>NC_042615.1:204224008-204525139 GCF_901001135.1 Rhinatrema bivittatum
GTACACATCCAAAATTCCTTCCTAAGGTTGTCACGGAATTTCATTTGAACCAAACCATAGTTTTACCTACATTCTTTCCTAGGCCTCACTCTCACCAGGGAGAGAGAGCCTTACACACTTTGGACTGTAAACGTGCGTTATCTTTCTATTTAAACCGCACTACAGCCCAAAGAAAATCAAATCAACTGTTTGTGTCCTATGATCCAAACAAACCAGGTAAGGCAGTGGGTAAGCATACTCTGTCAAACTGGCTAGCAGATTGCATACAATTTTGTTATGAAAAAGCAGGCCTTACTCTCCAAGGGCGAGTAAAAGCACATTCAGTCAGAGCAATGTCAACTTCAGTAGCACACCTTCGCTCTGTACCTATTCTGGACATTTGTAAAGCAGCAACATGGAGTTCTCTTCACACCTTTGCAGCTCACTACTGTCTAGACAAAGAGGGAAGACAAGATTCAGCATATGGACAATCCGTCTTAAAGAACTTGTTTCCAGTTTAATCCCAACTCCTTCTACATCCAACCTGCTGTGATTTCGACTGATTCATTTCAATAACAATACCTTACGGTCATTTCAGCACAAAATGAATCAGCCTCTAGCTTGCTAATCACCCATATGTGAGGACTAGCATCCTGCTTGTCCTGGGATAAAGCAAAATTGCTTACCTTGTAATAGGTGTTATCCCAGGACAGCAGGATGTAGTCCTCACGAAACCCACCCGCCACCCCGCGGAGTTGGGTCCGATACGTTTTATTATTTTATTTTTGGGCTAACGCTATTTGCTACAAACAAAGACTAAAGGGAGACCCCTGTGGCAGGGAATATCATGACATGCTGGGCATGCTCAGTAGGCACTCTGGTGCCAGTCAAAAGTTTCATAGAAACTTTTACAGAAGTTTTCCGTACATAGGGCTCCATTACCGATGTCACCCATATGTGAGGACTACATCCTGCTGTCCTGGGATAACACCTATTACAAGGTAAGCAATTTTGCTAAATGTCATAATGCCTCTGTATTGCTCCATGGTGAGACCGCACCTTGAATACTGTGTACAATTCTGATCACCACATCTCAAAAAAGAATGGAACAGCTCCCCTATGAGGAAAGACTAAAGAGGTTAGGACTTTTCAGCTTGGAGAAGAGATGACTGAGGGGGGATATGATAGAGGTCTTTAAGATCATGAGAGGTCTTGAACGAGTAGATGTGACTCGGTTATTTTCACTTTCGAATAATAGAAGGACTAGGGGGCATTCCATGAAGTTAGCAAGTAGCACATTTAAGACTAATCGGAGAAAATTCTTTTTCACTCAACGCACAATAAAGCTCTGGAATTTGTTGCCAGAGGATGTGGTTAGTGCAGTTAGTGTAGCTGGGTTCAAAAAAGGTTTGGATAGGTTCTTGGAGGAGAAGTCCATTAACTGCTATTAATCAATTTTACTTAGGGAATAGCCACTGCTATTAATTGCCTCAGTAGCATGGGATCTTCTTGGTGTTTGGGTAATTGCCAGGTTCTTGTGGCCTGGTTTTGGCCTCTGTTGGAGACGGGATGCTGGGCTTGATGGACCCTTGGTCTGACCCAGCATGGCAGTTTCTTATGTTCTTAGGGAGTATAGATCATAAGGCCCACTAGATGGGAAGGAGATAGTAAAAGAGATGCAGGCAGCAGTTTGTAAAGCTCATTTCTATGGCCATTTTGAGTGTACAGTACTATTTAATAGGATCTACCTTTCTGTGCAGTTCCCCCCCCCCCCCCCCCCCCCCCCCCAAAAAAAAAAAAACAAACTCCTCTTTCCTGTTTTTAAAAGGTTGTTCTAACTAGTGGGCATGAACACTTGCTTTTATTTACTTCATCTTACTTTCTGCTATTTTCACATTGTTCAACTCTGAGTAGAAAATTACGTTCTTAATATTAAATACAGACCTTCTCTCCCTTTTTAGTGCTTCTGTACTGTTAAAATCTTCTGATTTTACTACTAGAATTTCCTAGAGAAAAGTCCTAATCTCATTGAAGTTAAGACAGACAGAAAGACTTGTGGCCGTATTCCTATCTGCACCCTGCTCTGAAAACGACCTTCCTTTGATATCCTTGCCTCAGCTCACTTAAGCTTTTATTTTTTTTTCCCCCCCATTTTAATTCTTGCTGCTTGTATCTCACAGAACTGCTAAAATGGTACGGCCCAGTAAGAGCTCTGCATTCTGAGGACCTAGTTTGACTTGCAGAGCCTAATAAGAAACTAGTTCATTTAAAGGAAACATGTCATCGTGCCTTTTCTATAGCGTCACCTAATTTATACAATAGCCTCCCCCCCACAGCTATTCATAAAATCAGTAATTACAAAAGTTTTAGGAAATTTTTAAACACATTTATTCCATAACTGTGGTTGGCTTTTTTTTTTTTTTTTTCCCCAGCTGATTTTTTGTTTAATGATTTTGTTTTATCTTTATTTTCACATTAGTAATGTGAATTTTATGTTTAAATGCCTGGAATCCACTCAGAACAGGATCTGGTAATAAGTGATATACAAATTTATCATAAATCGGAGGATGGAGGGTGAAACTTTAGCGCACACCAATCTTTAGCTTCTCACAATCTGAGAGTCTGCACCATCCTGCACCCCCCCCCTCCCCCGCACCTTCCCTCTGAAGCAGCTTCCTAGCATGCAGCAAAATGGACTCAGGACCAATGGCTTATGCTCCTCTGCCAGGAGATGGAGACTGAGTCAGATTTCAAAGCAGACTTTCAGAACTGTACAGAGGTGGTAGTGCAAATCAGTAAAACCTTATTGGAGACGCAGGACCTACCATCGCACTCACCAAGTCCAGAAGTGAAAATAGACCATGCACATCACACACTAGGGCCTCAACTGGAAAACAGGCCAAGGGACAGGCCCCTGCAGTGACCTCAGCCCTTCAGTATTTGTCTCCAGCAGATGGTGCATGTACCCATCCCTATGGGGATTGCTGTACTTTTTAGAAGGAGCAATTCTACATTTAAATTATAGAAAATTGAGCCCTGCTGTCCTGAGGTGATAGCTAAAAGGTTCTGTTGTTAATCTGATGCCTGATGGGAGGAGCAATCAGGAGCTAACAATCCGTTAACTGAGTTGCTGGAGATAGCAATCTGTAGTTATATAAGAGAGCAGAGGGTGGATCCTTGGACCAGTGGCAGATGACTACGCCCCCAGGGAATGATCCCGAGAGGGACCACTGGTCAGGCTCAGAGTTAGGAGACAAACACACACTAGTTCTTTTATTAGACAGTATACTGAACCACCAGAGATGGCAGTAGTGAGCTGGTAAGCCTGGCTGGGCTGTAGTCCCTCAGATACTGGAACAGCGATCCCTGGAGGCTGAGCTGAAGAGAGACTGAGATATAGTGAGTAGGCAGGGTATGCAGATAACACTCACACAATGTCCCAATGAAGCCCAGGAGCTGTAAAGTATAGGCACTCGAGGAGCGAGTACCTGGTTCCAGGGAAAGCTCAGCGAGAATGATGGTAACTCATTGATGTAGCTGATATAGTTGGTAGTGAAGACTTCCAGGCAGAAGAGTATATGAAGCAAGTTGGGGATCAGGGCCCTCAAGGAGCGAGTATCAGTTCCAGACTGTCACCTAAAAAAAAAAACAAGGAAAGAGCGAGCCCCCCCCCCCCCCCGAGGAGCGGGTACCTCTGGTAAGTCCAAGGAGGCAGAGTTGCTTAGGTAGTGAAACCCTTGCTAACTCACTGTTTAGCAAATACTGAGACCTTAAATATCCATCGTGGGTGATGTCCTCTTCGGGGGACACCCCCAAGGTTCGCGCCAATGCCGGTACTTCAATCGGGCTGCGTGTGCACACCTAGGTCTCCAGGAAACATGGCGGTTGCAGCGTCGAGCTGGACCGGGAACGTCAGAGGGACCTCGGCAAATGGACGCCGCGGCAGCCAATATTCCTGCGGCTGGAGAGGGGAGGGCGTCGGGCACAGACGGACACAACAGGTTCCTCCCCCAGTTGAGAATTCTGAGGTGATTTTTTTTCAAGATCCCTCAGAGGTGTGCTTTGGTTCAGTAGCCAGTTCCCGGCATGGACTTTGCTGCTTAAGCAGCTGAAAGACAGGGGTGCAGGAAGCTGAGCATGGCAGTGACTGCCAGTGACCGTCTCTGTACTCAGCTGGCAAGTGCTGAGCCCAGGTAAGTTTAAAAAAAAAAAAAAATTACCTCCTGATTTCAGACTTTTGAAGGGGGTTTCGGTAAGACTTCCTCTGGTCTCCTAGCTCGGCGCGCCCTACCGACATCATTCCCAATCCTGTTGGGGTAAGGGGAAGTGACCTACCCTCAGAATGAGGAGATAGGGGGTCAACTGTCCTACCATAGGTGGGTCGAGATCACTTTGGACAAATGGGTACCGGAGGTCATATGAGAAGAATATGTGCTGGAATTTCACAGCACTTCTCTGGACATATACATGTCTCTTTGCCACTCCCAGCACGAGAAGCAGGCAGTGGAGACTCTGTTAAGGCTCCTCAGGATGAGGGCTATAATGCCATAACTGTGCCCCAGGAAAATAGTGTCGTTCGATGTATTTCATTGTACCCAAGAAGGAAGGCTCCTTTCACCCCATCCTGGACCTCAAAAGCATTAACCCAACATCTATGAATGAATCATTTCCACATGGAAACCCTATGCTCCGTGATAATGGCCGTACTATCAGGAGAGTTCTTAACCTATCCGAGGCCTCCCTACGTATTCCAATCTGTCAAGAACACGGTTTCCTATGCTTTGGGATACTAGGTTGTCATTATCTATCTGTTCTGGGCACTGCCTTTTGGCCTAGCTATCACCCCTGAACACTTTCCATGATTATGGTGGTCATAGCAGCAGCATTCAGAAAAGAGGGAATCCTGGTGCACCTGTACTTGGACGACTGGTTGATCCGGGCCAAGTTCATGAAAGTCTCTTGGTGACCAACAGGGTGACCTCCTCCTTGCTTCAGGAATGCTGTTGGGTCGTAAACCTGGACAAAAGTAGTCTCAAGCCCTCCCAGTCCTTAGAATATCTGGGAGTCTGGTTCAACACCAAGCAGGGCAAGGTCTTCTTCTGACAACACTGATATGTAAGTGCTTCGGTTGATGAGCACGATAGTTCCACACCAATCGGGCATATCTCCAAGTTTGGCAGCAACCCTGGAGGTAGTGCCAGGGGTGAGGGCACACATGTGACCACTTCAGCGCTCACTACTGTCACTTTGGAACCTGCAGTCTCAAGACTATTTGATTAGCCTCCGCTTTCTGATGGGAGTATACTCTCTGCTCCAATGGTGGCTTTAGGAAGCTAATCTGTGCAGGGGTGTAGCCTTATCCTCTCTGAACTGGCTGGTCCTCACAACAGTCATGAACCTCCAGGACTGGGGAGCTCACTGTCAGGAACTGATGGCCCAGAGACGATGGACTGAGGAAGAGGCCTTCTGGAACATCAACCGTCTGGAAGCCCAGGCAGAGAGAGTCATGTTTTCAATTCAGCCACATATTTCAGGGTCAAGCAGTCCATGTAATGTCAGACAATGCAGCAACAGTAGCCTATATCAACCACCAGGGTGGAACTAAGAGCCAGCAAGTGTCACAGGAGATAGATCTCCTTATGGAATGGGTGGAAATTCATCTACAGATGATCTCAGCCTCCCACATCACAGGAAAAGATAACATTAGAGCAGACTTTCTAAGCAGGGAGAGTCTGGATCCAGTTGAGTGGGCGTTCGTCAAAGCCTTTTAGCTGATAGTCTATTGCTGGAGTCTCCCATCCATCGACCTGCTGGCCGCATCTCTCAAAATCCCACTAATTCTGGAATTTTTGCAGGACTGCTTGAATAAAGGTTTGACCCTTACTCCTTGAAGGTCCAGGTAGTGGCTCTCTCCTGTTTCAGGGGCAAGGTGAACAGAACCTGCCTGTTGGCTCAACTGGACATGGCCCGTGTTCTGAAAGGGATGAAGTACCTCCGGCCACCCCTACAGCAGCCCGTTCCTTTGTGGAATCTTAATCTTTCAGCCTCTGCACAGTCTTTCCTTGCATTTATTAACCTTTAAACACTGTTCTTGGTGGCAATATGCTCAACACATCGCATCTCTGAACTACAGGCATTGGGTTGGGAACCGTTCCTCCGGATGACTCCAAGAGCGTTACAGCTTCGTATTGTTCCATCCTTCTTACCCAAGGTAGTCTCTGAGTTTCATTTGAATCAGTCCATTTCATTGCCATTCCTAGATAAGCACAAAGACTCAGATTAATACCTCCTCTGTCATTTGAATATCAGACTTTTGGTGCTGTATCTGGCTAGTTTTAAAACCGGTCCAAAAGACGGACTACCTGTTTGTCCTTCACGGTGGAAGGAAGCAGGGCAAACCAGTTTTGCGGGCTTCCATAGCTCTCTGGATTAAGGAGGTGGTCATGAGAGTCTATGTGGAGGCAGGAAAGCCATTACCTCTTCAGGTTAAAGCTCATTCCACTAGGGCTTTCTGCCTTTATAGGAAAGAACCTGGCCATCCGGCTTATCTGCTATATGTTCATGCTTGTACTAACTTTCAATCCAATTCTGCCTTCGAATCCAAAACTATTAATGCTAATTTTCCAGGGGATGCATGGCACTAGTCCCTTTCAGCTTACAGACTTGCCCTTCCATCATGGGCGCTGCATCTGGCCATTAGACATTGCCATTGCATGAACACAGTCCTTCCCCCACAGGGACTGCAAATGTTTCCTCTGCAGCATCCCCAACCCTGGCCAGCCCAGGAAACAGAAGACATGAGACAGCACTGCCCCTGAGCTGTCTGTGCTTTCTATCTTGGCTTAACAACCTTTAATCTTTCCCTTCTACAGGTAACTCCTATCTTGGAACTGATAGACTCCATAAGGTCGTTTTTTTTTTTTGTTTTTTTTTTAAAGATAAAAGCAATATGTGAAACAGCGTAGTAGGTATATGCAATACATATCCAATCTTACACTCACAAACTTGTTCGGAGGGTCTTGCAGTGGAAATATTGATAGATTAGGTATCAGTTTGGCTTTATTTTTATTAAGTGTATTTTACCAAGACCACCTTTCCTGTATTGTATAGGATTCTGAGAAATTTCTGTTACAGGATACTGTAGTATGTTCTTATGGTTTCGCGGCATATGCAGGCAGCTGGGACCAGAAGCTTACATGATGATATAAACAATTGGCATTAGAAGACAGCCTGACCTCCATGGTTCTTTGACACCATTGGGCCAGTTATAGTAAACCAGAGGATGTGAGCAATCTAGCAGTACAGTGGTGGCTTAGCTATATGTGCATTCTGTGTTTTGGGTTTTTTGTTTTTTAATAGTTATTTAGTACTAAAGAACAATTTACTGCTTATCTAGGAACAAAATAAGCAATTTTTTAATTTTAATCTTTCGCTTGCTGAAATGGGGGGGAGGGTAGGGAAGTACCTCAAATCTTTATACCAAGCTGCCTCTGTCACCGCAGTAGCATTTTTATGTTCTAACAAAGCTGAAGCAGATGAATGTGAGCACCTGGGAGGTGAATGAAGGGGGTGGCGTGTACACCTTCCATCCACATGCCCCTACCCCTGCCCTGTAGTACTTTATTCTGCCATTCTTCCAAATGCATCTAGTCACAACACCTCCACACCTATGGCACATTTTAGGGTCCTGCACATAATGAATATGAAAGTGCCCCACTTTGAGTGGAGGTGTGGAGAGAGACAAAGAGTAAGGAGGAACATAAGGGCAGGGTGGGCAGAGGAGGGACAGTGGGGCTTGGGAGAGTAAGAACACCACCGGAGGACATAACAGATGTCATTTAGGGGGTGGGGGGAAGAGCTGTCAACACTGGAAGGGAGGAGGAAAAGAATCATAATCGTAAACCGTGAAATACCCAATGGCGAGCCCTTTTTTACTGGACTTCTTTTTTTTTTTTTTTTTTAATTGTATAATCTTGACTCCTCTACTTCCCCCATCTCTCCTTTTTAATTGTATTCCTGAACCTTTACATATAATATACAGCAAGGTCTAGAACGTAACATGTCTGACTGTTAACTTGCTGCTCTCTTTTGATTTTCTACAAGACATTTTTGTCAGTCTTGGTATATTTGTGTTGTGCCACTTCTGTTTTGCTTTTCTTTTTTTTTTATTGATTTAGATTTCTTTTCCATAAAATATATTTAAAATTGGAATGGATGAAATGATCTTTGGCCAAGTCTCTTAATGACAGCTACAGAAAGATTAAAGCTCAGAATGTTTCTGTTCTGTATGGCATCGATTTTCAGGCTGGATCACTTTGTACTTTAGAGCATGTATCTAGATTTCTTGGCTTTTCCAAATACTACTTTGTAAAAGGAGATACATGAGAGAGTCAAAGCTAAAAAACCAATTCATTCAGTGTGTTCTTCAGCAGGAACTGCTACCATAGATGTTCCAGTAATGCCCATGGACCAACTTTCAAAGTGGATTTTCACCTGCATGATTTTCAATTACATTTGCCTTCTAGAGCCCTCAAGCCTGAATTTATGTCCAACCCCGGGCTGAAATATTGATGGATGGTTGCTTTCCACAGCTGCATAGCTTCCATTGTCAGAAGTAATCTTGTCTGGGTTTTGTTTTTTTTAAGTGAAATGTATTTTTTTTTCTACTATTTCTTTACTCTTATAGACTGAGGGAAGAGGGTTTAACAAAGTCACTGGTGGCATATTGTTAAAAATTGCTTTTTAAAGAGAGGACTATTTCTGCTGTAGATTACAATACTTTTCCAGATACTATGTCCTGTACTAGCAATGCATAATTCAGTCTGTCTTTCCGTCTGTCTGTCTGTCCGTCCATCTTTCTTAGCCTCCAGCTGGTTCTCCTACCAGGGGCTCATCAGGTCCATGTGTAACCTGTAAGAAAAGGATGACAAATTAACCATGTTTCCCAGGCTTCTATGACAAATTAAAATGTAGTGAAGTTTATACAGCTTTGCATCTTAAAAGGCTATTCATGCCATCCAGGGTATAGTCTACTGCATCCATGGATGGAGAAACTGAACTGGACTCTTATCAAGTGACTTTTCAAAAGAATAAGCTATTGTAGCAATTTTCAAATGCTCTTTACCTGTGTTAAGCGCCCTTAAGAGGTAATTTGAGTTAAATCTGTAAATGTAACACATTATCATAGCAAATTTTAAAAATCCATTTATGCATGTAAAGTGCATTTACATGTGAATATCCTATGGACAATTCAATGGCATGTATTGCAGCAATTTTCAAAAGCCTACTTACATATGTAAATGAACTTTACCTGTGTAAAACCCACTTGTAAGCATGTATAATGGTTTTGAAAACCAGGCCTGTTGTGTACTTTAGACTGTGTAACCTGTTTTGCATTTAACAAAAATCAAGTTAGAGAAATTGTTGCACTACCTGCAAAAATAGAATCCACAGAAGACTAAAGACCCCTGTACCAAGACAACACAGATTGTAGCAATATCACAAATGACACTTTGTCTATATGGCGCATGCATTTTGTTTGCATGGAACAGTGTATGCTGCCTAAAACATAGAATCAAAACTATAACAGAGCACACACTAACACGAGCAAAGGATAGAGATGCTATTGTGTACAAGGACACAGCTAGTGAATGCATAAGCAGCTATATGGCACCTGCCCCACCAGCAGACCAGGTAGACATCTGGAGTCTCTGGGAGAGCACCCAGGATTTTCAGGTCCTAAAATTCATCTTCCTTCCCGCACCATGGTAGTCTCTCCTCCAGTGTAAGCTGGGAGGAAGCGTTTCTCAGTCTGCTGCTGTTTCTCTGCCTCAGATCAGCTCATTTTGGTTCTGGTCAGCACATCAAGTCATTAATGAGGTATGGCAGCAGCACTTTCTCCTCTCCTGCTGTTACAGCTAGCAGAACATGGATCGAGTGGATAAAGAGAGGGAGGTTGGTAGTGAGGTCTTCCTGGATCCATGTTAGCAGGAACAGTAGGTCCTGAAAATCATATGGATATGGTTCTATATTTCTCTCACCCACACACTTCAATCTTAAGCTCCAGCTAGAGGTGGAGTTTCTTCAAAAATAGAGGGTGGTTGAGCTAGTCCCATCCTGGAGCATGTCCAGGGTTTCTATTTCCATTGTTCTCTAATTTCTGAAGAAATTACAAGTCCAGAGTAGGTCTCATTCTCAAAGGCTGAAGAAGTCGTTTTTGGCTCAAGAGAAATTTGATGGAACTCCATCCAGACTTGTCCTAGCCAAGCAGGTCTTATGAGGTTTAAGAACCTGCCAGACTGGGTCAGACCAAGGGTCGATCAAGCCCAGCATCCTGTTTCCTACAGTGGCCAATCCAGGCCATAAGAACCTGGCAAGTACCCAAAAAAGTCTATTCCATGCTACTGTTGCTAGTAGCATGGAATAGAAGGACCTTCTGGACAGTAATGACAATGAGAGCAACTGATGAGTACCAGAGTAGACCAATGCGCCAGTTAAAATGAAAGCATCAGGATCGGATCTGTAGCTCCTTCAACACATGGAACAGAACTTCAAACCTTTTGTCTTTGGGCAAACAGATTTGAGCACTGGCAATAGTGACTAAAGTCATCCACGATCTTATTTTCCAAGGATGTTCCTTGCAATTATAGCACTCTGCTGAGCCAGTCCACCAATATATTCTGGATTCCTGGATGGTAGGCCACTTTGAGATGTCATAGCTGGCCTACAGCCAGATTCTTAGGGCCTTTGCAGAGAAGTCCATAAATGGTTATTAGCTAGGTAGACTTGTAAATAAACAGTGCTTTATAAGAAATAGATTTAACTATTGGGCATCTGCCAGGTACTTGTGACTCAAAGACTGAATGCTGGGCTCAGTGGACCTTGGTCTGAACTAGCAAGGTCCTTATTTATTTAGAACTTTTATATACCGATATTAGTGGGAACATCATACCGATTTACATTGTAACTAAAGGCTGGAAAGTACAAAAAACAGGGGAGGGGGAAGGGGGTTGAACGAGAGAGACAAAAGGCCGGAAGTGTGCAGGAACTTAAATACATCTAACAGTGTTTGTGCTAACATGGCATGAAAAACAAATTTACAGAGAATGCACAAATTGGAGGGGTGGGGGGTTAATTACAAAGATTCGATAGCAGTGAGGGGGGGTGAGCCCATCTTATGTGTATGATAGGCTTGCCTCTTTGTTTAGAGCATGGCCACCTGGTTGTTCATCTATATCGAGATTCCCTTGCACAAGAGAATGCCCTTAATGTATAATAGTTGGCTCTCAAATCCAGAAGGCTGATCTGCAGATGATGCTCTACTAGGGACCATAAACCTTTCTAGGCCTCAAAAGGTATAATGAAACTCATGTTTGCAAGTTAGTTTGTCAGTCTGGCCTAGTACATCTTCCAGGCTGGGGGTGGGGTGGGGGGATATGATAGAGGTCTTTACATAGAAACATAGAAATGACGGCAGAAGAAGACCAAATGGCCCATCCAGTCTGCCCAGCAAGCTTCACACATTTTTTCTCTCATACTTATCTGTTTCTCTTAGCTCTTGGTTCTATTTCCCTTCCACCCCCACCTTTAATGTAGAGAGCAGTGATGGAGCTGCATCCAAGTGAAATATCTAGCTTGATTAGTTAGGGGTAGTAGCCGCCGCAATAAGCAAGCTACACCCATGCTTATTTGTTTTACCCAGACTATGTTATATAGCCCTTATTGGTTGTTTTTCTTCTCCCCTGCCGTTGAAGCAGAGAGCTATGCTGGATGTGCATCAAAAGTGAAGTATCAGGCACATTTGGTTTGGGGTAGTAACCGCCGTAACAAGCCAGCTACTCCCCTCTTTGTGAGTGCGAACCCTCTTTTCTTCTCCCCTGCCGTTGAAGCAGAGAACTATGCTGTATATGCATTGAAAGTGAAGTATCAGGCTTATTTGATTTGGGGTAGTAACCGCCGTAACAAGCCAGCTACTCCCCTCTTTGTGAGCGTGAATCCTTTTTTCCACATTTCCTCTTGCTGTTGAAGCTTAGAGCGATGTTGGAGACACAGTAAGCATGTGTATGTTTATTTAATAAGGGTATTTACTTGAGAGGTCTTGAATGAGTAGATGTGAATCTGTTATTTACACTTTTGAATAATAGAAGGACTAGGGGGCATTCCATGAAGTTAGCAAGTAGCACATTTAAGACTAATCGGAGAAAATTCTTTTTCACTCAATGCACAATAAAGTTCTGGAATTTGTTGCCAGAGGATGTGGTTAGTGCAGTTAATGTAGCTGGGTTCAAAAAAAGGTTTGGAGAAGTCCATTAACAGCTATTATTTATTTATTTTTTATTTAAGAATTTTGTATATACCGAGGTATAGCAAAAAAATGCCTTCACTCTGGTTTACATTTATAACAACCTGTTACATCTAACGCATTTAAACAGTAACATGAACTGGTACTGAACAATAACTTAATACAATAGAAAACCAAACGATATAAATCAAATTTTAATCAAGTTTACTTGGGGAATAGCCACTGCTATTAATTGTATCAGTAGCATGGGATTTTCTTAGTGTTTGGGTAATTGCCAGGTTCTTGTGGCCTGGTTTGGCCTCTGTTGGAAACAGGATGTTGGGCTTGATGGACCATTGGTCTGAACCAGCATGGCAATTTCTTATGTTCTTATGAAAATGACGATGTATTCTGCACTGAAGGGGCAAGGGAATGGCTAAATCCCCATAGAGAGCTGCTTAAGATTGCCAAGGTGCTTAGGCCCTCTCAACAGCATTTTTACAAACTGTAGGATAGAATTACACTTATTTGCCCAAGATGACCAAGTTGGGTTTTTTGTTTTTGTTTTTTTTTTTTGCCATAAATGTACCTAAATATCAGACAGGTGGACTAAACCCCCTTGTGTGTAAAACATTTTGCATTAAGAACATAAGAAAATGCCATACTGGGTCAGACCAAGGGTCCATCAAGCCCAGCATCCTGTTTCCAACAGAGGCCAAACCAGGTCATAAGAACCTGGCAAGTACCCAAAAACTAAGTCTATTCCATGTTACCATTGCTAATGGCAGTGGCTATTCTCTAAGTGAACTTAATAGCAGGTAATGGACTTCTCCTCCAAGAACTTATCCAATCCTTTTTTAAACACAGTTATACTAACTGCACTAACCACATTCTCTGGCAACAAACTCCAGAGTTTTAATTGTGGTTGAGTAAAAAAAAACTTTCTCCGATTAGTTTTAAATGTGCCCCATGCTAACTTCATGGAGTGCCCCCTAGTCTTTCTACTATCCGAAAGAGTAAATAACCGATTCACATCTACCCGTTCTAGACCTCTCATGATTTTAAACACCTCTATCATATCCCCCCTCAGTCGTCTCTTCTCCAAGCTGAAAAGTCCTAACCTCTTTAGTCTTTCCTCGTAGGGAAAGACTAAAGAAGGGCTACCAAAATGATAAGGGGAATGGAAGTTGTTCCATTCCCCTTATCATTTTGGTAGCCCTTCTCTGTACCTTCTCCATCGCAATTATATCTTTTTTGAGATGCGGCGACCAGCCATTGCCAACCTAAATGGTCTTTTTCTTAGCACCATACCTCTGTACAAGGGCTGTACTTTAAACAGACCAGTGTGACCATTAATTGGTTTCAGAGCTTATGTCTGAAGAATCCTGGAGCCATGGAACCTGGCTGATTTCCTATACAGAGCTCAAGGGTTAGTTTTAAAAGCATCCAAATGAAATTCTAGATTTTCCCCATTTAGTTATCAGAAACAAAGGAGATGTTCATCCCTATGGTTACTAGTTTTGCAGACTTCTGTAATGGAAGGTTTTTTTTGGGTTTTTTTTATTATGTCTCATCCAGAATCCTAAGCATTTAACTCCTTGCATTTATTAAGAGCTATATTCTTATTCGTCTTGGAATTCAGGCATTGGGCTAGGAAAAAAGTCTCAGGCAGTGCTAGAGCATTCAAGACCATCCTGCATGTCTCCTGAACCATTTGTACTAGTAAACACTCGACCACCTATACACTTGGAACATTTTATTTTTCATGTGACAGATGGACAGCACTAGCACCCAAAGTCCTTTATCTGCAGAATTGTTCAACATGCACAACAGCAGTACAAGTGTTTCATGTCATATACCAGTGCATGTCAGGATTATTTTACTTATACCTAATGGTGTATATAGAGAGAGCAGTTTATTGCTTTGTGGCCTTTTGGCTAATATTCAAGTTAGGCCAGGGTTTCCCCAACCTGTCCTAAAGACCTCACAGCCAGTCGCGTTTTCAGGATATCCTTAATGAATATGCATGAGATGCAGGGCTTCCTAAACCTGTCCTGGGGACCCCAGCTATGAGCTAGAAATAGTTTTGGGAAAAGAACAAGAAGGGACTGAGAACCTGTACAATATTTCAGAGGGGGAAGGGTTAATGGCCTGCCTCCTTTGCCCCGCAATCCCATTGGAGAGATGCAATGTAACTACTGTTAACAAAGCAGGCCTGTTTTCTCCACATGTCCCAGCCAGGTGTGTTCAACCCTGTCCTCTAGGAACCAACTCTGAAAGGTGTTCAGTCTCCATGCCTGTGTAATCTTTGGTCTCTGCTGAGATAAATAGTGCTTCCAATTGCTGTCACACGGTTATATTTGTTTGGATTGAATCCATGTAACGTGCCTTTTTGCTATTGCCTTGCCTGTTCAGCTGTGTGCATGTGTTGGAGACTGTCCAAATGGATGGATTTGGCTGAAACTTAATAGAGCCAATGGTCCTACCAAATTTGTCAGATCTGTCCAGGAAGAAGGACGCCACTAACAGAAGTGCCATAAGAGCAGGGCAAGCTGAATGGGCAGGAACCACGGCATAAAATGTAACACTTTGGATTGCATGCCAACATTTGTGTGGTGTGGAATATCTGTGAACTGGATTGGGATCACCAAATCAGTTTACCTAGGCCACCAAACTATATTCAGATAATGAATTTTAAGCCCTACTAAGCTGAAAAAGACTTTAACTTGTCTTACAAGTGAAAGACTAGCTTTG
Organism: Rhinatrema bivittatum; assembly: GCF_901001135.1. NCBI lineage: Eukaryota > Metazoa > Chordata > Amphibia > Gymnophiona > Rhinatrematidae > Rhinatrema > Rhinatrema bivittatum. Next base: position 204,239,022 of record NC_042615.1, read on the forward strand.
TCAATGCCCTTGACCTAATCTGTTCCCTTGGCATCTGCAGATGAGTTCCTGAAGAATGCCACCCCCAACACATGTTCTCTTATTTAAAAGGATTTTTTTCCCACTTTATCTAAAATTCAGAGTAGGTTACAGTAAAAGCAAATAGAAAAACATGACAAACTGCTACAATACTTCCTAAGAGGTACAGACTGATTTCACAACTGGGCTGCCTAAAATTTGAATTCTTGCCTAAACAAATGTGCCTTCTGTGTTATGGGCATGTGTCTGAAGTTACTTTTGGTTTTAGATCTACACCATTCCATTCAATTTGGATGATCTGTAAAGACCATGAACTTGGAGAATCCTGTTTGCCTAGCTAGTGCCTGAAGGCGTATGGTAGTGTAAGGAACCTTGGGTTTCCTTACCAGAAGAACTGAACCAATGTTCTGGGGATGACCAGAGAAAGTAGTGAAGCAGAGGCATGGGTTGTGTCCCCCCACGTGGGAGAAGTAGATGCCCAGAGCCTTTATAAACCCCTGCCAACATCTTGGGGAGATGGATTTATTTTGTTGGTTTTAGTTGGACTCCTAAATTACCCTTTTTAAGGGCAGCATATTCCATGCTATACAATCTCTGATTTTCTGGGTCAGGCCTCTAGGGTCTCTGTATATAAGAGACAGTGTTGTCCATGTTTTGGTAATTGTTTTACTTGCCAGAGGAGGAAGATTTTCCACCCTTCCTACCTCTTGAGTTTTTCTTTTTACTGAGTACTCTAAGGCCCAGGGGTTCAGCTGCTGCTGTATTGAGGATACAGTGCCTTTCTTCTTGAAAAGGTGTCTGAGGAAGAATAGACTTTCAGGGAGTTAAAGATATGGCATAAGAATTCTGTGTGACGACAGGGGGGGGGAGAAGCAGCAGGGAAGAGTGGTGAGGACTATAGCACAGTACGAGAACAGGGACTTTGGGTGGTGTTATGGCAGGGGCAGGTATGGGAACTATCACTCAAGAAAACGGCTGAAGAAATCAGGAAAACTGGTTGTTGGAGAAAGTATGCTCCCAAATTTGTTTGTGAAGATAGATTGGATTTTCATTTTGAGTTGTGAAAAATTATCAATTCACTTTTACAACCTAACAATAAAATTGAGTTAGAACCCATGTAGTATCCAATGTGATTATTCTTGCTGCCTGTGTGGGAGAATCTCTGTTTAGAAGTGACTGGGGTGTACATGACTCACAGGGGAGCCTGGACTCTCAGATGGTTTGAAATGAAAGCTGTGCAAATAGGGTCCACCCTTTTGCGATGTGGGCCTGTGGGGCTCAAATGAGTGTGTTTTTTGTTTTTCCCACCCATGGGTTACAGTAGCTCTTAACTTTGTAATTTTAAAGCACGTACAGATTCACATTCATAGGTAACGTATAGTCACAGTTCTGTAGTTCATTGTTCTGGATGATTTATTCTTTTGCGCCATGCAGTATTGTAGTCCATTTGCTGTTTCTTAGGATGAAGTGACTGTGTAAAGTGACAAAATGCCCTTTTTGTTTGTTCTTGTCAAAGTTTTTTTTTTTACGGCCGTGCAAATCAATAACTTGCACCCAGAACTACGGGACCCTACATTCTGGGTTGTACACATCAGTGGATATGCATGGATCCAAATCCCTGCCATCCCTCCCTGATATGTCCTGTAAGCTTAATGTGGAAATGGAAGTTTATTACACAGATGTGCATACACCCACCAGCCTTCAGAAAGGGGGCAAAAAAATGAGTGGAAACAGCATTTGGCTCTGGCTGTGAGGGAAACAAAGCAGCTGGTCAGTGTCCTGAGACAATACCAGCCAAACCTAGCCAGTACTGCTCCTTACCATGGTATGGTTTTGGTTCTGGGTAGTGCTTAATGCCATGTTTCATGGGATCCTGATGAAATCAGTATATTTGGGTAAATCATGAGACACATTGGTATTTGTGACCTAGACACTATCTTTGCAAGGCATTTTATATTGTCATGGAAACAATCTCCGCTTCAGACTATTTGCTTCCAAACAATATCAGTACAACTACAGCCTTATAAAGCCTGTGCATGATCAGCCTGACTATTCCTGTACTTATTTGCTTGCCCAGTATTGTATGATTTGAATGCTCTTTTGCCTAAGCTGTATTTCTGGCATGTTCATCATTTTATCCAAGTGTATTTAGATCTTGGCACGGGTCTGCCTGGAGTGTTACGCTGCATTAAAGTAGATTCCACATTAGTGAGCCAATGCTCTAAACTGCAAGGCAGTCTAGTCCGGATATGCAGCATATTTTTTATGAGTCTGGCTATTTTAGATCATGTTTTAGTGTGCATTTTTTTTTGTTTGTTTTTTTTCCCAAGTTCTAAAAGATCTGTTCTAGTTGAGATTTTCTTCTCTCTGGTCTTTATGTTGTCTTATTTTTAATAAAGCCTAAGGAAAGCTATTTAGCTTGCTTAAAGCAGACAAAACATCTGCCTGAACTCTCTCTCCTTTTTATGCCCACTTTGTTAGTTTATTTAAACCTTTTGAAAAATCTTCAAGGTCTAGAGCTTGGAAAAGTGGCAAAACTTGCTAGAATAGAACATTATTCTACTGCTTATGTGTTTGGGTAGGCTGGTTTTGTAATGAATCACTTTGCCTTTGTTACCAAGTTTAACTCTATGGGTTTGCTTTGGCAGTAGGCTTGGTCTGGCATAATCCAATGATATCTGTTGCAGCCTCTCATGCTGGAAGGGGATCAATGGGATCAGCTTTCAAAGGGTCTAGCAGCCTAATTTCAGGAGCTGGGTACCTAGATTCACTTCACTGAAATTTTCACAGGGCTTAGCCGTAAAATTTAGCAGCTCTAAATGTGGGTGGTCCTGGGGGAGGGACTTAGGTTCCTAAATCTAGCCATTCAGATTCTGGGTGGCTAGATTTAAGCTCATTTTCAGCTACAAACTTAGCTGCCTAGGTTCAGCTGAAAATTTTACTTAGCTGCTCAGTGACTTAAGTGCTCAGCTATGAGCTGAAAACCTGCCAGTAATTTAACAACAATGTTACCAAGTCAGCTGGATGTGACATCCTTAGTTTGGGATGGAGTGCTAACTCAAAGTATATAATTACTACTGTGGAGCCCCACTCCCCTCTTCTGACACTCTCTCATCCTGTTCTCTTCTCTCTAGTGCACTCTGGCCCTTAGCTCCCCCCCCCCCCCTTTTTTTTTTTTTTTTTGCTCTGACCTCTAGTAATGGCAGCACAAGAACAACAAAGATGCTGCACTGGTGGCCTCACCTTTGTCTTTTCCTACAGCCCATGCTTTCATTCTTTTTTTTTTTTTTTTTTTTTTTTTTTTTTTTTACCCTTCCCCCTGGCAGTGTCTTCTTGTTCCTCTTGGGCTTCATCTCAATTGGAACCAGGAGTCTTCACCTACCTAAAGGGGGTTTCCTTTCTTATATCCTATACCACCAAACTTCATTTGGCTCAGTCCTTGCAGGGCACAAAATCATAGCTCCTTCCAGAATACAGTAGCTTCTCTTGGGCCTGGCCACTAGGTGTTGCCATTCAGCAATGGCTAGGATTGGTGGGGCTGCAAGTGCTGCCTCTGTGGTGAACCCTGGCTTTCTATGTGGCAGTGGAGATAATTTCTAAGATTGCAGTTCCCTGCATTGCTCCTTGCGGTTTGTTACATAGTGGCGGTACCCCCAGCTCTTATTCTTCCCCGGGGCGGTCATCTTTAGCCTGTGGGTGGAGAGTTTGCAACCCATGGATGGGTTATAGCTGTAAATGGAATTGCTCATTATGAAGAGGATCTGAGCAAGTTGATCTTTTTCTGTATACTTACTGTTGCGTCCAATCTTCGGCGTCGCCCCGCCTTCCTCTCTCTACTTGCGGCTCCTCCCGCTCACCTTTGGACTGATGGCCGCCGCGGCGTCTGCTTGCTGTTCTCTCTGGCGTCCCTGGACCAGCTTTGGTGCTGCCTCTCGCCATTCTCCTTCAAGGCACCTCTAGGGCACATGCGCACGCCACCCTCATCCTTATCTTCATGTTGGCGTGAACCTCAGGGGCGTCCCCCTGTTCTGATGTCACGACTCCAGGGTACATCTGCCTACAGTATTTGCTAGCTCGTTGAGTCAGCAATGGGATTCGCTCTCCGTTCCTAAGCTACTCTGCCACTCCAGCTCTATCTGGAACTCTTACTACCTTTTGGGATCGCTAATGGGATACCTGCTCCTCGGGGGCGCCTCTGCTTCTTTCAGGTGCTATCAGGAAACCAGTACTTGCTCCTTGAGGGCCCATGTTCCCTGTATCACTGCCTGCTACTTCTACCCTTCTACTTGGAAGAACTAACTTAGTCACCATCAGTGAGTACAGAAAACATCTCTCTCTACAGTTCTGCCTCGCCGGAATCAGGTACTCGCTCCTTGAGGGCCTGCTCACTGCTCCGGTACCAGACCTCTCATCTAATGGAATCTCTGCTATTGCTAGTGAGTACAACACCACTGAGTCTCTCTGCTGTAAGGGATCAGGTACTCGCTCCTTGAGGGCCTGTTCTCCCTGTCTCGGAGCTCTCCTAATTCTATTTGGGACTCTCAATGCTTATCTTATTGTGTACTCATATTTCTTAGTCTTTCCACTACAGCACTGCTCTATAGAGGATCTGCTGTTCCAGCGTTCTGTGAGACGTGCCCAGCTGGGCTCTACAACCACTACTCATTACTGCCACCTCTGGTTCCATATACTATTTAATAAAAGATTCAAATCTGTCGGCTCGATACAGTAAGGCCGCGGTAAAAACAGTGCAGCAGTGTCAGGCGCACCCTTCCTCCCCGCACGCACAGTTCTCTTCACTAACTCCCCGATACTCTCCTCTAATCGCATGCAAATGCATGCCGCGGCTGTGAAGCGTTAGGGAAGGGTTATGCCCGCGCAACCCATTTTACTGTATAGGCGCTGTAACAGCGCCTATACAGTAACCTGGGTGCGCTGGTACCAGTCATTTCAAATGACATTTGAAATGACAGGCACCAGGAAGTGTAAAAATTTAAAAAGTGTAAAAAACAAAAAACCTGTGTGTTATATAAAAAAATAAAACAATTTTAAATACCTGTCGGAGGGCCGTGGGTCCAGGTGGGCGGCGGGCAGCCATCAGCGGCATCCGGTAGTCCCTTCTCCCTCCCTCCCCTGCCTGGATGAGCGCCAAAATCGCACGGGCGGGTCGGCAGCTGGGTCCGGGGGGGCAGCGGCAGCAGGATCCAGGGGTGGCAGCGAGATCCGGGGAGCGAGTAGCGGCAGCGTGTTCGATCGGGCAGGCAGGTAGGTGGCAAAATAAAGATGGCCGCCTGCACGGGAAAATCGTGCAATTGGCCGCTGAAGACGTGACGTCACACCCCGTGACGCCAAACATCGTGACGTCACGTCTTCAGCGGCCAATTGCACGATTTTCCCGTGCAGGCGGCCATCTTTATTTTGCCACCTACCTGCCTGCCCGATCGAACACGCTGCCGCTACTCGCTCCCCGGATCTCGCTGCCACCCCTGGATCCTGCTGCCAGCTGCCAGCCCCCCGCTGCCAACCCGCCCGTGCGATTTTGGCGCTCATCCAGGCGAGGAAGGGAGAAGGGACTACCGGATGCCGCTGATGGCTGCCCACCGGCCGCCTGGACCCACGGCCCTCCGACAGGGTGTGGTCAGCTGCCACAGTGTCTAAGGATCCACCCAAACACCATTAACCATAACACTTACTTAGAAGGGTTCAATGTGTCAGGAGTAGCTATTGCCACCTTGATTCAGGGTTTTTGTGGGTGCCAGGTTTGCATTCCTAAGTTGGGTTGTTGGAGCTCGGGTTTACTTGCTGTCATAGTTTTGGGGTGGGTTAAAAGTTCAGTAGTTACCCATGATAAAGCTCTGATGTTTGAACTATATATTTTACTCAGATTAGCATATTAAGCCAGAGGGTAGTATAATAAAGGTCTCTCCCTCTAATCTGTGATGGTGCCAGAAAGTGCATGGTTGTTGCAAATGCACTTTTCCTGCTGGTTGGTGTTGCCAGCAAAGCAGGTCTCTTCCTGTGGTCTTCTGCTAACTTTGTTGCATCTACCTGCCAAAAGGTGTTTTGGTGCTCCTGTGTACCAGAAAATGCTAAGTGAAGTTTCTACTCCTAATTCCTCTGCCCCCTGTGCAGAAACCTCAGCATGAAGAATTCCCCAGAGTTCCAGCTATGCCTGCTTTTTTTTTTTTTTTTTTTGTCCTCTCCACCCTGTCCTTTATGCTCGTTCTTTCCCTTTTTGTTTTGTTTTGTTTACTGTTTCTCTTACCCCTCAACCTCTTTCCCCTCAACCTCTTTCCACTTGCCCTGTTTTCTCTGGCTCTAGATAGCGTGGCATTGCATTGCTGGGTACAAGAGGGGGAGGACAGGAAACTCTGCTGCCACAGCTTATTGATTGCAAGCACTCCGCTGCCAACTACTAGGCAGTGCCTCCTGTGATTGTTCGGCCCTGAGAGAAACCGCATAATTAGCTGGTTCGTGCATAATTTACAACCTACCACAAATCAATACCTGAAGCTTTCCAACATCTTAATTCAGTCTTTTGAAGAAACTGGTAGGGTGCCTGTCTTTGGTCCATCCCCCTTCCCTCAAGCAGTGGGCAGGGAAAGAAGAGGGGGTGAGGCTGAGCTGGGACAGGTTAGAGGCATTCTGCTCCCTAATCCAGCTGCTTGCCTTCTGTAGTACCCCCTCCTAACCCATTTCATCCTGTCCTGAAGGGAACCAGAGGGGAGGGGTGAAGTTGATGTGGATAGAAAACAGAATGTTTGATCCCTCAAAAATCCATAAATCAAACCAAAGATTTTGATATACCTCCATCCAGGAATAAATATATATATCTATCTCTATCAAAGGTTCTTGCACCTGCATAGATGGTCAGCCATACACCAGCTGCAAGGACCTGGATATGTTTTTCGGAAGTCTGCAATTGCTGGTGTCTCACACCTAGCAGAGAAGGCATTAAATTGCATTCATAGAAATCTTGATCACTGGCACTACTGCTGACAAACTTCATCTTTGTTAGTTCAATCCCTTTTCGTGTCTGCTACTATGTGCCTACTATAGGAACACATTCTTCTGTGTAACAGCATAACAAACTGATGTAGGCATTTTCAGCATACGTAAGCTCATATGCTCAAGGACAGCAAGGGCTTTGTCAGGAAACCATGGAAAGGATGGTTGCATTCTTTCAATTCAAAACAAAAGTGACATTTCACAATGTGTAGCTTGTGTCTTAACTTGATAGGTTTTTGTTTTTTGTACTTGGTACATTTGTTTTTATTTAAACTATATAATCAAATAAATGTAGATGGTTTTCAATACAGTTTGCATAGTCAGAGATGTGAATCTCTATGCAAAACTAACTTGCCACATAATTCCCACAGAATCTCAAACGTTCTGCTGCAGGAGGCTGAGGGGAGCTGCTAATAGGCTGCAGGAAATGGTGGGAGCTGTTGTTTCTGAGAAGGACTTCTGTCTGCATTGCCCAGTGGCTTGGAGGCACCTATCAGATGTGACTTTCTAGTTGGCAGTGGTGAACTGGAAACCAGAAAATCCATCTTTTGAAGCTAACATTTAATAGGCTTCAAGGGAAATTGGATGGGGAGAGAATCAGAAGAAATACTGGAATAACCTTGTAGCAGAGTTAATGCTAACACTAATGGTAAAGAACTCGAGCATGCGTGGGACATACACAAAAAATGGTGGTGGTGGCAAGAGTTGCATATGAGCTGCCTAGACATGGGTAACAGAGTAGACTGGGATGACAAAGGAGGTCCTGATCTGTAACTAGTAGGGATGTGAATCGGTACTGGACTCATTTCCGGTATCGAGTTCAGCTAAAAAGCATGGGAAAGCTTTGTTCCCGCGATTCTTACCCGTTTTAATCGGCTGTGTCGTGCCGAAAAAAAACCAAAACACCCTGACCCTTAAATTTAATTCTTTCGCACCTCCCCCAGATTTTTTAAAGTACCTGGTGGTCCAGCGGGGGTCCCGGGAGTGATCTCGGGCCGTCGGCTGCCACTAATCAAAGTGGTGCCGAAGGCCCCTGTCACATGGTAGGAGCACTGGATGGCCCGCTCCTGGGACCCCTGCTGGACCACCAGGTACTTTAAAAAAAAAATTTGGGGGGAGTCAGGAGGGTGGGGGATGCGAAAGAATTCAATTTAAAGGGTCAGGTTGGGTTTGGGTTTTATTTTTAAGTTCCCTTTCTTCCTGCCCCCCCCCCCCCAAATGATAAGAGAACCCCATGAAAAATTTTGTGGGGTTTTCCTATCTGGTTCGGGGGGGCCCCCTGAATTCTGACAAGTTTTGAAAAATATCTTCCAATATTTTTAGTCGTCTCAGAAAAATGATTCACATCCCTAGTAACTAGTGCTTTCTAAGTAATGGATCCTAACTTTGGCATGGTTAAAGACAGGTAGCAGAGATCTGCAAAGGAAAAAAAAAATTGTCATACAATCCTGCAGAGCAGGTCTTGAAAAAATCCATTTGCTCACTCACATGGGGATAAGTAAGGATTTTCTGACAGGCATCTTTCACTCTGAGGCCCCAGAAGCAGCAGGAGGCTTCTTCAGCACCAGTTGGGGCTCCAGAAGAGGCGGATGTATGTTTGACCCATGTTGGGGCATTGAAAGAAGAGACAGGGCTGCAGCAGGTGGCCGGGTAGGGGGAGGAGCAGGAGGAGAGACTGCTGCAGCAGGGTGGGGTATACTCACCAGCGAAGAAAGCCTTTCATAATGCACTCCTGCTGCTACTCCCTCAATGTATTGGAGGGAGGAGACTATGGGAAGGAATAGGTGGTGAATGCGTATTTGGCCCTGTCAAGTCTGGCAGGAATTTTCCAAACCTTGTCACAGTATAAATGTGTTAAATCTTAAATGGATTTGGGAACATTGGCCCATCTTGTCCTAGGTAAGTCCCGTCCGTCCCCCCCCCCCCCCCCCCCCCCGACATACTTGTGCCATTATGATGGTCATGTAAACCTTCATGCTTGATGCTGCCTCTTGATATGTGTGTTTGTGTGGTGCCTTGTAGAGATGCTATTAAAGCAAGAACAAGTTGGGCCAGTGGAGTGTGAAGACTTAGACACACCCACCCACCCACCCACCCACCCACAGCCTGGCATTTCACTGCTATTCCTGAAGGACTTAAAGTCCAATTGTCCTATTTATGATGTACCCAAGAGATTCTTGTGGGTAAGAGTAATTTCCAGGAACGCTTGTGCCTTTTTTTTTTTTTTTCCCTGCATCTCAAATTTGTAGTTTAATGCTTCATTTTAAATTTCTGTTCCTAAAAATTGCCAAACATTTTGGCATGATCTATTAAAGTGTATTTTCCTGATTTAAAGAGAAGATACCCTAAAGCTATGCAAATGAGTATGTTGCTTCCACCAATTTGCTGTATTTTCTTGTTTTTGACAGTCCTGCATGTACTAGTCCATAGGTCCCCAGCCTTCTCCATTTCATGGTACATGTGGCACTGGATTCACCTTCCCTGTATTTCTTTTTTGCGCAGGGGGTATAATTGCCACCTCAACTTTGCTGCTCCAGTTTCTTCTGAACCCTGAGAACTGCTTTTCCATCATGACTCCCAGATCTTTTTTCCTATATCACTCATCTGCTCTATCTCCCTTCTTCACCAGATCAGTTTCAGCAGCAGTGTTACCTAGGTACTTTCAGGTATCATGGTGTCTGTCTGGTGTTTGCCTCCTTAATTTTCTTACACATTTAGTTCCCTGTCTTTAATCTGCCTAGTACGGCATGTGATTTCTGTTACAAAGCCAGCCCCTATTATGGTGGTGTTAGGCCTAAGAGTGTTATGAGATCAGTGAAATACAATAAGTGTTAATTCTAATTGTCATTACAGGAGATAGATTTACATACAGTGAAGACAGATTTTCATGCATAGCCTGAAAACCAGGCTTGCCACCCCTGTTATATCTTCCCCATTAGAAGCCTGGGGGATTTAGGAATGCGTAGCAGATTTGATTTATTAGTTAGATTATTTAATGTTCAGTCAAAGTATAAGGACCATGTAATTTGATCTAATTGAGTTTAATTTAGATATGCTCTGTTTGACAGACTTGGGTAGAAAAGGGGGATGGAACAGTTTTTTTCTTGCTGTCACGGGATTTTTAAGTGTTAGAACTTAAGATATGTTTCTTATTGGCATATCAAGCTCATCATCCCGCATCCAACAGTGGCCAATCAAGTCACAAGTACCTGGCAAGTACCCAAACATTAAATGAATAGATCCTAAGCTACTAATCCTTATTAATTAATAGCAATTTATGGACTTCCTCTCTAGGAACTTATCCAAACATTTGTTAAACCCAGCTACACTAACTGCTGAACCACATCCTCTGGCAATGAATTCCAAAGCTTAATTATACATTGAGTGAAAGAATTTTCTCAGATTCTTGTTTTAAATGAGCTACTTGCTAACTTCATGGAATGCCCCCTAGTCCTTGTATTATCTGAGAGTAAATAACTGGTTCACATTTAGCCGTTCAAGTCCTTTCATAATTGTGTTGACCTCTATCATATCTTGCCTCATCAGTCTTTTCTCCAAGCAGTTGAGTCAGCAAGAGTGAATGGTAAGGTCAGCGCTTAATTTGTGGGGGAATGGAGCTCAATCACTTCTTTTCAGACTTAAGAAGCAGAGCACCATAGGTGTTCTGCTCCAGCCCCTCTCCTCCAGCAGCCTGCAGAGAAAGAGAAGAAGTGGGGGTGAGCACTGGTAGAAGCTGGCAATGGAGGATCTCTGGGAATAAGGAGGAAGAATGTTTTCGGGTATGTGAGAGAGTGTGTGTTTTGGGGAAAGAGTTCATACCTGGCCCCACTCCACAGTTCCATCCCCACTCCACAGTTCCATGTCCTTTTTGTCTATAAATTAAGCTATGGATAAGAGGGGAGGAGTGGCAATGGTGCTTAATTCAGAATTAGGTTTTTCTTGTGTGAAATCTTTAATTTTACTCTGGGGTTAGATTATAATAGAGATCTAGAATACTGAGGAATTTGTTTTGGTTTTTTATCTTAAATTAGAGCCCCCCGCACATCTAGAAGTATTTTTCAGATTTGGTAGATTGTTGGTATCTAGGTTTCCCAAATTTTATTATGTTAAGTGATTTTAATATTCTGCTAGATTTTCCACTAGTGGGTGCTGCTGGGAATTTTTATATACCGTATTTTTTGCTCCATAAGACTCACCTAGGATTCAGAGCAGGAAAATAAAAAAAATAAAATAATAATAATGGTGTGCTAAACCGGCTCTGTTCCTGGGCGTCTGTGTGTCTTATGGAGCAAATTAGGGGAGGGCATAAATCCTTTTTTTTGGTCCCCATTTCATTTTGAGTCTGGGGAGGGCCATTTCTGTCCACTCCCCGGATCAGGAAACGTTTATCGTTCTCTTTGGGGGGGGGGGAACGAAAACAAAAAAATCCCAACCCTTTAAAGTTAATTAACTACAAACCCCCCCCCCCCCCCAGACTTGCCAAAAGTCCCTGGTGGTCCAGCGTACTTGTGGGCCGTCCATTGCTCCTACCATATGTCACAGGGGCTACCGGTAGCCCCTGTGACATAGTAAGGGCAAAGGCTGTCGGCACCATTTTGAATACTGGCAGCCGATGGCCCGAGTGCAGGAGATCACTCCCACTGGACCACCAGGGACTTTTGGCAAGTCTTGGGGGGGGGGGGGCAGGAGGATGGGGAGTTGTAGTTAATTAACTTTAAAGGGTTGGGATGGGTTTTTTGGTTTGTGTTTTTTTTTTGTTTGTTTTTTTTATATTCGCTCCAGAAGACGCACAGACATTTTCCCCCCATTTTTTGGGGGAAAAAAGTGCATCAAATGGAGCAAAATATACGGTAACTTCTAGGTGATTTGGGGTTACAGCAATTGATTCAGAAGCCTACACATGTAAAGGGCCATATTTTTTGATTTATGACTTGGCCTCCTGATAAAATACCAGGATTATAATTTGGGGAAATTTTAATAGCCACACCTGTTTCAAATGGAAAAAAGGTGCTCAACTAATTTAACAAACACTCCATGGTATCAGATAATGAATGCTTAAAATATTAATCCACAATTTCTTGCCCACAATGGGCTATAAACGCTATCATTTAATAAGCACTTAGGATCATGTCATGTACAGTTTCTGACTTACAATTCTAAATGATTTACAGAAAACTTTAATATTAAAAAACCATGCCGCCTTAAATTCTTGTTTAAAAAAGAATTCATACTTATCTGGCAGAGAACTTTTTCACAAACTGTTCATGAATAAAATCTGTAATCAAACAAGTTGATCACATAAGTGCTGCCAGATCAAGACCTAAAGTTTTGGTACCACCTCATGCCTTCCTCAGGGGTCCATATTACAGAATCAGCCTCACAGGGCTCTGCTTAGCTACTCAGAAAATGGCGACAAGACAGGAGCATTTCTTTCCTTAGTTGTGCAACTTTTTCTGTTTGCATTTGTATTCAGTAGAGCATTGAGCTGTATTTGCCATTAGTCCACGATCTGGTTGAATGCTTGGAGAGTATGAATAGTTTTCTCAGTCATTTCATCTTGTATGCTTCATTAAAATTGTATAAACCCAATCTGATGAAGTCGGACGTGTTATGGATTTGTAGAGATCGAAAACAGTTGAGTCTTACCTGTTTATGGGAAATCATTCACTTAGTTGGTCGTCAGGTTACAAGTCTTGGTGTTAAGATTGAAAATGAATTTAGCATGGTGGCACAGATTTCTGCCTTGGTTAAAAACTTCTGTTTTCATCTGAGATAGCTTCAAGTGTTAAGACTTATGTTTTAATAGGGAAAGCTTTTGTGACCATCATTCACGTGACTTTTGACCTCCTGTTTTGATTACTATCATTTGTTGTATTTAGTCTTGGCAAAGAATTACAGGAAACTACAGATTATCCAAGACTCTCTGTGGCCTTGTTGATGGGACTAAATTGGAGAGACCATACTGCTCTGCTTTATCTGACTTGCATTAGCTGGAATTGCATTCTCGTAACCAGTTACAGGATGGAAGGTCCCTATTTCAAAGGAAAGATTAGTGAAATGTGCTTGTCATTTTTTTTTTTTTTCCCCTCCAGCTGTCCTAGGTTTCTAGAATAAGATTCTACAAGATATTGGGCTGGCAGAAAATGTAAGGAGGTTTGAGGGAGAAACCCTATAACTTGGCTGTTCATGGAGATGTGTTTACAGAACATAGGGTCACTTAGATCTGTTTGTTCTTGGCATTACATTGATCAAAAAATTGGTTTATAATGTGTTTCTGTTACCTACGTGAGCCACCTTGAATGTTGTGGATGGCATACAAATTGGTTTAAATAAGACTTATGCCACTATTAATGTATACTGTTGGAAGCATTACAGAAGTATTACTCAACTAAGAATTGTTCTTTGGCAGAGAGCTTTGTGTATTTGTGAATCTGGACATGGTGCCAGCATCTATCATGTATTATGTGAAGTGGGGCCCATATGTGTGTAAGGAATTTTAAAGCAATGTTCTATAAACAATTTTTTTTCAGTATCTTGGTTTTCTAATCCAAGCTAACTTTGTTTTATAGGACCACAGCAGATTCGTTAACTGTGTGAGGTTCTCACCAGATGGCAACAGATTTGCTTCGTCTAGTGCAGATGGCCAGGTAATTTCAGTATATTAAATAGACCAGAATTTTTGTTAAACTAGTGTACAGGATTAATATGGGGCCTTATCCTGGGAGCATCAAACATTTTTCATTTCTACCACTTTTACCAATAACTAAACATGCAGGAGCAATGTCACCCCCTTCTTGTATTGCTGAAAATGTTGTCACAAAGTAGAGCAGCTCTACTCCAGTTCAGGGTTTTTGGTCACACTGTCAGGTCAATACAGTAAAGTGCGGCCGCTGTTACCCTGCTCCTAACCCACTTTTCGGCCGCGTTAGCCCTTCCTGCGATACACAATCCCCTTTAACCTACTCTTACCGCGTCCTTAAATCACCGGGTAACCCCTTCCACCCGCGGCATGTATACTACATGTAAACGAGCGAATTAGCTATTCCCTCCCATACAGTAACACGCGCCCCGACTATCGCTTTTTTTACCCTGCCGTTTTGCCGCGTGTTTAACCTGCTAACTTACCGCCTATCCTTATCCCTGCGTTAGAGGCAGGGGTAAGGGTAGGCAGCAAACTTTCCCCCAGTCCCCGCTCACCTGCCCTGGCCATGTCCATGGGTGCTGGTCTCCGGGGCAGCCCCAGTCCTCTCCCCTCCTCCCTAAGCAATGAAAGCGGGGGAAAAAGTGAAAAAAAAAAAAGTAGCAAGAGAGAGAGGACTGGCAGTGAAAAGCATCGAAGCGACTTACTTTTTTTTTGCAGCCCCCCCCCCCTCCAGAGACTGACCGGCGACGAAGGACCGCGGCTCCTCTCCCCTGCCTCCAGCTGCCTGCGAAGATAGACTCATCACATCTTGAGCGGCCCAATTGCACGCACAGGGGCCGCTTTCGCCCGTGCGATGCGTCTATCTTCGCGGGCAGCTGGAGGCAGGGGAGGGGATCCGCGGTCCCTCGTCACCGATGTCAGTCTCCGGAGGGGGGGCTGCTAAAAAAAGTAAGTCGCTTCGTTGCTTTTCACTGCCAGTCCTCTCTCCCCTCCTCCCGAAAAGCAAGGCTGCTTTTTGCGCCTTGTTTCGGGAGGAGGGGAGAGAGGACTGGCAATCCCGAGCGTAGGATTGCCCATCCTCTCTCCCCTCTCTTGCTGCTTTTTTTTTTTTGTTTGTTCCACTTTCGTTGCTTGCTTCGGGAGAAGAGGAGAGAGGACTGGCAATCCCGAGCATAGGAGAACCGTCCACTTCCTGGTACCTGTCATTTCAAATGACATTTGAAATGACAGATACCAGCGTGTCCGTGAAGCGTTAGGCCAGCGCACCCAGGATACTGTATAGCGCTCTATACAGTAAAATGGGTTGCGCGGGCCTAACGCTTCACGGACGCTTCTTAGACGCAGCTTGCATTTGCAAGCTATTTACATACAGTATCGAGCGGTAGGTGAGCTGGACTGTGCGTGCGGCAACCGCGGGTGCGCCCGGCACTATCGCAGCTCTCCCTACCGCTCCTTACTGTATCGGCCCGTGTGTTAGTAAGGATCTTGCATTTGAGTGCACCCATTAATATGTAATGTTTTGTGGATTTATTTCATATATTTAAGTGGCACAGTTCTGATATAATCAAATCTAATAGATCTTGCTGTTCAGTGGCAAACTTTTTTTTTTTTTGTTTTTGTTTTGCATTTTTAAGATTTTCATTTATGATGGGAAGACAGCTGAAAAGATTTGTGCTCTTGGAGGAACTAAAGCCCATGATGGAGGGATTTATGCAGTAAGTATCTGTGCAAATTTAGCAACAGAAAAATACTGTCTTGTGAATAATTGTTTTCAGCCTTGAAGGTTCTTACCTTCATTCTGTAGTGCTATTACTTCCAAGCCCTGGTTGCTACCTTGGTACCATGAAACACATTTTGTGTAGAAAATTATGTCTGATGCTTATAGAGCTTTTTCTTTAGTGGGGGGAGGGAGGGACAGGGTATTCAGTTTTACATAGAACATTTGTAAAATATTCCTAGGTACGATTTAGATCGTACTTTTATATGGATGCATATTGGATTGTAAATAAATGTAGTGACTTATAGTCCAGTGAGGACAGGGGGCTTTACAGGAGTCTGTTCATGAGTAGCTTGAATGATGTCGTGGAGACTCTGCATGTTGGGGTGAATTTTCAAAGAAGTTATGCATGCAAGTAGCTTGCACTCAGTATATGCTATTTTATAAACCTCAAAGGTATGCATGTATCTTCAATTTCGCAAATACAAAAGGGGTGGTTTAGGGCCGTTCGGGAGTGGGGCCAAGAGAAATGCTCATAAATTGCTATTTTATAAGGGAGTTGCGTGAATACAATCGAACAACTTATTCGTGTAATTATACACCTAATTATCTAGCACAATTGATAAGACTTGTCTGTCTGCTATTGTTGGGTGAGAGGTCTAAGAACTGGTGGAATTCACGATGAGTGGCATGGAGAATGACTGGGTTAACTGGTGAAGGTATCAGCAACCTGATTATTTCAATTACATGAACATGTTTTAAAATATACTGTCTCCTGTATATAAATCGGGGTTTTACATGAGCAAAATATTTATGCATAACCTAACAAATGCGGCACATGTTGGAGAGGTAGATATATGCATGTACTGCCATGTCTTTTAAGGAAAGCAATGCAATTCCTATCATTGTGGATTAAAACAAACGTGTTCTGTAAATTGAGGAGTCCCACAGGGAATCCTCATTATCCCTTTACCATTCATCATTTATCCCCATTAGGTAACATAGTTTGCTCATTTGGTTTTACCCCATTTATATATGCTGATCAATTTGTTCTTTTGGGAATTGATCCATAACAGACTCTTTTTTTTTTTTTTTTTTTTTTTTTTTTTTTTTTTTTTTTTTCCCTTTCCTCTCTTCAGTGAGTGTATGAAAGTAGTGGGTAGATGATTAAGTTACAGTTTCTTGGTTTTGAATGTTAATAAGACTGAAATTCTGCAGGTGGGTAACTACCCAGGTAAACATCAGGTCCAAATTGAAGGGCATTTAATTACAGCCAGTGCAGATGGAAGATCCCTTGGTTATGTTAAATTCACATTGGTCAGTGGAGAGTTAAATTACTGCAGTGCTTCTCTCCACATGTAACAGATTTAAATTGGTGCGACAATTGAAAACTTTTCTGAATTTACTGGCATTGAAATCAGTAGTTTTATGCCCTTATTACTGCAGTTATTGATTACTGTAATCTTGTTTATTGGGGACTCCCAGGTATTTTGATTCGGAAGCTACAGGTGGTCCAAAATATGTCTGCAAGGTTAGTTCTGGAATGTTCAAGACAAGAATCAGCCGCCCCACTTCTGAAATTGCATTGGCTGTTGGTTAGCACCAAAACTTTGAATTTGCATCTCAGGCTAACTGAGGTTTGGGTCCACCTCATATTTATTTATTTTATTTATTTAACATTTCTTTTATACCGATATCTGTTCGCACATCGTATCGGTTCACAGTGAACAAAAAACCATTGGGCAGTGCCCGTACATATAACATATGTTTAAGATCTCATGGAATGCTCTTTAAGAAATCTGTTTACAATCTGGTTCTCAGCTTCAACTCCCACTGGTTAAGAAATTTTGACATGTAAGACTGCAAAATCGATCTTTTTCAATGACCGCCCTTAAATTATGGAATGACCTCCCTCTGGCTATTAAAGAGGAAACTAGTTTGATGCCATTTTGGTGTAAGACAAAAACATGGCTAATGGTGAGTGAGATCCTGAAATAAATCTGGGAGCAATTATTAATCCCAGGGTATGACTATGCTTGAAAGGTTGGTAGAGTAAACATCTGGTGGAAAAAGGATGATGGCTAACTGATGTTTGATATTTATTTGATTTGGCAAATGTTTTATGTAATTTTATTATGTGTTAATGTTCATATTTTATATTTTTTATGTACATTGCTTTGAAAGATTTTATTGTAAAATCTGGAAAGCGATTATTTATAAAAAGACTTAAACTGTTAAGGATAGTTTAGGTACAGTGAATCCTGCCAGGAGACCATGATGGGCTGCTTTGATCCTTTTCAGCCTTAACACTCTCTGATTGTACAATTTCTTTTCAGATTAGCTGGAGCCCTGACAGTACTCAGTTGCTTTCTTCTTCTGGAGACAAAACTGCTAAAATCTGGGATGTTGCTGCTAACTCAGTTGTCACTACATTCACGTTTGGAACAGAAGTAATGGACCAGCAGCTCGGTTGCTTGTGGCAGAAAGATTGGCTGCTAAGCCTCTCTCTTTCTGGCTATATCAACTACTTGGACAAGAACAACCCAAGTCGGCCTTTGCGCATCATCAAGGTATCATGATGAAACTTAAACTCTGTTGGCACCATTTGACATTTATCTTCTGTTGATAAACTGTGATACTTCCTTTAAATAAAGATGGGACTTTTTTTAATGGTTTAAGAAGGGCAGTGGGTTAAAGTGGCACTAGCAGAAAACATAGTGGGAAGTAGCTATGCTTGCCGTCTGGAAAGTGTTTTGTGCCGTGTATCTCAATTCTGTTTTTATAGTTCAGATCAAACTTGTCATGGCTTGAAGATAAAGCATGTGGTGTGTTTTTTGTGTTTATCTTTTGTGTGATGCCTAACAATGTCTGTCTTATTCTAGGGTCATAGTAAGTCTATACAGTGTATGACTGTACATAAAAATGATGGAAGATCCTATATCTACACGGGCAGCCATGATGGCCATATTAATATCCTTTAATATTTTAAACTTACAGATACTATAATCTAGGTATAAAAAAAAACTTTTGCTTATAAGTGTACCTGTCATATTTTTTTTTTTTTCAATAACAGGGTTTCACATATGTACAGCTGAGCGTTTGTTCTGTCTTTTGAACCCTGGACTGCATGTGGAAATATTTTGTTCATGCCATGATAAAGATGATGATGTAGCCTTTAAGGATGTCAAGGCAGTTTTACAAGTCATTAAATTGAAGCAGAAGGTGCTGTGAAACTCATCTCGGATGGACTGGCTCTTCTGGGGACCAATAGCTGTTGTAACCCAATGGCGTGATAAACGTGGTTTAGACTGTGATTCTTGTGTGCAGTCTTGAATGTGTTCCTTCCTGGTGTCCAAGGGGACATTGCTGGTAGGAGAGCTTGGGGAAGACACTCATCACAGTGTGTGTGTGTTTTCCTGTATTTCATTACTAGTAGATGCATTCTTATCTGTGTGTGTGATGGTTGGGGAAGGCTTGTGTTTTTATTTGTTTTTCTTCTCTCTATATAAAAATGTTTTGGCTTTAAGCCAGTACTTAAAGGAACAATGAACGTTTAGAAGGAAAATAGGCAGGCTAGATGGGCCATATGGTCTTTTTCTGCTGTTATGTTTGTTTCTAAATGTAACAGAAAAATGCTTCCAAAATGCCAAGTGAGGGTGCACAGTGAGATTACAATAGTATGTACAGGCATAAAGGGACTGGAAGTGCTTTCTGAAACCAGGCTGTAATTTTATAACAGCTCAGCTAAATTACACTCAAATTTCAGAGTAGGCTTGTGTGACTGACTCAGTTGGCTTGGAAAATGTATCCCACCAGAATGTATCTGCCCACAGTTGTACCTGCTATTGTGTGTGCAGATACTGGAAATGTTTCCATTCATCCTTGTGAAAATCCAAAAGCATATGCATGAGTACAAATCCCCCTCCACAGCTGGGCTGCTGGGAATGCCTCTGCTGTTGAGTAAACTTGTGTGACTAGGCAGTGTGCTCAGTAAGAACATAAGTTTACTTTATCTGCGTGGCCAGGCAGGCAGCTTTGAAAGCCATTTCTGCGGATAAAATGCAGTGACTTACCCACAGGGTTACCTTTTGGAAAAATGTTCTCCCTATTGGAGACGGAAGGTGTGATTTTTGTCCATTGGCACAGAATGCTAGAGGACCTGTGCTCAGTTATTCCCTTAGTGTTTTAGTGGACAATGGGAAAACATGGAGATACAGCGTGGTGGCAGCTGCTGAGTGGTGGCTGCCATGGGCAGTTTTAATCCAGTTATTTCTTAGCATGTAGCCAGATGGACTCAGGACCAATGGCTTATGTGCTTTCCTGCTAGCAGATGGAGGAGTCGGGTTTCAAAGCTGACATCACCTTAGATCTACTCCTGCAGTGACCCTCAGCCATTCAGTATCTCAGTCTCCTAGCAGATGTGGATGTGCTATCCCTTCACCAGCATTGGTGTTTAGCAGAATTGCAGTACTCGTTAGAAGAAACGTTTACCTTTAAATTTAGAGAGAGTTCGAACCCCACTCTCCTGCAGTGATACCTAAAGGTCCCTCCTCCCCAGTTGAGAATTCCTGAGACAATTTCCAAGATCCCTCAGAGGTGTTCCTTGGTCCGGAGGCCTGCTCCCGGCCTGGACTTTGCTGCTGCAACAGCTGAAAGGCAGAGGTAGCAGGAATCTGAGCACGGCGGTGACAGCTAAAGCCCTCTCTCCTGCTGCCGGAGACAGTTTCTGTGCTCAGCTGGTAAGCGCTGAGCCCAGTAAAGTTTCTAGGACTCCTCCGACTCGGAGACATGGAAGGGCTTCTGTGAGTCTTTCCTCCAGTCTCCTTTCTTGGCATGCCATACAGACTACGTTCCCAATCCTGGAGGTGCAAGTGGAGGGGATTTCCGACCAGGTTGAATGGCCCCCCCCTCCCCCCCCCCGATGGGCTAGGCCCCGCTTCAGGCTCGGTGGGCACTTTGGCATACTGAGCGCGGTTTTGTGTAGCGCCATTTTTTTCCCCTATAGACTGTTTGGTACGCGTGGTGCGGGTCGGTCCTAATGCGCGCATACCAGCATGCACAGCCGTGCACATACCTGCACGCATACGTTCGCGTACAACCGGAAGTATACATTTGTGCGTAAGGGCGCTTATACTTATACACATCGGGGAGGATTTGTGCATGCTAGAGGCCAAGTGCTAGCCAGCTGAATGCACAAGTTAGTTGAGAGTGGCTCCGGCAGCAAAGAAACATAAGCAACACTGTGTGCTGCTTGCCATATTAGGGCTACACAGTCTGGCCTGGAATCCTTCCTGTCAGCTCTGTAATAAGGCCCGGGGGGGGGGGGGGGGGGTTGTATTCCCAGAACCTCTCCAATCCCGGTTCCTCCCGTTCTGAAGATGGGTCAGCCACGACATTATCTGACAGCACCCTGGATCTGAGTAATCCCGGGGCTGCGTCCACCTTGGGAGAGGGCAGTTCAGTGGCTCCCTTGGCCAGAGGAGTGGTCTTAGTGGTGGCGGCCAGAAGAGAACTATGGCTGTGAAATTGGTCAGTGGACGTGCCCCCAAAGCAAACCTCACAAAGATGCCCTTTAAGGGATCCTTCCTATTCGGAAGAGAATTGGAAAAGTTAGCCAATAAGTGGGGTGAATCTCCGGTGCCTCGGCTACCGGAAGATAAGAAAAAGAAGTCGCAGCACCCAAACCCGTGGCTGCCTGGTTTCGAAAACAGACGCCGGTAAAATGTAAGCGTTGGTTGTCGGACCCATTGACAGTTGGTGCTTCCACTAATGAGGCGCTAGGTACGCGCTAGTGTCTCTAGTGCCTCCTTAATAGCATGGACCCTAATTTTAAATATAAAATTGCGTGCCCAGGAGAGGTGCCTGGGCGCGTGGTGGGAGAACGGGCACTCAACATGGAGCACCGTCTCTCCTGCACTTTTTAATGAATTGGCCTGAAAGTATATAAATCCTTTAAAGAATTCTACCAAAAACCTGCTAGTGGCAGCATAGACTTTACTACCGTGGAAGTAGTAAGCACTACTGAACTGCTTCCCGTGTGCCTCTAGTCTTACCCCTAACACTATACTGCTTTTTTTGCTCTCCTTTCTCTTCCAGAATTTAATTTAAAATTTTACCAAAAATGTATATTCTGCCCTCCATGGTGAAAGACCTTTTAAGGCAAATCACAAGATATTACATCAGAAAAACAAATTACAAGCCAATCTCACCCATTATATTAAAAAAAAATAAAACACATTTTAGGTTTTACTTTGTTACAAAACATTTCAACTGAAATACCCCACCACTCCCTACCAGTCAATGGTAGGGAGCTGCCCCAAGCTGCAGTAGAAGTGGTTGCATCTCCTTCTTAGCAGCAACTTTTGTCTGACTTGCAAAGCTGAGAAAGCTACTTGCCTGTAGTGTGGACAGAAAGCAAGCTATCTTTAAATAATGTGCATGCACTTCTAAATTTGTTATTGTCTAACACACATCCCCATTTTTAATATTGAACTCATCTATTCAACATATGCAGCTTTCAAAATACTTTGTTTGATCTTCACCAAGGATGGAAAAATACTGGTGCTTAAAATTCAGCACCTGTTGCCTGCCTTTGTGCTTGGGTGGAAAGGCCGCTGCTAGGGTTGGAGGCCAATTGCTAGTGGAAGGGGAAAACAAGAAGCAAACAAACTATAAAATGAAAGTGGGTGAAGGGACTGAACTTCTGGGTTCAATCAGTTTCTAAAAATATTTCCACCCCATTTGCTCTTGGAACTCTTTGGGGGGTGTTCATGCATGTTTATCTTGGAGCAGGAACATTTTTTTTGTGTTTTCCCTTAATTCTGTGTGCACATTACTGGGACTCTCAGACTGGAGAGAATGATACCTTCAGTGGGAAAGGCCATACAAACCAGGTGTCCAGCATGGCAGTGGATGAACTCAATCAGCTGGTCAGCTGCAGCATGGATGACACCCTGCGTTACACCAGTATCATCAAGAAAGAGTACAGGTCAGTATACGTTGTGTAGATACTTCAAACTAAACCACTCCACTTGGCCATTTTTGTATGCAGTATCTGTGTGTGCTGGGATTTGTTCTTGGGTTTTTTATTTTCTTTATGTAGTGCTTTGCCATGAGCCAGTTTACGTATAGCATATTCTCGGGGAAAAAAAAAAGTTCCATTTTTCTCCCAGATCAGGCATTATCATTGCTTAATATGCATATGGGGAGTGGTTTTTCTTTTTGCCTAAAACGTTTTCTCCTCCTTGGAGAGAACGTTCAGGCTGAGTCGGAACTGAGCTCCTGTTGGGCTGCAGTGCCATGAGCCTGCCTTCAAAACTTCCTGGGGGATTTTTTTTCCCCTCCTCCTTTTATTAGTACAGTCACTGGAGAAAGCCAGGATCCATGCACCAGAGCTCCTTCCAGAAACCTGCAACCAAGGGCCTCAGAACCAGCCACTAGGTTTTGCCATTGTATGCTGACTGGGACTTCCTCTCTTGCTGCCCCCCCCCCCCCCCCCCCCCCCCCCCCCCCCCCCAGGAGTCTGTGAACACTGCTTCCAGAGCATCCCCAGACCTGGCTGACTGAGAGTTAAGGATCTGAGCCAAGAACTGAATCCAGGTCCCACCACATAGCAGTGTACAGTATAGCACAGCCATTGAGCTACTAGACTGGCCCTTTTAAGTGTTATGAGAATCTCGGTGATATGTCTCTTCCTAGGGAAGGCACAAGGAAGATAAAGACGTGAATTGTGGTACATATGTCTGGAGGGTGGGGGAAAGGTAAATAAGAGTGTAAAGTTGGAAATGGAACAATGCAAAACTGTATACAGATTTCATAGTATAGGGTATTTTACAATATAGACATAGGGAGCAAATGAAGCACAAAGATCTGGGAATGAAAAACAGCAAATACGTGGCATGGCAGAGTCCAATTCATTTTGGTTCGCATCAAAGAAAAAAATGTTTTATTTATTTTTTATTGCATTTGTATTCCACTGCATCCATACAAGATCTGTGCAGCTCAGACATTTATAAAAACATTAATATAAAAACACAATACCCATTGCATTGTTTCTGAAAGGTTTTCTTAAATATTGCTTTTGAGCTGTTGCTCAAGTGCGTTCCATATAATGGGTCCTACAGTGAAGAATGTTTTGAGTTTCAAAGTTTTTAAAACTAGGGACAACATAGATTTTAGGTTGCTGAATGCAGTTATCCTGCACCAATGTATTTTTCAACCAGTAGGTGCTCTTCCACACATAGATGGTAATTTTGAAACAGCCACGCAAACGCGCATGCAGGCTTATTTGCTGGCTCACATCCAGAGATGTGTCCATTTTATAACATACGCACACTTGGTATAAAATAGACTGAATGTGTGCAAATGCCGGCTCTACTGCGAAAGTGGATGGGATTTTAGTAGACAGATGCACTGACGCAATTACCAGGTTTCCCAATTTGCTCAATTGAGGGGTAAAACCTTAGAAAAATGTATATAAAACTGGATTATTGCAACACATATTTAATTTGTTCACTGTTTTACAAATATAGTCAATGGAGGAAGCAGTGCAACCTATTATGGGCTCCCAAATTGGGATTTTTTTATCCTTTCTAACGAAACTGGTGGGTAGACATTGTCAGAAGAGGAAAAGCATAGCAACATATCAAGACAGTTAACATGACACCAAGGACCCACAGTGGAGCAAAACTGATACCTGCAATGGCAAGAGTTCTGTAAGGTATCAGGAGCAAAACAGCAGCAAGAGTGGCCAGAATACCCCCAGGCTCCAAAGGTGGGGCAAAGGGCACCAAAACTTACATGAACCCCCGAAGGCTGTACAAGAGGGGCAAAGCAGCACAAAGTGTAGCATGAACAGCTCAAGTCACTATGAAGGGGGAAGCAAATACCAAGAGTCAGAAAAAAAAAAACCCCAAGGCAGGGATAGATGATGAAAACAACTGGCATGAAGATCCCAAAGCAGTCGTCCAGCGTGGCAAGAACACCTTAAGGCTCCAGATGAGGGGCAAAGGGCACAAACCAATTTGGTACAAAGCCCTAGGCAGGGAAAAGTCAGAGGAAATCCCTGGACCAGGCCTGATGATACTTCCATATGGGCAGCATTAGGTGAAGGCGCTGGCTGTTCAGGCTGGAAGCTAAGATACTTAGTGACGCGTGACACCAAATGCTTTTTAGCCTCTAGCTGTTTATTATCCTGGCATTCAGGGAATCCAGGACACAATTCTTCTGAATCCGTTTTTGCAAATACTGCTTCTGAGGTAATGGAGGCAGTAATCGTGGAGGAGCACGTCCTGATTCTGGATGCTGCACTTCTGCAGCCCTTGCTGTTTGCTGTGCTATAATGGTTCAAAGGCTAAATTGCACATGAAACCAATAATTGAAAGGAAACTGAGTTTGAAGAAAATGTCCAAGAAGGCATGAAACATCTGGGTGGGAAAAACCAGTGTAGAGCATCATATGGCCAGGGCAAGACCAATAGTTGGCAAGTACCATAGGGAAGGGTATTGCAAAAGCAGAGGAGGAAGCACCCTACAGTACCAAGAATGGCTTCCTCCTTCCAGGGGACTTTGGCATAGTGCAGGGAGCCTGCATCAGGGGCTTTCTTCGGCACTACAAGGCTGATTTTTTTTTTTTTCAGGCCGCTGCCAGACTGGCCTGAGTGCAAACATGGGACCAGCTCTTTCTCCCAGCAGCTGGGATGGGGAGAGTTAGTGCCTGGCAAACCCTCTTCAGATCATGGGACTGCCCTGTTCCCCAGTCCGGGGAAAGCTGGGGTGGCCCCCCTTTTTGTTCTCAGCTGCACTGAAGCCTTCCTTTGTACCAGAGAGCAAAGGGTGCCCCCCCCCCCCCCCCCCCCCCGGTTTGGTTCATGGCAACTTGCAGCATTTTGGAGTACCTATCTGTCAGAGGCATGGCTACCTGGTTGATCCTACCAGTAGCATATGCTTCTATGAAAAAATAAAGATCGAGCCATGCACATTTTATGTTCACACGGCTGGTAGAGTGAAACTGGCCCATTAAATAAATTATGGTTCTACTTGCTATGGATAACTATGGTAACTTGTAGAGTTATTACATGCCCATGAGCGTTGACCCTCATGACACAGTGCAGGGAATCGCAAACAGCACAACATCAGAACCCTCAAGGCGCAGTATGATCAATTGCAAACAATGCAAAGGTCTAGACAGTGGGATGGGAGGTGAAACTTGTATGTGGAGTGGTTTTTTTTTTTTTTTCACATTTTGTATTTGAAGACAAAAGAAGCAGGGTGGGAGACCTAGGCTGGGATCCAAACAGCAAACATGAAGGCACTAAATCATCCCAAAGTGGTACATCATAGGCATTGCATATAACTAGAGTAGCAGCAAGACCATTGAGGTAGTACATAAAGGCTGTGGCAGTAGGATCTCCAAGATACACTCAGTTGGTTTGCTACTCACATGGAAGTTCTAGAGAGCCCAGCAAAGGCAGTCTGATTTTCAAAAATGACTTTTCCATCAAGTCTGGCACCAGCATTGCATTTTGAGTTAATGTTAGCTCCCATTGAAAAGAACCCTTCACTGAGCACGCTGGTTGGTGGACAGGAAAGATAATGCTAGTGCTGACTACTTTTGGCTACGTCTGGCCAGTCTGCAAACTTGTGTGTTCAAAAGGCCAGGGCATCTGTCCTTAATAGGTTCTGTGAGATAGTGTTACAGAAATTTCTGCTGTGGTCTGTCTTGCTGGGCTAAGGGTTGATTTTGCCATCTGCTTTAGCTATAGCTTGTGTCATGAATGGTGGTTCTTTGCGGACAACATGGCTTTGACATATTGAGGTGGTGGAGTGGGGAGAAGTGGAAGCTGACAAGCTGCTACTTGATGCTGGCATTACTCTGGGGTAGCCATTCTTTCCTGGGCTACTTCTCTGCCTCTGGTGCTCCTGTTCACATACTCTTGTTGCCAGTATCTACTTCATGAATGTGAGTCACTGGGACTAGAGGGTGAGACTCCCTTTCATCCATGGATCAAAAAGTATGGAAAGCATGTATGACTTGTTTTTTCTATCAGAGGTTTCAGTCTCGCTTGCACCAGCTACTGCAAGGAAACCACAAACTGCAGCACATCTGCTTCCATTCCCTCTTGCTTATGGAAACCCTCCAACATTTCCTCCAGAATATTTTCTATAGGGATGACCCCACTCAGGGTTGTGCCTCTGGAAATCATATTCTCCTTGGCATCCTTGAAAGGCTTCAGAATTTTGTAACTACCTCATCACTACCCAATTATAATGCCCCAGGGGATGATCCAAACCTATCTCTGTTTCCAGCGACAGATCATGAACGGGAGTCTACTGCTCCATTAATCTCTGCAGCGTCATAGAGGTGAAATTCTAGTGGGTTCCAGTATTTTGAATCAGATTCTTATTAGGCATCCCAAATTCTTCCTGCTCCCTAAGGAGAAGTTGCCCCCTTTCCCACATATAATGCTTTGATGGAAAAGCCCCACTATATTCCTGCACCTTGTGAAGTACTTCAGGAATAGATTCCTGTGATCATTGGGCCCCCAGCCACAAGGCATCTCTCACTTCAGCAAATGTGCAAAGTAACCCTTCAGGATACCCTGAAAGCCCCCATCTTTTATTACCCTTATCATAGTTTTCCCACTTTCTGTCACAAAGAAACCTGCCTCTGAAGGCTCCTGCCTCTCTGATCTAGCTGCTAACTCCTCAGCATCTTTTATATGGCTGCTGGGTAGCTCTCATACTTCATGCGTTATTCTATCACCAGCATGTGTAGTGTAGCACAGCCCACCTGCTAATGCTTAGTCCCTGTTAGATCATCTGCCTGCCCTTGTCTTGGCCAGGAACCACAAGGGCGCCATGAGGGGGAGATGTAAGCATATATGGTGTTCACGCTGGGGATAACCTGTCTACTAAATGTAGTGCATGATAGTATTTTGTACTGGGGGGGGGGGGGGGGCGGCTAATATAGCAACAGACGCTTAAAGCCCATAATCTCCACTACCTGCAGAGGCTGGTCATCCAGCGAAATCATTTCCCCAGTCGTACTCACTACTTTCGATGCTCTTGCCGCTTGCCTCCGGATAGCAATACACAACAGCACCCCATTTTCTCCATGGTGGTTTGCTGCTGCAGACGCATGGCAGGCTCTGCTGGCCTGCTGACTGGTGGAAGAGGCCATGAGAGAAACTTGGGGGGAAAAGTCTTCCCCTTTTCAACTCCTTTCCTCTGGCTTTTGCTTTGAGTGATAGGGTCCTCAGGCTAGTACTGTCACCCTCCCCTGATGCCAGTGCTAGCAGGTGCTTCTTCTGCAGTTCATGAATACTAACATTTGTCAGATGCCCCATTTGCTTCTCTTGACAGATGTCATTACTGCAGTGAATATATTGAGCAAAACATGGGTTCTCCTTCACTTTTTAAAGTGCCTGCAGACCAGGAATGCATTGTGCAATCTCTTTTCTGCATCCTTGGGGGCTAATGCTGGCACTGGAGTTGAGGTTAAGGGTGGACCGTAAGGTAAAAGTTCAAGGACATTGTTCACATGCTCTTTCTGGGAATTGGTCTTAACACTGTCAATATCCTCTTATTTCTCCCATTATCTCACTGGAGGCTAAGATGCTATTGACTAAATATTCCAAATTTTCTTCAGCTATTATGTCTTCAATTTCTGATTTTAAGGAATTTCAGATATGTTTCTTCCTTGGAATCAATTAAAATGCTGCTTCTGTTGCCTGAGAAGCAGTAACCATAAAGATTGAGAAGCATGTTGTTTTTGGCTTTTGAACTTCTGCTGCCCCTGTCCATAAACCTGCCCTTCTAATGCTAACCTTGAATGGCTCTTCTGCCTTTTTCCCTCTGCTCCAAAGCAAGAGAGAGAGGAACAGGTGGTGGTGTCACATGCTCTCCAAACTTCAATTTTTACTGCCTTGAGCTGGCTTCCATTCCTGCCATTCTGCAGCTAAAAAAAGCTCTCTTTCGTTTAGGGGTAGGACTGCCCTTTTTCTTGCTGCTGCTACTACAAGCCTGGGCTGGCTCTGCATGCTATTCCCTGCACTTCCCTTTCTTCGCAGTGGTATGATGGAATTTGAAGTGCCTACTGGAGCTTTTGATATCGGAAAGGAATTTTAATTAATATTTTATTATTATTTATTTATTTATAGTTTTTTATATACCGCCGCTCATCAGAGATATCACGTCGGTGTACAGAGAACAGGAACTTACGCCGGAGCGTTATACATTTAACAAGGGTTAATATATAGGTAATTGAACATAAAACAAGTAGAAGTAATTAAATCAAAACAATCATTTAGGTGCAACTTAACTGAACTGAGTTAAACAAAGCTGGAGAATATAGGGATTCTAGGAAATTTAGGTATGAGGTTAGGGAAGGATAAAGAAGAAATGGAATTCTAAATTAGAGGTGGGCAGAGGGGAGAGAAGCACTTAGGTTGCAATTAGGAGCAGTAGTATAGACGGGTATTGAAAGTAATAGGCAGATATAAGGGGAAATCAGAATTGGTGCATAAAAGGATGTATTGGGTAGATAAAGGCAAGGCATATAAAGGAGTAGATAGACATATGTATATCAAGTATAAGCATGCGTGAATAGCCATGTCTTGAGTTTTTGCTTGAATGTTTTGGGAGACAGCTCAAGGCGTAGTTCGGAGGGCATAGTATTCCATAGCAAGGGGCCGGCAAAGGAAAACGCTCTTGCTTTAGTGGAGGCATGGTTATATAGTTTGGGCGAGGGGGTCTGTAAGGTGGCGAGGTATGGATTTTCTGGTAGGTTTACTGTTCCATCACTCATAGTACCACTAGTGTATGCAAAAATCCCTGCACCATACTGTGCTATATTAAATACTGACAAAAAGCATAACTAGCACTGCTCCTCACCTTCACTCCCTCAGTGAACAGAGAAAGCAAGCAGTGCTGCTGCCTCTTTTTCTCACAGTGAGTAACACCACTGCACCAGAGAGGATCAGAAACAGTCCTTTACCATTGTAAAGGGGTTTTTTTTGTTTTGGTTTCCCCCCGCCACCCCCCCCCCCCCAGCTCTGAGAGAGCTTTTCAAAAACAGATACTTCTCTACCGACTGCTAGAAAGGAAATGGAGAATTTTACACCTGCTCAGATATTTCAGTGGGAGGACATTGGTGTCACTTAATCCAGATGGCAGATATAGGGTAGTTTAAAAAGATGCTTCAATGCGATTTGTTCTCTGTTTGGTCTCCTTGCCATCTTATCCTGTCTCAGCTCTTAGGCAAGAGTTGGTTGCTATAGTTACCAGTTGTTTGCTCAGCAATGCATTGTCAGACTTGGATGGGAAACAGAAATGAGTGATATGAAAATTTTCGTTCAAATTTGTGGACCCTGCAATTTGTTTTGGTCATCAACAAATGAAACAAAAATGGACTTATTGTGTTTTATCCCATTTGTTTTAAGCTAATGCACATCCCTAACGAATACAATTATAAAACTTTTCGACAATAAGAGTGAAAATTTAAAAACTTCAAAGAAAATGTTTACTACACCTTAAAAAAAAAAAAAAAAAAAAAAAAAGTAGAATTTTTTAAAAAACAAATAGATTAGTTATTATTCAAAACATATAGAAATGGCAGGGTAACCTGATATACTCACTTCAGAAGTAGAAAAAAAAGATTAGATGGGTCTTGTTTAAAACTATTGAAGAGGAAATGAGTATATTTATGTCCATGTTCAGTAAGTCGGGGAGCAGCAAAGCTTTTTGGGTAAGGTTACCTGCTTAGCTTGAGCCAAATATTCAGCAGGACAATTCTCCTGCTAAATATTCTTGACTAACATTATCTGGATAACTTTTGTTGCTCACTGATTTACTGACTATCGGATGGGAAAAAAGGCAGCAGAACAATGGCTAAATTCTCACTTCCAGCACTCCCCAATCCAATTAAAAAAAAAAAGTAGCTGGCTGAGCAGCCCCCTCCCTCAATCCCAATCAAATAATTGTAGGAGGCTGATTTGCTCCCCTTCCGCCACCACCTTGGATCCCCAAAAAGCTCTGAAAGGCAGAGTGGGAGTAGTACAATCTCATACTGCCTGAATCTGTGACAGCTCAGGTCACATTAACTTGTGGTTTCTTTGTAGGGTGGAGGGGGGTTCCTATTATCTGGCTCACTTCAGGACTGTTCTCCAGTTTTCCTAAAGCTAGCTGGATAACACTGAATGAATATCGGTAACTTCTGATTTAGCAGACTAATGTAGCCAGATCAATCAGAGTTGCTAGTCATGGCAGGAAATTCAGAGCCTGTGTGTGGTCCAGCTAAATCACAAACTGCATTTGGAGCCCACTCTGTAGATGGGCACAGAATGCCTCAAGCAGTTCTTATCTGTGCCTGCCAACTGTACTGCCTTCAGCTGGGGTTTTCTGCTTCCCTTTTTCTTCTTTGCATGGAGATAGGATTAAAATCACCTAAAATCTATGCATTTTAAGTGATATATCTGAATCCATGAAAGATACAGTGGTCTTGCTATTTCTGTACGAGTGCTTTTACACAGTTAAGTTTGAGCATTCAGTATTTTTAGACTGGTTTTAAGGCATGATGTACGTTATAGAATATAATCTCCCCCTCTCAAACATTTTATTGTAAACAACATATTACATATTCTAGGCTTTTTTTAAAGCAACATGTACAATGATCATGAATTTTTACTTTTTTCAACTGCAGCAGGTGCTGTGGTGTTACTATTTCTGCTGTAGTAAAATATACAATGTCAAAGCTCAGTATTGTGGTTTAGTGCTAGCGAGAAATATGTCTAGATAATCTTTAAAGCTAAAGCCTTTACAATTTCAATTTTTAATAGACATTTTATATATTCTTTTCTTTTAGTCCCCAAGATGCTGTAAAAATGGATGTTCAGCCAAAATGTGTAGCAGTGGGCTCTGGAGGGTACACTGTGGCTTTATGCATTGGCCGGGTAAGTGTTTTGCAAAGACTGTCCAGGTTCTCATCTAGTTCTGTACCCAGTTATAGCAATGTTGAGGGTTTGCATGAATTAGGCATCTGGCAAATGTGCCTGATGTACTTGCTTTCCCTATTTGTATTTTTTTTGTCTATGGGAATAATGCTTAATGTTTATTTGGCCCAATTTTAGCACGGATAGCTTCAAGCATGTGATGTACAATTGTGAGATCTGGTTATGCACTTCTTCTAGAATTGTTTGTTTCACAAATATACTTTTCACTTATTTTAAAGTTCATTACCACATTGAGCAATTACTGCTAGAGTCCTCCCTAAAGTCTTTAGCCACGCAATATCAAGCAGCTTTGAACATTAATAAATTTGGGCACTATAGCTATCTTTTATGTATTACAGTATATGGTAAATGTCTAAAGTTCATTGTGTACAAGAAAAATCCTCCATCTGCAGCTATCGTAGGTTAAGGATGATGAATTGCATAATTAACGTTTTATAGAATATTCTGACTTGATGCCTGTTTAATGTTGACATTTATCCACATTACTTTAGCCGCCTCCTATTAAAGAAATTCAAAGCAACTCTCTGTCTAAAAGTATGGACCCCTCATTGTTTCCTTCCTCCCCCCCCCCCCAACCATTCTTGTGTATAAAATATTTGAAATTTTGCATTATGTAAATGGCAATCTTTTTTTTGTTTTCTGAATTATCTACACTGTAAAAATATTAAATGATACATAGTGTTTATAATGATGCAAGTTTATTTCTACTGAAGTATATCTTAACACAAAATAGTATCCTAATAACCTGGTTGTAGGCAGAGGTCTTTAATTGACTATATACAAGGACCCCTGGTCTCCCTTGATGCCTCAGCAAGAGCTGTGGAATCACTCTAAACAGTGTCTGCTCAAAAGGCAGACACTGTTGCACGGGAAGTGTGTACTTGCACGCACAGGCAACTGCTGCCTGTGCGTGCAAGTACAGACTTCCCATGATATTCCCCCTGTCCTGCTGAACCTCTACCACCCCTACCCCTGATCGGGCTGTGTAATCATCCGCTATCAGAGAGAGCTACAACTCTGGGTTTAAATCACATTGTAGTCTGGCAGCCGTAGCCAACTCCAGTCCTCGAGTACCATAAACTTGCCTGGGTTTCTGGATCTCAAGAGAGATTTGCATGTACTGTACCATTGTATGCAGATCTATCTGAAAACCGAGGCTGTTGAAGCCCAGAGTTGGCAATCCCTGCAGAGTGGCTGAATTTTATGATTATGTGAACGCTGTTCTTTGCTTAGAATGACTGTAAGTTACGATAGGGAGAGTTACAAAAACTCAAAACAATATCACTCTTCTACACCTACCAATTAGCAAGGAATAGTGAGGGAAGGGGGGAAATGAAAAGTTGGTGGGTAGAAGAGGGGATCTGTTGAAGGAGAGAGGAAGAAAGAGGGGCACCTGATCTACAAAGCAGCAAGGTTACTTTAGTGAAAGAGTTTACTCATAAGGAGTAAAACCAAGTTTCTTGGAAGGTATAAAACCTTTTGAATACATTTTTTTTTCTTTTAAGTTAGATTACTGACTCCCTATGAGCTGCTGAAGAAATATTTTCTTGATGTATTGAAATTTTCCTCTGAGCTGATATCTATTCTGTTTTTTCAGTGTTAATAACTAGCTCCATTTGGTTTAGTAGCTGTTTGATAATATCTAGATACATGTTAGCTAGGTTTAATGTTTTTTTCAATTGTGTCGTCGATTGGTAGGATTAGTTGAATGTCATCAGCATATATGTAATGTATGATGCCCAGATGTGGCACAAAGGCAGCAGGTATATGGTAAAGAGTTGTGGACAGGGATCAACTGACATTCAACTAATCCTCCAATCGACGACACAATTGAAAAAAAACATTAAACCTAGCTAACATGTATCTAGATATTTATCAAACAGCTACTAAACCAAATGGAGCTAGTTATTAACATTGAAAAACAGAATTTATACATTTAGAACAAAAGAATATAGAGGTCATTCAAAACCCAATTATGCTTAAAAACAACCAGAAAATAGAACTAGCAGAGAAAATACGGAACCTCTGAGTAATAATAGGCATGGAACTCAGCATGAAACAAACATCCTTAAAGTTAAAGGAAGGCTACGCAAAGCTCATGGTTCTCAGGAGATTAAAACCATTACTAACACCTACTAACTTCCGAATAGTGCTACAAGCTTTAATATTTGCAAGCACTGACTACTGTAATACCCTGCTATTAGGATTACCATACACAACGCTGACTCCACTCCAATTACTACAAAATACTGCAACAAGAATTCTAACTGGAAAAAGAGACCACATTACCGAAACCCTAACTCAATTACACTGGTTACCCATTGAGCACAGAATACAGTACAAAACACTATGCACCATACACAAGTTAATACATAATGAAAAAGCAGAATGGCTGAACACAGCACTACGTGTACATGTCCCTCATAGAAACCTGAGATCAGCCAACAAAGCACTCCTAACTGTCCCTTCCATCAGAACAGCAAGACTAACCCAAGTGAGAGGAAGGGCACTATCATTAGCAGGACCTATACTATGGAACACCATGCCTCTAGAGATCAGATTACAAAGACATCAAAACATTAAAAAAAAAAAAAAAAAAAAGTTTAAAAACCTGGCTCTTTAAACAAGCTTATCACAAAGAGAATAGAAAATAGAAAGGGAAGGGAGCAGGCAGTAGAACATCCACACACAGCACGTAACCAAGTATGTGCGCATTTTTTATTTTATCTCATTGCTAACATAAAAAGGAAATTACAGTTATAAAATTATACTTGTAATTAAAATGCTACAGGTATAAAAGGACAAAATTTATCACACTCACCAAATAGTATTTATCATAATTTTATGTAAACAAACCTTTTATGGCACCTGTTTAGATTATATGATCCTATACACTTGTCAACATTAATTTATGTGCCTTACTGTAAACCGTTGTGATAGTAATTAACTGAATGACAGTATAGAAAAGATGTTAAAATACATAAAATCTCTAGTTTCATGTGTATTTCACTTCCCTGCCTATAACGTGAAAGGAACTTGTAGATGATGTGACTCCTGTCACTTTGAACCAGACTGATTTTATTTGAGACTTGACTGGTAAAAGTCAAGACTAGGGTGATGTTAGTTTCTTTTGCCTTGGATTTTGACAGAGATTTAGTCTTGGGGCATTCTTTCAAGAACAGGACTGAACCTTTTTATAGGCCAAATGATTAGGGTTTATCCAGATTTTTCTGGGGATACTCTGTCGGAAAAATTTATTGCCCTAAATCAGCAAGTTCTAGATGTGGGAGCCACCACCTTTGTCAAATTCCAGTGTAAGTGTACTGTGGGATGCCAGGGATGTACTTTATACTCTTGCCAAAACTGATCATTTTATTTCGTTTCCTTAGAAATAAGTTTAAGATTACTTTTGACTCCTTAGGTGGGTATGTTTACCAGCTTTGCTGCTCTCTGAAATAAAATCTGGCTAAGTTAAACATTGCTTTTTGTGGGTGGGGGCATGTGTGTATTTCTTTTGTTATGCCTGTTGGGCCATCATATGTGAACTTTGGATTATTAGTACATTTCTTAATTTTTTTGTTGACTTCCTGTTTGTTTATTTATATATATTCCACTTTTTGGCACTTCAAAGGATACATCAAAGCAGATTACATTCAGGTACTATAGGTGTTTCCCTATCCCCACAGGGCTTACAATCTAATTTTGTACTTGAGGCAACTGAGGGTAAAGTTGAGTTGCCCAAGGTCACAAGGAGCAACAGCAGGATATTGAACCCTGGTTTCCTGTTTCATAGCCCGCTGCTCCTCCATATTTAAATTTTCTTATACAGGATGTGGATTTCATATGAAGGTATATTATAAAAAAAAAAAAAAAAAGAGGGCACCTAGGATGCAGGTGAGAGATGGTAGGGAAATGAGGAAAAGCAGGACTAGAACTGGAAGAGGGATACCTTCTTCATCTTTCCTCCTTCCTTGTTCTTCTCCCTCTTTCCTCACTTCCTCTGTACAGATACCCAAATTTCCTCCACCTATAAAAGCCACAACCCCCCCCCCCCCCACACACACACACACACACACAATTTTATAGAGCCCCAAAAGCAAGCATCTGCATTATTTTGAATAAGTGCTGAAGAATTTTGGAAGCTTTGCCACATAATTTTTGCCACTAAATCTACCCCTAAACTGCTGCAGGAAATTGGTGGCTGTGAATCTATATTAAAGAAAACTGCTGCTCTGAGGATGATAGTGTGTATCATGTTGGGGGTGACTGTCATGAATCGGCAGTGTTGATCTTGAGCTTTGGGTGCCTCATAGTGCAAGGTTCAAGATTGGATTAATTCAGCACACCAAGAATGAACCAAAAATGCATGTCTTGTGCTACAACTGGCGGTGGAAAGCAGTTTTTTGGTTAAATGGCTATTTTTCATTTCACTGACTGATTTATACAAAATTATCTGGTTTGCAAAGAGGCACATTGCAAAATCAAATGGAACAAAGATAAATGGTTTGTTTTTTTTAAGGTTAATAAAAACATAGCAGCTGGGTATGGGATTTTTGTCATTGGAGAGTCATACAAGCAGCAATCCATATCTCCAAGGTTAGGTGTTGCTGGTTTAGTGGTCTGTTCACTGTCCCCTGCCCAGTCCACTTTCACTTTCTCACAACTGCAGTTTTCAGAGTGTGCATATGTTGGATGCCTGTACGTACATACATACGATGTTTCCATTTGCTATGCATAATGATTGTGAAAGTAACTGATTTCATTCTCAGAACGCTGTGAAACCTATTGTCATATCTGTAATTATAATTTACAAAGTAAAGATCATATTTGTGATAGTAATGTTTCCTTCCTCAGGATCAAAGTTTCTCAGTTTGAGACATGATAGTGACTAGTTGATTTTCTCAGTTGCTGAACAGGTTAGACAGCTTGGCAAGAAGTTCAAAGTTCGATTCCCTAGCAGGTAGCAATCTACCAACTGTTCAGTTTTTTTTGTTTGTTTTTCTAAGATATTTAAAAAAAAAAAATTACAAAGTATATCCTTAAACAGCTTCAGTTTATCTAAGGTAAATATATGTATATTATGCAATCCAAAGTGAACTGTGTTTTGCCTTCATAGATTGTCTTGCTGAAGGATAAGAAGAAATGTTTTTCAATTGATGACCCTGGTTATGAGCCTGAATCTGTGGCAATCAATCCTGCAGGCTCCACTGTTGCTGTGGGAGGAGCAGTAAGGAATCTTTTTCTCTTTCTTGCTTTTACACACCACCTGAACTGTGTGTGTGTGTGTGTGTGTGGAAAAACTATATATTCTTCTGTGTCTTAGATTAAAAATTGTACCCATATCTAAAGGTCAAGACTTAAAGTAACTTCAAATCTTCTCTAGTTGGTCTTAACAACTAAACAGATCTACACGTGTTTTAATTAGTAACTAATTGCAAGGTAAACAGTTTTTGTAAGGAGATGGGGGTCTTTGAAAATGGGCCCCCTCCCCTCCCCCCCCCCCACTGTGGATAAAGGGGGGCGGTGTCACCAGGGTCAGAGTGGAGGAGGAGGAGCTTGCACTTAGCGCATGTGTTTTTCTGCACATAGGTTTGTAAACAAAGTACCTGTGCAAAAAAAGGTGGTGCAAACTTGTGCTTGTACTTCTTGGTGGGTGTTTTCCCCTTTTGAAAATTCTGATGTGAAGTCCTGCAAGTAAAATGTACCCATGGACTTTGCGCTTGCACGCCCATTCTGAAAAATGCCCTCTCTGATTCATCCCTTGCTTCCAGCATGCAGCTGGAAAAAAAAACCCAAAACAGGTCAGTGTTAAATGTCTTGCAAAGTCAACATGTTTCAAATAAAAGAACTACAACTTTTGTGTTTGGTTTTGAATTAACTTTTTTTTTTTTAAATTAATATATACCGTAATTGTTGTTGCAGCGTCAGTACAAAAGGATGTAAACTTGTTTTCAGTGCGCTAAAAAGCAACTGTTT
Organism: Rhinatrema bivittatum; assembly: GCF_901001135.1. Taxonomy (NCBI): domain Eukaryota; kingdom Metazoa; phylum Chordata; class Amphibia; order Gymnophiona; family Rhinatrematidae; genus Rhinatrema; species Rhinatrema bivittatum. The sequence goes on from NC_042615.1 coordinate 204,276,393, forward strand.
GAAAAATTCCTAAAAACAAATAAAATTTTCAAGTGCCTAACTGAAATTCCTCGTTCCCTTGCAGGATAAAAAAGTTCATTTATATTCCATACAAGGGAACACTTTGAAGAGTGAAGAGAAGGCCTTGGAAGCTAAAGGCCTGGTGACTGGTCTAGCATATTCCCATGATGGCACTCACCTTGCAGTCTGTGATGCACAGAAGTTAGTCACGGTTTTCAATGTGGCAAACGGGTACGAGGTAAGGAATTGCACAGTCCTATCACAGTGACTTCTGTTTCTCAAATTGGTTTCCTAATGCAAAGGTATCTATTAATTTGCATGTATTTTGAACAGTTTGCAGGTATTAAAGCAAGACACACCAACTGCCTTAGATTAAAATAAATTATTTGCACATATATCTCTCAAACAAAAAGATCCCAACTTTGGCCGAGCTTCGCACAAGGCTCCTTCAGGGACTTTACCAGAGGCAAGATTAGAAATAAATTTCTCAAGTTTTCTAAGATAACCTTGCCGTGACCATATATCTTTTTATTTGTATACATCGGTCTAGTGAAGCAATCACTGAAACTGACGGCAAGTGAGCAATTTCACCGTATCTAACTTCTCATTTGGCTTCACAGCTTTAATACCTGCCTTCTGGCTCTGACAGACCACCTTCCGGTCTGTTTTGTGGGACCCTTCCTTTTTTGTACAGTTTGGCCATCTTTGGCAACATAATAGTTTTTGTCCGAGGGTTGTATTGCATGCCTTGGCATTAGGAATGATATGCCTTATTTTTCTATGTCATTCAGGTCATTTATCTTATTAGGAGGAGTTTGTTTTTTTTGTGTTTTGGTTTTTTTAAATGAGCTTCTTTTTGGTGTAGAACTCTGTCAGTTTACATTTTCTTCTGTTTTGCATTTTACTTTTGTGATTGTACAAGCTCTGCATGACAATTGGTGCCCAGAGCTAGTTTTCCTTGCATGTAGCCAGATAGACTCAGGACCAATTGGTTATGCTCCCCTGCCAGCAGATGGAGACTGACAGGCCAATATAGTACAGTGTGCTCCGGTGGAGTGCGTGTTTTCAACGCATGAACTTTACTGTATCGGACTATGAGTTAGATTTAAAAGCTGACATCACCCTAGATACACCCCTGCAGTGACCTCAGCCCTTCAGTATTTCTCTTTCTTCAGCAGATGTGGACGTGCTTTCTGTTTGGGGATTGCTGTACCTTTTGGAAGAAGAAATTCTACTTTTTAAATAGCAGAGCAAATTGAGCCCCGCTTTCCTGCAGTGATACCTAAAGGTCCCTTCTCCAGTTGAGAATTCCTGGGGTGACTTCTGAGATCCCTCAGAGGTGTACCATGGTCAGGTTCCTGGCGTGGACTTTGCTGCTTAAGCAGCTGAAAGGCAGCAAGTGTAGGAAGCTGAGCGTGACTACCAAAGCCCTCTCCCCTTGCAGCCGGAGATCGTCCCTGTACTCAACTGGTAAACAAAAAAAGTAGATGATTTACCTCCCAATTTAGAGATGTTTGGAGAGGTTTCGATAAGACTTCCTCCAGTCTTCCTTGCTCGGTGCACCATACCGATGTCGTTCCCGATCCCGTAAAGGGAAGTGGGGCTTCAGAGTGGGTTGAACGGCCTCCCAGTAGGCTAGGCCCCACATATTAGGCTTGGTCGGAATGCAGTGTGGTAGGCTGCGGCGGCGCCATCTTGCGCACATCTCTGTGCATGCTGTATTGCCCTCCATAGAGTGTTGGTACGTGCAGTGTGTGTCGGCTCTGCGTGCGTATATACGCGCATAACTTACTAGGCACAGGATTCAAGTAAAACCAGACGCATGGGCTGTGTGTGAGTCTCGCCATGCCCCGCGTAGGCACCCAAAATTTGGGTGCATAAAATTTTAAGTGCAAGCTGACTGAATACACAGATAGCTCCGCGGCAAAGAAACATAAGCACCTTTCTTTCTGTGCGGCTTTTCATATTAGGGCTGCACAGTCTGACCTGGATTCTTGCTTATGTCACCACTGTGAAGAAACCCAGAGAGACTTAGCCTCCCCAGACTTTGCTAAGCCTGGCTTCTCCCATTCATAGAATGGGTTAGCCAAAATCTTAAATGGAAATACCCCCAGGACTTGGGTCATCCATGGGAGAGGGAAATTAGACTGCACCTAACCAAGTACCTCCTGGGCTAGGCATGGACCCGGCTGCCTTCTCTTGGGTGGAATTTTTTTCAAGGCCTTCAAGCCTTTGTACAGGTGTATTCTGCTACCTTCCTTGCCCCTGACCGGACAGAAACTCAGCCAGTAAGCCCTCCTCCCTCTCCCAGTCCTATTGGCAGACCTTGAGGCATGCCTCGCCTCACCAAGGGTGTCCCTGGTAGGGACCTGGATGGCATGGATGAAGAGGAGGATACAGATTCCTTGGAAGCTAGGGAAATTCTCCCTGGTTTAGAACTATATCTGACCATGTTATGGTTTTTCTATGGAGACAAACTGCCAGCCCTGTTTCCCAGACCCTGAAGATGCTGCGAGTTCCTGGGGTGGACCCTGAGAGAACCAAAGAAGAATCCCATTCTGATTTCCCTACAGAAAGCCTCTTACCACTTTCTGGTACTAAAGCCATCCAGGAGCTGATTGACCTGGAGTGGGATGCCCCAAAAGCAGTTCTAAAGGTGGACAAGCATTAGAATCTCTATACCCACTGGATCAGTTAGTGAGAGCATGTTTGTTTCCCTAAAGTGGATGTGCTGGTCTGTGCTGTCTAAGCAAACTACTATCCCAGTGGAGGGATGAATGGCCTTAAAGGATGCGCATGATAGAAGAATGGAGTCCATCCTTAAACAGGCCTTTCACATAATAGCAATGACCTTACAGATTGCCTCTTGTTGTGCCCTAGTAGCTCGTTCGTGTCTGCTCATCTCTCGGGAGGTAGATGACTTGGGGGCGAATTCCAGAGCAGTTATGGAACCTGCCACTGCCTTTTTAGCTGATGCGGGCTTGGACCAAGTCTGTACTTTGGCCAGAAGTATGGCCTCGGTGGTGGCAGCCAGAAGACAGCTATGGCTGCGGAATTGGTCAGCAGATGCAACCTCCAAGGCAAATCTCACAAAGATGCCCTTTAAAGGATTTCTTCTCTTCAGAAGCAAATTGGAAAAGTTGGCCAGCAAATGGGGTGAATCTCTAGCTCCCTGGCTATAACCCCAGTACCTGTGCCCAGGAAAGTACAGGGCGTTATTCCATCTATTTCATTGTACCCAAGAAGGAAGGTTCCTTTTGCCTCATCCTGGGTTTCAAGCATGTCAACCGACCATCTAAGAAGGATTCATTTCTGCATGGAAACCCTATGATCCATGATAATGGCCATACAATCGGGAGAGTTCTTAACCTCCCTGGACCTATCCGAGGCCTACCTACTTATTTATTTATTTTTAATTTTTATATACCGGAATTCCTGTATACAATACAAATCAGTCCGGTTTACATGGAACAAAAAGATTGCCCTGGTCTGGGAGGTCAGACCGGGGTTTTTTTTACAAAGAACATTGAACAATAACAATAAATCCTTAAATATTTTCATAAATTAACTTAAAATTAGGCCAATTAGCATGTTGAACTTAAATTAAACGTAAGATTAAATTGAAATTTTAATTTTGCATAGAATTGCATATTATTAACTATAATACAGAGTATTCCCAAGTTCAATCAGGATAAGGTGCTTAGTTACATTCTGGAGATTGGAACGCTTGCCTGAAGAGCCAGGTTTTTAACTTTTTTTTGAACTCTGGTAGACTGGGTTCGAGGCGTAGGTCTGGGGGGAGAGCGTTCCAATGGTGTGGTCCTGCAGTTGAGAGTGCTCTTTTTCTTAGTAATGATGTTGCTGGAGGGGCGAACAGTGTGCCTTTGTAAGTGCTTCTGATGGGTCTGGAGGATAGGTGTGGACGAAGTTGAGTTTGGAGTGATATAGGTGCGATGTTGTGTATTGATTTATGAATAATGGTGAGGGTTTTAAAAAGGATTCTTTTTTACATGTGCCAATCTGTCAAGAGCATCAATGTTTCCTATGCTTTGCAGGGCTGGGGTGCCATTATCAGTTTCAGGTGCTGCCCTTTGGTCTGGCCACTGACCCCAGAACATTTTCCAAAATTATGGTGGTAATAGTGGCAGCGTTGAGAAGAGGGGAATCCTGGTGCACCTATACAAAGTCCATGGAAGAGAATCTGCGGGTGACCTTTGCTTCAGGAACTCTGATCGTAAACCTGAACAAAAGCAGTCTCAAACTCTCTCCCAGTTCTTGGAATATCGGAATCTGATTTGACACCAAGCAGGGCAAGGTCTTCCTTCTGACTACGTGGATAAGGAGGTTGATATCCCAAGTTGATGAGCACGATATGCTCAATGATGCGGTGCTATCTTCAAGTTCTCAGTTTGATGGCGGCAACCTTGGAAGTAGTGCAGTGGGCAAGGGCATACGTGACCACTTCAACGCTCCTTGCTGTCACGTTGAAACCCGCAGTCTCAAGACTATTCGATTTGCTTCCACTTATCCCTGCCCAGATGAACTTCCCACAACTCTCTGCTCCAGTGATGACTGCAGGAAGCTCATCAGGGCAGGGGTGTAACCCTGTCCTCTCCAAACTGACTGTTCCTCATGACAGACATGAGCCTCCAGGGCTGGGTAGCTCACTCTCCAGCGACACTGGACCAAGAAAGAGGCTCTCTGGAACATAAACCACAAACTTTCACATACCGCACCAAAACCTACTGACGGAAGCCAGGGCAGTCAGGTTGGCATGTCTACAATTCAGTCACATACTCCAGGGTCAAGCAGTCCGTGTAATATCGGACAAAAGCCAACAAGTGTCACAGGAGAGAGACTTCTTTATAGATGTATTTCTGTCCATTACATAGACAATATCAGCTTCCCACATCACAGGAAAAGGCAACATCAGAGCAGACTTTCTAAGCAGGGACAGTCTGGATCCAGGAGAGTGGGTATTGCCTGCCAAAGTCTTTCAGCTGGTAGTAGATTGCTGGGGTCTCCCGTCAAACCTGCTGGCCACATCTCACAATGTGAAGGTTCCCCGATTTCTTCAGTTTCAGAAGAGATCAGTAATACCTGGGGATAGACGCTCTTTCAGACCTGGCTGGAAGAGGAGTTGCTATATGCCTTCCCTCTGTGGCCCTTGCTGGGCAGAGTCATTTGCAGAATCAAGCACTACAGGGTATTAATACTACTAATAGCTCCAGGTTGGCCCAGGCATCCATGGTAGGCAGACATGCAGAGACTCCTGGTGGAGACCCCCTTGTGCCTCCCACCACTCAGACATGCTGCAGCAGGGACTGGTCCTTCACAAGGATCAGACTCTATTCTGTCTTACGGTCTGGCCCTTGACTGGGCTTGCATGATGAGGTGAGGATATTCGGCAGCAGTAATTGCCACCCTACTCCACGTCAGAAGTTCTCTACGACCCTAGAGTATGTGCGGGTCTGGAGAGTATTTGAGGCCTGATGTGAAGAATGTGGGGTTTCCCCTTGGACTGTCAAAATCTCACTAATTCTGGAATTTTTACAGGATGGCTTGAATAAAGGTCTGACCCTTAACTCCTTGAAGGTCCAAGTAGCGGCTGTCTCTTGTTTTAGGGGCAAGGTGCACGGAACCTGCCTGTCGGCTCATCTGGATGTGGCCTGTTTTTCTGAAAGGGGTGAAGTACTTCCGGCCATCCCTACGGTGGCCGGTTCCCTTGTGGAAACTTAATCTAGTATTGGAGTTTTGGCAGGACCCTCCTTTCGGCTGCTGTGCAGTCTTTCCTTGCATTTATTAACCTTGAAAACTGTGTTCCTGGTTGCTATATGCTCAGCACATCACATCTCTGAACTACAGGCCTTGTCATGTTTGGAACTGTTCCTCAGGATAACTCCAGGAGTGTTACAGCTTCATACCATTCCATCCTTCTTGCCCAAAGTAATCTCTGACTTTCATTTGAATCAGTCCATTTCGTTACCATCCCTAGGTGAGCATAGGGACACAGAAGAATATGCCTCCTCTGTCATTTGAAAGTCAGTATGTTTTGGTGCGGTATGTGGAAGTTTCAGAACCTCTTTGTCCTTCATGGTGGAAGGAAGCAGGGTGAACCAGCTTCGCAGGTTACTATAGCTCGCTGATTTTAAAGAGGTGGTCAAGGGAGCCTGTGTGGAGACAGGAAAGACATTACTTTTTCAGGTTAAAGCTCATTCCACTATGGATCAGGCGGTCTCATGGGCGTAAGCTAGATTGCTGTCTCCTTAGACATCTGCCAAGTGGCGACATGCTCCTTCTTGCGCACCTTCTCCAGGTTCTATCGCCTGGATGTTCTGGCCCGAGGAGACAGTCTTTGCAAGGGCGGTGTTAACCAGACCACGGGCAGACTCCCGCCCTGATTGGGGGTAGCTTTTGTACATCCCATTGGTCCTGAGTCCATCTGGCTATACGCTAGGAAATGGAGAAATTACTTACCTGATGATTTCATTTTCCTTAGTGTAGACAGATGGACTCAGCATCTCGTCCATGGCTGCCCAAGAATGGTTCCAAAGATTTGCCTGTGGATAGAGTATAGATTTCCAAGAGATTACGGGTAAACCGTCATCAGGTTCCTAGATCAGGGGATCTATATAATCTTACTGGGGTTCAGTGTTTTGTTGAGTACAGTTACGGTTATCAGTGTTTGATCATTTTTTCGATCACGTTTTTTTGATAGTATGTCCACAGTGGCTTTTGAAGAGAGTACTGAAGGGCTGAGGCCACTGCAGGGGTGTCTCTAAGGAGACATCAGCTTTGAAATCCCATTCATCGGCTGGCAGGGGAGCATAACCAGTTTTGGTCCTGAGTCCATCAGTCTTACACTAAGGAACTAAATTTATCAGGTAAGCAATTTTTCTATTCTCACACATGGTACATAGGCAAGTTCAAACAATCGTGCAGGGATCACCAAACTTTTAACAAAGGGGAGGGGGACTTGCAGCATTTCAAATCACCAAGAGAGCTGGGGATGGAGGTGGGTGCACCTTCTTGGCAATTTGAAATGTTGAAGGAGGATAGATGTGTGCTCAGTACGGAACACACAAAATGTGAAAAGTTTCTGGTGCCTGTTTAGGACCTTGGTAGGGTTCAATATTGAATAAATGTTCATTACACCATCTGCTTGACAAAGGCTCAGAGGTAAGGGTAGTGTTTGACCAAGCTGGAAAGGGAATTTTCAAACCACACCTTCCCCTCTGTGACCATCTTCTGACTGTCACTTTCTTCTTTCATCTTGATATCAGTCCTTTGAACAAACCCCCACCAGGACTTTAAAATAGGGTCTCACATTAGGCGGTATCTTCAAACACAGCTTTTATTTCTGGCGTTTCCCATCAGTCAGAGTTAACAATTAAAAGGCACTGATAGAATCGGGGCTCACAGGTGTCCACAGCCAGACTTTAGCAGGTGCAACAATACATAACACACAGACAAAATGTTTGTTTTCCTGTCAACTTGCTACTCTTTCCCCTATTTTAAGGGACATGCCCAAAAAGTACTCCTCAACTCTTTCCCCTGGAGACTTTTTTTTTTTGTTAGGTCTCTCATGGTTCGTGTCACTTCATTTATGTTTTAACGCTGTCTTCTAGTGGAGTGTTACACAGTCCTCTCCACCTTGGCTTAAGTACTCATTAGACACAGAGCAGCTCTCCAGCATAAAATGGCAGGGGTCGGCTGGTACTTTTATAGACTAATTTAGTCAGTGGATACCGTCCTCGAAAGCTCATGCTTCAATAAATTGGCTAGTCTATAAGGTGCCATCCACATCCTGTCACTTTTTTTGCTATACAAGACTAACATGGCTATCCCTCTGAAGATTTTTCTCCATCAGCGTATGATCTGCTGTGTCCTCTTCCATACTGCATCCAGACCTCTCCTCCAGGCAGCAACAAGGGATTTCCCTGTTATCACAGGCTCTCACTTCTATAAAATCTCTTCCCTTCAGGGTCTTCCACAGACTGAAGGACCATGTGTCACTCCTCCACTTTCAGGACCCTGGTTTTCTTCTTCCTGGGAAGAAATGCCTCTGGCCTTGCATGGTTTTTTTTTTCCCCTTGAGGGGGAAAGCCCCTGCAGAGCATCTCTTTGAGAATGTAAGCCCCGCCCCCTGGGAACAACTCACACCTCAGGTCTCTGCTAGAGTAGTCGCTAAACTGGCCGTCTAATGTTAAGGGGTGGTTGTTAGCTGTGGGCAACAAGGTTTACAAGAATAAAGAATTAGAACGCCAAAAGTTGTTTTATACTTCTTTGATCACTAGTTGGAAGTACACTATCTTAATATACTTAGGAAGAAAGTACTTAGACTCAAACTGGTAGTTTTGTTAGAGCAAATTACTTCTTTATTATAAAAAAAAAAAAAATGTGTTTTTAGTTTGTTACATAAGAACATAACTTTCTGAAAATATCCCAAATAGAATAGATTCAACAACATATGTCAAAAAAATATAAATACATTTGCTTCCACTATCCTTTCAATTATGTATCCTTCCTTTTTATTTTCTCTATCGAGTCTGTTTTTGTTTTTTTTTTTTTTTTTTTAAATCTTTTTATTAGTTTTCAAATAGTAAAACAAAAAATATTCCGGTACACATGTTTATAGGAGAAAATCCAACAGTATCTTTGTGACAAGATAATCAGGCAATCATAAACAGGTAAGTGTTTCCTTAGTGGGTACATTAACAGTGTTTCCATAACAAATCTGTTAGCGCCTCTCACAAGAAGGAAGAAGTTAATCAATAGAACCCCAACGAAAATAGGCGAATGCCATGGAAACAGAACTCAAATTCAATCCATCCATTAACAAAAGAACACATTATGACAATGTTTGACACAATTCTAAATACTAGCGGTGTGCCAGTACAAACTCAGCTGTGTTAATTGGAAATAAGTCTTTTGCTACAATATCCCAGGATCAACCCCCCTTATATTTATACAGAACCTCTAACATGCTTTCTGGTCCATTCTCCTTTTTCCTTTTCCTACAAAAATTTTTTTATTGTCTTTTGGTTTAGTGAGCTCACCAATTGAAGACCGGTGGGACCCTTTCTTTCAGATTTCGCTGCTTCTTCTTTTCAGAGACTCCAGTTTTCTCTGCTGCAGGTCTTCCTCAGACACCTACTATCTATCTAAAAAAAAACTAATTAAAAGAAACTATTCTATTTTTTTTAAACACTATCTAACTAATGTAAATAAATGAATAATTATAATCCCTCTAACTAAACCCTTAACCAGACAGTCTTAAATTCAAATAGATTAAAGGGTTCTTTATGCATCAGCGTAGTTTAATAGTATACATATACTAAACCTTTTTGGAAAGCAATAATTGAAAGCCTTAATTATAGGCACTTAGGAAATAAATATAGCAGTCTCTACAGCTCAAAACTGGCCAATTTTTAATTTGTGCCTCAGCTTTTACAATATTTCTGAAAGCTTAAGTAATACCTTTTTAAATCAATATAGGATCCTCAGACTCCTAAATGATTCCTTTAATTTCAGACAGTAACAGCAACTTAACAGAGGTCCTGCCTTCCTAGCAGCCAGGTTTAAGCTCAGCCTGCTTCAGAGAGGAAATTGATTAGTCCACTGTCAATTCAAAACCAACAAACTTCTTACAAAATTTTCTTAGAGCTTAAGAAATCCCTTTTAAATCAATATAGGATCCTTAGATTCCTAAATGATTCCTTTTAAATTCAGACAGACCACTGTTAAGCTGTTACTGTCTTCCTAGCAGCCAGAGTTAAGTTCAACCAGTTCAGATAGGAAGTTTGTTACAGTAACTAGCCACTGTCAGCTTAAAACTAACAAACTTCAACAAAATTCTTTTCCTTTTCTTTTAGAGTCCCTATCACAATCACATGCTAGAACCAAACTCCTACGGGGCTCTCTAACGGGCCGATTCAGTAAAAACGCGGGAGAGCGGACAAATGCCCGCTCTCCCGGCGCGTGCACCGGCCACTCACCGGTGTGCGCGATGCAGTATTTAAATGAGGTGGTGCAGTAGAAACGGGCAAAAGGAGGCGCTAGGGACACTAGCGCGTCCCTAGCGCCTCCTTTTGACCCGGAGCGGCGGCTGTCAGCGGGTTTGACAGCAGACGCTCAATTTTGCCGGCGTCTGTTCTCGAGCCCGCTGACAGCCACGGACTCAGAAACCGGACGCCGGCAAAATTGAGCATCCAGTTTTCGGCCTCACAGCCGCCGGCCCAATTTAAAAAAAAAAAAAAAAAAATTTCTTTTTACACCCTTCGGGACCTCAGACTTAATATCGCTATGATATTAAGTTGGAGGGGGCACAGAAAAGCAGTTTTTACTGCTTTTCTGTGCACTTTCCCGGTGCCGGCAGAAACTAGCGCCTACCTTTTAGGTAGGCGCTAATTTCTTAGAGTAAAATGGGCGACTTGGCTGCATATTTTACTTACTGTGTCCCGCATGCATATCTAATAGGGCCATCAAATGCATTTGCATGTTGAGGGCGCTATTAGGTGCCGTGGGTTGGACGCATGTTTTCCGCCCCTTACTGAATAAGGGGTAAGGGAAAACGTGCGTCCAAGAGCAGGCTAACAGTGCGCTCTGTCGGCACGCACTATACTGTATCGACCTGTAAGTTAACTAAAACTCTCACTCATACACTCACCCTCTACACTCTCAGACTGTCATAAAAAAAAAAACCTCACAAAAATGCCTTTGAGCGAAAGGATCTTCACATACACAACCTGTCTCTCTCAAGGCTGCCCACCCACTCGCTGTTTAACTTTCACACTTGGAATGCTGACAGCAGCCGTCCCAAGCTCAGTGAGATCCTGCGACAGCCACATCCAGATAGAACCTTCATTCACACACACCTAAACTTGCCCCTTTTATTCCCCCTTACCCTTTTTCAGAACTTTTCTTCTTTAATTTATTTTCCCTCCTTTGCTTTTATCCCTACACCAATTTCCCAGCCTGAGATCCCGGGAATTACATATATATTTTTTTTAATTTTAACCCATATGGGTTACAAGAAGCACTCCAGGTGCCCAATACTCCGGGTGAGTTCATTCCAACTCCTCCTGCCAGACTTTAACACAGCCTTTTAGATTCTGCAGACTTGCCATCTACAGGATCCCCTTCCCTCTTAAAGGTCAACTAACAGTAAAAAGTTATTAAACACTTCTTCCCTAGCTTTCCTGTTTTTCATGTTACCTAGTGTTTGATGAAGGTAATTATTTTAAAGCTTTGGTCCATAAAGGTAGAAATGTGGGTTTTTTTCTTGAACACCTGCATGAACCATTAGCTGTACTAATCTGGAAAAAGATAATGGACCTCCCCCACCCAAACTCCTTAGAAAACTTGTCTTACATGACACAGGCCCTTGTTTTAGGGGCCCATCACATAGATAGTGGGGGGAGACTCCCAGAGGTGTGGGAGACTTATCAGAAATATTCGTTACTTGGAAGATAAGAATCCTGCCCCACCTCCCCTCCTTGCTAGGATCTCCCTACCTCACTCCCTTCCCCAGAGGAAGGGGGGGCGGGGTAGTAGGGACAGCAAGAATAGAGACTGCTTAGTTCCTAGAGGGATTGAGCTTTTGAAGGTTTTAACTCCTCCATGTACCATGCAGCTCCCCCCTGGTCCTATTAAAATACTTTGCCTGTAGCCCAGTCCTCACCCTGCACCAGGCTTCTCTCTCCAGCGAGCGAGGAGTGGTGTGTTCTGGCACTGCCACCAGTTCCGATGCTCCCTACTTGCATCATGACCAGAAGCACAATCGTAACACAGCCAGCACTTCTCTCCTCCCTGATCTTGCCGTGCATCATGAGATCAGTGAGGAGAGGACATGGTGGCTGAGAGTTTTGTACATGTTTGTGGTCATGCACAGGTAGTGGCAGAGCACATGCTCCACGCTTCTTTTAGTCACTACCATGGACCAGACAAAATTCAGCTGTGGGCTTTAGATTGGGGACCCCTGCACCAATTCTTTATTTAAAAAAATCTCTTATATACTGCTACTCATTACATCGCTACTGTTTGCAGAATGCCATACACATTAATGTAGTTGTGTGTACATTAAGCAGTACAGAAGAAAAACATATCAATGTACAAAAAGACGTACAGTAACATTACTTGAACAGCCTTTTTCTTTACTATGAACGTATACTCTCAATTGCGAAGTCCTCTGCATACGGCCAGGTCTCTATACCTTTTTTAAAGATCTTTATATCGCCCTGTGTTCTGAGATATTCTGGCAAAGTTTTCCACAAGGCTGGGCTGGCGATTGAAAGGGCTTTGTGTCTCACTTCACCAGTGTGTGCCTGTCTAATTGTTGGAACCTCCAACAGGCCCTTATTTTGTGATCGCAGTGCTCTAGAAGGAGTATAAATACCCAATGCTGCTCCTGCCCAAGGGGTATTGATAGTATTTATCGATTTATGTACTAGAACTAACATCTTCTACTTAATTCTAGATCTTCATAGGAAGGCAGTAAAGTGCAGCAAGGACAGGGATGATATGGAGAAGGTACAGAGAAGGGCATGAGAAGGGATGAGATGGAGAAGGTACAGAGAAGGGCTACCAAAATGATAAGGGGAATGGAACAACTCCCCTATGAGGAAAGACTAAAGAGGTTAGGACTTTTCAGCTTGGAGAAGAGACGACTGAGGGGGGATATGATAGAGGTGTTTAAAATCATGAGAGGTCTAGAACGGGTAGATGTGAATCGGTTATTTACTCTTTCGGATAGTAGAAGGACTAGGGGACACTCCATGAAGTTAGCATGGGGCACATTTAAAACTAATCAGAGAAAGTTCTTTTTTACTCAACGCACAATTAAACTCTGGAATTTGTTGCCAGAGAATGTGGTTCATGCAGTTAGTATAGCTGTGTTTAAAAAAGGATTGGATAAGTTCTTGGAGAAGGCCATTACCTGCTATTAAGTTCACTTAGAGAATAGCCACTGCCATTAGCAATGGTTACATGGAATAGACTTAGTTTTTGGGTACTTGCCAGGTTCTTATGGCCTGGATTGGCCACTGTTGGAAACAGGATGCTGGGCTTGATGGACCCTTGGTCTGACCCAGTATGGCATGTTCTTATGTTCTTTTTACCAGAAAGTAGCCTGGCCGCAGGCTAGCACTTACAAATGCTTACATTTATTTAAATATTAGTAAATTTCAAACTGTACAAGGTTAGCTTTATGGCAAAGGAGTCTGGATGCAAAAAGACTGAAATTCCTCAAACTAGTTCATTCAGTTACCTTGGCAATCCTGTTGGGCTGTCCATGTATTGTAGCCTGGTGGTGCACAGTAGGGAAGACCCAACCAGTTGCTACTTTGGAACAGATCTGTTGAATGAATCGGCCTTTTCTTCCACCTGTTACCCAGCTTGCTGGGCAGACTGGATCAACCATTTGGTCCTTTTTCTGCTGTCATTTTTATGTTTCTATGTTTAGGGCCTTGTATTGTCTGACATGAGCACAGAAGAAGAGACTTGTGAGATTTTGTCACTCTTTTCTATCTTATTTTTTTTTCATATCTTAGTATGTTTCTTTTGAAATCTTAACTTTTTTTTTTTTCTCCTAAATAGGAAGAAAACTGTTTCTATGGACACCATGCAAAAGTTGTTTGCATTGCTTGGTCACCAGACAATGAACATTTTGCTAGTGGAGGCATGGATATGATGGTTTTTATCTGGACCTTAAAGGATCCTGATAAAAGACTGAAGATACCAGGTAAGGACTCTTTTATAATTGGGGGATAGTGAGATGTGCTGTAATATACAATAATTCCTCTTACTTGTAAAATATGAAACATAGAACATAACAGCAGATAAAGATCATATCACCCATCCAGTCTGCCCAGCCACACCTCCCACTTAACTCTACAATCCCTTCTCATTCAGACATCCTCTGTGCTTGTCCCATTCTTTTAACTGTGATGCAGTTGCCACCACCTCCACTGGGAGAGGCAGTTCCCTGCTTCTACTGCCCTCTCCAAAAAGAATATTTTCTTACATTACTTTAATTCCCTTTCACCCTTGTCCCATGACACCTCATTCAAGAGCCTTCTTTCCATTAAGAGTCCTGCCACCTGTGCATTTAGGGGTAGATTTTCAAAAAATGCGAATAGGCGTACTTTTGCTGGCGCATCAGGCGCCAGCAAAAGTACGCTGGATTTTAGTGGATACGCGCGGAGCCGCGCGTATCCACTAAAATCCTGGATCGGCGCGCACAAGGCTATGAATTCTGTATAGCCGGCGTGCGCCGAGCCGCGCAGCCTTCCCCCGTTCCCTCCAAGGCCGCTCTGAAATCGGAGCGGCCTTGGAGGGAATCCTCTAACGCCCTCCCCTCACCTTCCCCTCCCTTCCTCTACCTAACCCACCCGCTCGGCCCTGTCTACACCCCCCCCTTACCTTTCTCCGGGGATTTACGCCTCCCGGAGGGAGAAGTAAATCCCTGCGCGCCAGCGGGCCTGTTGCGCGCCGGGACGCAACCTGGGGCAGGTACGGAGGGCGCGGCCACGCCCCCGTACCCGCCCCCAAAATGCTGCAGACACGCCCCCTAAACGCCACGACGACCGGGCCCGCCCCCGACACGCCCCCCTGGGAGAACCCCGGGACTTACGCGAGTCCCGGGGCTCTGCGCGCGCCGGTAGGCCTATGTAAAATAGGCTCACCGGCGAGCAGGGCTCTGAAAATCCGCCCCTTAATTCTTGGAGGTGTGTGTCTGTGTCTAGAATTGTGCATAGTATGCCAAATATGGGCCTACCTGAAACCTGTACAGAAGCACCTCATTTTATCCTGGTGCTATTCCTCTCCTTATGCACCCAAACAGCCTTCTAACTTTTGCCATCACCTTAACATCCGGTATTTTAATCCCCAGATCCTGCTCATGTTTTGTGCACAGAAAATCTTCACCTCCCTTATTGTATTGGTCCCTCCGGTTTTTTGTTTTTTTTTAGCATTAACTCTTAGTTGCCAGACTCTGTAACGAAACCTACCTCTGGTAAAGCCATGCTGCCTCAGATCCCGTAATCCACTGAATTCCAGAAACTACAGTATCCTCTTGGCAGACATTACACATTGGCTTTTGTGGCAAGTAAATTAATTGTCCTGTAGTTCCCAGTTCTGCTCGTTTCCAATCCTTTGAATCCACTACCAACTTCAAAGAAGCATTTAAAAAAAAAAAAAAATCAGGCAGTGGAGCTACAAGAACGTTCCCCTTAATATCTGTGGATTTATCGCATTTGGCCCTTTTATCTACTTTACGTTTTGGTAGCTCCTCATGAAAACCAGTCTTCTGAAAATTCAGGTCTTCCTCATTTTCATTTATAGTTGTGTCCTTTTCTCTGTCATCCTACTCCTAGCCCTTCCTTAGTGAATACTTGCTTGTTAAGCAGTTCTGCTTTCTCAGAGGACAGCAGGGATGGTAGCCTCACTCATGGGTGACATCATCGGATGGAACCCCCGTCTTTTGATCTTAAGATTCTAGAACTTTCAAACATGCCCTATTGAGCATGTGCAGCTATAGTAGTCATCCTGCCCCCTAGGCAGAGTCCCTCAGTGACCCCCCTCCCCCCCCCCCCCCTCGCACTGAGCTGTGTGTCACGGTATTCAGCTTTCTCTCCTCAGTTTTTGTAAGTGGTTTTTTTGTTTGTTTTTTTTTTTAATAGAACTGCAGCTGTTTTTCTTTCCTTTACCTTATTGGTAGCCTTTTCTTTTTCTTTTTCCTCTTCTTTCCACTGTCTGCCAGCTGTATGGTGGGCCTTAGTCACTGTGCAGTCTGACAATCTATTACTAACCCTTACTAAACTGCAGGTGCAGTATTTATTTAATATGTGTCCTCTCCTTGCTCTGTCTATTTTTGTATCTTTGTCAGGTGCTGGCAGCACTGACTGAATATGATCTGTGTAGGCCTCTGAGCCTGGGGACTCACCTGAGTTGTACCTGGGCAGGAGTTCCATGTCATTTCACCAATTGATCAGAATCTATGGAGGTTAAGACGGTGAAGAGATAGAGGACCATGATGTTTCTGTGGGGAGGAGAGCTCATCCTCCCCACATCCAAAGGAACTAGTTAGTCTCCACAGGCAGGAGCCCTGGACAATATAGCCTCCCCTCTTGCTTGCCTGTGATGGGCAGTGCAGTCTCCTTGAGAGAGAGGGTGAGCAGGGGCCTGGGCAAGCAGCTTGCTTCCATGCCCAGTAACTGTCGCCCATGCACATCTGTGATCAGTGCACCATTGATCTGATGCATTGATGTCAGGACCGCATCGGGGACCTGGACTGCCATTGAGCACCATGGTCACCCTGGTTGCCATAGAGGTGCCAGGGCACCCATAATGCTATCTAGGTGCATGACTGCCCTTGATGCTGTAAGGGCCTTCTATGCTGTAGGCATCATCTTGATGCACCGGAGTCAAGCACCTTGGACCTCGATGTGGTGGAATAGTAGCACCGACCTCTAGTGTCGGGGACCAGGACTGCCATCAAGCGCCATGATTCCCCTCGATGCCATAGATTCTTTTTATCCCATTGAGGTATGTGGCCTCTATGCTGTGGCCACACTCTGCCATTGCGATGCATAGCCTGTATGCCATTGTGCTGCAGAGCTGCCTCGATACCATTGAGATGCGGCGTCAAGGAGGTCATGGGGTGTGTTGGCCACCGATGCCATTCAGTGCTGCTCTCAATGAAGTCTAGCACCATAAATGAGGTACTGGGATTGCCATTGAGCACCGTAGTCGTCCCAGAGGCCATCGACCCACTTGAGCTCTTGAGAGCCCTTGGGGGGGGGGGGGGGGGAAACGGGACACAGGGTTTTTGCCCTTAGATGGATCGAGTGCGGATGTTGCCATCCATTCAAGGCATCCAGGACGCTGAGACACCCAGGCATGGTGGTCCAGTACCCTCCAGGCTTCTTGCGGTGTCCTTCTTGGTGCACCAAGGGGCATCCTGCTGTCCCATCACTGGTCTATGGCTATCTGCATGGATACAACAATCTCAGGGGCATGAGCACCATCTGTGTTAATGAGCGCTAGCAAGGCTATTGTTAGCCATAAGCCACTGACGAGGGACACCATCGAGCCTGCAGCATCAACGCCCTCTGACGGATATGTGAGCTGAAGGGAACAGTCTGGCGCTGGCAATCATTGTTTTTTTGGGCACCAATGAGACGAGGCGGCAACCAAGGGCCGCTCCTTGCATCCTTGGTTGCTGCCAGTCCATCGATGCCTGAAGGCATCGGGGTCTCTATCTGTGCCGCTGGGCTGTCTATGTCCACAGGTGCCTGTGGTGCCGGGGATGGTGCTGTATACAATTAAACTGATCAAGACATGGTCAAGCACAGTCTAAACTCTGGGTGCAGCATCGTTTGGTGCCCTCGATGTGATGCATCGTTGGTGAGCACAAAAGCACTTTTTTGGCCCTACGGGCGCCATCATCATGGTGAGCACCAGTGGACACTCTGATGCCGCAGGACATGACTGCGGAGCACCATCTGTCACCATGGACTTTACTGCTTCCGTTCCATGAGGGACATAGCGGTGAGCCATTCCAGATGCAGTTTCAAGGGCTGTGTCCAGTTATCAGGTACTGGAGGGGGTGATGCCATAGAACGCCACCCACCACATGCCATAACCAGAGCCCCAGTGGTACTTGGGATGCCGTAGTCACACTGTTCCTATTCATTCCATTGGGAGTTAGTATGACAGGGGATGTAGCATTTGCGTTCAGGTACAGCAAGGCATCTGTTCCTAGCACCTCGGGTGATGGCAGGTAGCATTCCCCCTATCTGTTCAGTACTCAGTCAAGCCAGGGTTCTGCCTTCATCCTGTTCAGGTATACATCCTCATCAGTTTTGCATCACAAAGTGCTGGGAAGCACTGGTGAGGAAGGAGTCATCACACAGTGTGAATTTTGCTTTTTGGCAGTGTGCAACCAATGACTTTAACAGGTGGTGCTCTGTCCTTGCTGTGCTGTGGGATTTTACCTACAAGCACAGCGAGTGGTTTGTAGCGGGGAAGTCATCCATAGTATGGGATACTAGGGATGTGCATTAGTTTTTCACGAATTAGACAACTTCAACAAAATCATCTAATTCATCCTGGTTCGTGCTAACTCAAATTAGCGTCCCCCGAGAAAAAAAAAAAAAGCCCGCACCACAGGAAAAACAAAATTTCCTGTGGCGGGCTGAAAACAAAGCTCGAACCAAAGTGCAGTATCGCTGCACGTCTCTATGGGATACTACTGTATGAGCACTAGTCGGCATGCTTCTAGTGGAGGGCTCTATTCTTCCAGTTGCCTTCTACTGTATGGGTGTGTGGCAAGCACAACAGGTTGTGCACCACAGCCATAGGACTGTGTTCTTGGTCAAACCCTTGGGTAGTGTCGGGAGTTCTCTTCTTTCTCAGAAGAGGAATATGTCTTTCCACCCCCCCCCCCCCCCCCCAATCCTAGGTCACAAATCTTCTTCAATAACTATCAAGAGACTGGGGCTCAGTCTCTTGCTAGTTATTGCCAAACTGGCGCCTCAGTTCTTTGAATTGGTGCCTCTCCTTGTAGACCAGGACTGGGGGACAGCAGCAATGGTCAATGGACTGTGGGGTTTTTTTGTGTTTGTGTTTTTGTTTTTTTTGCTGGGGTCACTCCATTGATTACCATGGTGACCTACCCCATCTGAGGGTAGCAGCCAGTGGCAGATTGGTCACTTCTGAACTTCAGTGATTGTAACTCAACCTCTCAACTGTGGAGTTGAAAGGTTTTTTGGAATTGGGAGGTCCCAATTACCATTGCTTTCCTGTCCCTTCAAGAAGGGGAGATTCAACTGGGTTTCAGGGCATCCCATCTGGATACCTGGTTGTGTACCCATAAAAGGGGTGTCCCTCTTTCTCCATTTCCCAGAATAGGGATGTCACTGCTTCTGACTGGCGGTAGCTCTAGGTTTGTCGTGAGCTCTGTGAGCCAGTGGAGCTGTAGCATTCTCATTAGGTCATCCTAGGGCATAGCAGGTCTATTTTGCAAGGGAGCCATTCCAGAATAGCTCCCTGGTGAAGATTAGAGTTTCTCCCATCCAGGAGCTCAGCGGGTATTTTTTTTTTTTTTATAAGGACCACTATTGCCGGTCATTCTCACTTCAGGGACCCTTCCTCAATGAGGAGGGTTCTAGTCCATGTAATAGGTTGAAAGGCATACTTGTCAATCGCCATATCCATGGTTGAGGAAGTGGGGGACGAGGGACCCACAACAGAGGTGCTGTCCGCAAACAGGGTTATCCCTAAAATGGGGAAGTCATGGTTCAGGCAATGATTGTTCCAGTTACTGGACACTGTGCTTTCTTGGAGGAAGTATATGTAGTCATAGCTGAGGTATTAATACCTAATCCAGGTTCATGGCAATCTGTTCTGAGATCACACTGACCCTACCCTGGTACCCTTGGGGTTTCCAGGCAGGTGAAGAAATCCCGTTCAACAGGGATCTGCACTTGCGGCACCTGGCTTCCTGTCTCTTGGTGGAGTGTTTCTGGATTTCTTCCTTGGGGGATTCACTCTGTTTCAGCTGTACCAAGCAGCCTGAGGGCCCTGCCTCATTGGGTTAATGCCCTACTGGAATTGGCAGTGAGTTATTTGCTTGGGGTTGAGATGTACAGCCTAGTGACTTGTTCTTACCCCTGCAGTCCCCAGTTGGAATATCAGTGAGGGGAGGAAAAGCTAGGGCATTCGTGGTATATTTTAGTGTATACTTGTACCCCTTTCCCTATATTTTTGCAAAGTTCTGGCCACTACTGCCTTTAGCTTTTCTCACTTCACTAGGTTGTCCAAAGTGCCTTCCCGCTCTCCTGAACTGTCCTGTAACCAGGATGGATAGCCTTGCCCTTGACAGGGTGCAGTGTGGGTGAGCTTCAGGCCTAACTTACCTCCCTGCTTGGAGGTTTGGGCTAGTGATCCCATTCAGGGGTTGCATTTCATCCCCTGAAACTCTCTTGATGCTGTCCTGCATGGTCAGCTATGTCTGGTGCTTGGCTAGTAGGGTCTGCCACAGACCCTGCTGTTGCTGATTATTCTTCCAAGCATTGCTTAGATTTTTATGCCCATTTTGCCCATCAGCCAAACATGGGTACACTTCTACAAATGCATTCTGTCTTTTGGATGCCAGTGGACCACAGTTTCTTTCTGGGGAGCTCTCTGGCTCCAGTTAGTTTTTCAGTTGTCTTGTAGCAGCGAAGGAAACTATGCAGTCTTCCTCCAAGAGTCCTTCTCTTTACATCTCTAGACTTTTTTTCCCCTGTATTCAGGAGATTCTACATCTATCTTTGTCAATGTTTTGTGATCTGAAACCCTACTTTGTAACATTTTCCATGATGCGGAGTATTTCTTGCTAGCACTCACTTTCACTCTGCTTTAGGTGCTCCTACCTCATATGGGGGTTTGGAGTCTGTCATTTCTATAATTTTCTCTTATAGAATCCAATTCTTTGTCCACCTAGACCTCTTTGTGGGTTAGCTGTCTCACAGGCAAAAGGGAGAGAGATGGTGCTTTCAGCACACTGCGCTTTTCCGCTTTGTCCTGCTTGGATAGCCTATAGCTTAGGATTCACCCATGTGTGAGGACTACCTGCTTGTCCTTGGAAGAAAGCAGTGTTGCTTACCTGTAGTAAGTGTTCGAGGACAACAGAATGTTAGTCCTCATGAAACCCACCTGCCTCCCCTAGGAGGATTGAGGGACTCCGCCTAGGGGACTGGGTGATGACTACAGCTGCACATGCTCAGTAGGGCATGCTTGAAAGTTCTAGAATCTTTAAGATCAAAGTTCATGACCAGGGCTCCATGTGTGAGGACTAACCTCTGAGAACACCTTTTACAGGTAAGCAAGTCTGCTTTCTCTTAATCATTCTACAAATGCCTCCCCCATTCACCTCTGAGTTTTACAGTCCCAATTTTGTACTTCTGCCTGTTACTAACATTAAAAAAGTGTTCCTTCCCCCTTTTACCATATTAGCTGTTTTTAATTCCATTTGTACCCTTGCTTTCCTGACTGCTTTTGCAGATGATGATGCCTATCTTACACTTTTTTTTTCCTGCAACCCCTTCTAGTTTATGAAAGCTAACCTTTTTTTCCTTTACTTTTTCTGTTTGTTATTGAAATAAGACAGACTAAAGATTACCACTTTTTTTCCATAAGATTGACATGAGGTTTTTGTACTGTCTTTGGCAATATTGGTTGAGATTTATTTAAGCTTTTGTGATTATCTTCTGTATTGTTTATATTGTATGATGTACATTATTTTTATTTTCATGATGGTATTGCTGTGTTGTGTTGCTGATTTATGGCTTATATTTTCCTTGCTGTAGTTCATATTAGAGATGTGCAAAGCCCAAACCTTTTGGTTCAGGCTTTGTTTTCGGCCCGCCGCAGGAAATTTCATATTTCCCGCGGTTCGGGCCTTTTAAATTCGGAGGGACCCAAATTGCGGATTAGTGTGCACTAAACCCAAAAACAAATTTTTCACGAAATTTCGGGAAAAACTCGTTCAGATTTCGGGCTCCCCGAACCAGGACGAATGCACATCCCTAGTTCATATTAAGTTTGAAGAGTAATGTTAAATTTTTATAGCGCAGGAAACCACCCACCTTTCCCATGCTTAACCCCCCAAAGTTCTGTAAATATAAATAGCCAGCGATGCTAGTGTCCATTGCTCAAACATCTGGCCTCCTAGGTCCCTTGCAAAGACTGCCAGACAGACCCAGCTAGGTGAGCACGTGCATTTTTGCTAGAACTAGTTATTACAGAAAAATTGTGATCTAGTTATTCATAAGGCATATTTTAAATAGGGGAGCTGTGGGCCAAAAAAATATTTCAACGGAGGGAGATTCTTGTCTGAAATTCAGTTTTGTTGGGGTTAGATATATATATAATTTTGTCTCTGCAGATAGTGTGTACTATTTGCATAAAGTATACACAAAATGAAAAAAATTAGGAGAGGAAAATGTATTATTAAATGGCATGGAATTATAGAGACCGTCACTTCAAATGAAAGCACACGCACAGATTTAAACATGATTACAAGAGAGATAAGGGGCTAGTTTGGGGTTTTAGGTTTTCCCCACCCTGTACAGCACTAAAAATAATTATAGACTTATTAGGGGTTTTCTCATGTTTGTGTTAAAAATTATTTATGGTGCAAGAGGTTTCTTGTGTGCAAAAGGAGAACATCCCAGCTGATGTACTAGTGTCACTTTAAAACAGATGTGTATGTAGAGAGGTCTATTACTTTGCATGAAAATCTGTTTGTTTTTTCCAATCATATTTCTTGCATCTGCCATCAGGAAACAATGTATGTGCTACAATTTTGGTCCTGAATACCATTTGACTTCACAGTTCATGGCTACATTTGTACCCTTGCACATTCCAAGACCTTGCTTTTGAGCTGAAAAGGATTTTCAGCTAATGTGAGCTGCTGGCTTTAGCACTAAGTGAGACATGTACTTGACTGCCCCTTCTGTGTAATTGGGAGCACCAAAAACATACCTCCTGCATTTTGTGGAGCCTTTAAAAACACTCTTCTAGAAGAATCTCTTGGTATTTAAAGCATATAATGGGTGCAGTTTTATGTACATGATACCTTTTTAAAATGCAGATTTTCAGACAGTGCAGCAGGAGGAGACAGATCTATTTTTTTTTTTTTATGCTAGATGCCAGCATCAGACTTTCTGCTTACTAGAATTGTACCAGACTGAGCAAATCTTTCTCTCTAACATCTCTTCAACCCTTTTCAGATGCCCACAGGTTACATCATATAAGCAGTTTGGCTTGGCTGGATGAGCATACACTGGTGACAGTGTCCCATGATGCCTGTGTCAAAGAGTGGACGATCTCCTTTAAGTGAATGCCCAGCCCTGCCCACCTCCTTTCACTGGAAAGGCAGATCATCAGGGGACTGGAATGGCTGGGGTAGAACATAAGATTTCTCTAAATATATTTCTGGGCACCTCGTATTGCATCCTACGTATCTTTACAGGGTGTTTAAGTTTCTGTAACGTACTTCTTGAAAGCTTTAGCCAGTAACAGTTTGCACATGAAAAAGCACTTAACTCATGTCTGGAGCTCAGTAAACGTCTGCGTGCAACATTCCAGAGGTGGTGGCAGCAGCAGCTTGGTAAGAGTTCCCATGACTATTCGGACCTATTGCTTCTCATTTTCTAACAAAGAATACATTTTGTGATTTGTACAGCATGAGATGACCTTCTCATTTTCTAATATACAGAACATTTCTGTACTAACAGTCAGAGTAAGAATATTTGTTATCCAAAAAAAAGGCAGAGGAACCGTGTGCAGCTATTGTATATTGTTGCTTTGCTTTGTTCGTACTGTACAAAACTGTTGCCTCTGGTTCTAATTCATGTGACAGAGTGGGGTATATAAGAAATGGTCTTGTTCCATGTCAGGATTTGTGATTCATTTTCAGGATAGATGTTTGGGAGTTTTGATGTAGTAACTTGACTGTTTTGATATTTTTGCAGAATAAGTGATTGTCCCCTTGATTGTCTTGTTGCTTTGAGCGACTAAATATGTTACTTGGCCATCCATAAGCATCAGGATAAAATAAATCTGCATGAAAAAAAGAAAATGAACATAAAGCTGTAATGTACAATCATGCAACTTTTAAATAAATGCAGATGTTAAAAGCATTGTTGTGATTTTACAGAATGTTTGGTGTCGTGCATTACTTGTTTTTGTTTAATTGGGGGGGGGGGGAGGGAGTAGTGTGTAGGTTTTTTTAACCCTGTTGAAGTGTTTGGGGATCATGCCATTCTACCAGTAACCCAGGTACTCGCTGCTATTGAATTATATACATTTGTATTTAACAAAAAACCCACACTTTTTTTTTTAAAATGTAACTAAATTGGATCACATTTGTTTTAAGTATTTATTACATCACACACTGAAAGCATCTGTTCGTGGTTGAGTCTCTTCTAACCCCTGAATTGAGTTCTAGAGAAGAGCACTATATACTGTGCTGACATTGGCTACTTTTTTAAAATTCATTTTGCTTTCTGAAACTGCTCCAGATTAAGGCATGTGAAAATGAAGATAAAACTGTGTGAAGATTCTTGTAGAGCTGATGATTGTGAGTAAAACTTCCATCGCAGCAGCTCTTGGGTAGCAATCTGAGGAAGTGGGGGGTGGAACGGTATTATAGGGTAACAGTTTTCCAGACAGTCTGGACACTGGATGGGACCACAAGAAACAGGACCACTTCCTCACCCCCACATCTGCTCCCTATCCCCCTGGTCTCCACGCTGACCTGTAACTAGCAGCAGCAATCTGCACAAGACCTGTGGACCAGTGAACCTTCACAGGCCCTGCCACGCCTCCTGCTCAGGCTTCCTGAGATGCCCAGGTCGATCTGGCAGCTGCTGCTCCTTCTACTTTCCTGCTTGTGGGGAGCAAACAGAAGAAACAAGATCGGTGTGTGGAAACCTTTTTTATTCTGATAATAGCCGAGCCAGACTCTGGCCGAGTTTCGCTCTTTTTGAAGAGCTGCCTCAGGGGCTATACATGTTAGCAGGGTAGAAATTGAAAAGTTTGATTCCCGCTCTGTCTGTCAAGCTATAGAATTGTAGTGTTTATATTCAGTCTGAATCCTCAGCATGAAGCCACTTATGTAATCCGGACCAAAGAGTCGATCCTCTGGCTGGAAAAACTGTATGTGGTCTGGTTAATCTAACGTTAATGACAATCTTTGTCTGAAAGATTTTTTGTGATTAAGATAGTCCAGCCAGAGGATCGGCTCTATGGTCCGGATTACATAAGTGGCTTCATGCTGAGGATTCAGACTGAATATAAACACTACAATTCTATAGCTTGACAGACAGAGCGGGAATCAAACCTTTCAATTTCTACCCTGCTGACATGTATAACCCCTGAGGCAGCTCTT
Source organism: Rhinatrema bivittatum (assembly GCF_901001135.1). Lineage (NCBI taxonomy): Eukaryota > Metazoa > Chordata > Amphibia > Gymnophiona > Rhinatrematidae > Rhinatrema > Rhinatrema bivittatum. The sequence continues at coordinate 204,301,333 of NC_042615.1, forward strand.
AAAAAAGAGCGAAACTCGGCCAGAGTCGGTCTTGGCTATTGTCAGAATAAAAGGTTTCCACATACCGATCTTGTTTCTTCTGTTTGCTATGCAGCCATCTTGGATCAGCTTCCGTTTTGTTTATTGGTTGCTTGTGGGGAGGCCTTTAGTTCTGTTTGGGGCTATCTCTGGGCTCTTGTTGAGTTTTCAGGTGTTAAAATGAGGCCTCATTGACTAAAAGGGCTGTAAGCACTGATGAATTAAAGTAATTTTAGAACTTTCAAGTTTTTAAAAATGTACAGTATGAACTCTATAGCAGAGATGAGCCAGATTGCTGAAGTCCAGTTTTACTATGTTTGTACTGTGAGGATTTTATTTCTTTACCATTAGATGGGTTTTATTGGCTTACCATATTTGGAGGTGAGGTATAAGATTATGATTTGATGCAGCTTTTCATTATACCATTGTGCATGCATAGATATATACTTGAATCTTAATAAAAACAAATTGACGTCTTGTAATCTTTTGGGGGAGGATGTTAAAGAACCCAGTAGCAATGTAAACCATTAGTCATTGACTTAAAAACAAATCTGAGATTTCAATCCTATTCATGTCATACCTTTTTATATTAAATAAGATTAAATTGGCTGTTGTGCTGAGAAGTGTGTATGTATACATTAGATCAGCATTTTCTCAGCTGTTTCAAGCCCAAGGCACATCTCCATTAACCAAAACGTTGTGTGGCACACCAGACTTCACAGAAGTGTGCCATATGAGTCCTCTCCGTGTCACAGGCAGTGTGGACATGGAGAGGACTCATGTGGCCAAAGGAAGAGCTAGGGAAATATTGAAAGCCTCAACATTCCCTTTCCAAACTTTAAAACAATGAAAGAGAGGGGGCGGAGAGACACGTGAATCTGTCACAATGGATCAGGTCCCTTTTCTACGAGTGCAGGACAAAGGAGAAGTCAATGTGGTGAAGGGCAACCAGCTCAGCTTAATTACCTTGGCTGCTGCATATGGATAATCAGTCCAGAGGTCCTCCACTATTGCTGCTCCTCCCAACCCTGAGAACGAGTTGCAGCCAATGCTCAATGCACACACTCCCTATCTTTCTCAGCCTGGGGATAAGAAAAGTCTAGAAGAACTCAGAGGAGGAGATAATGTGTGAGCCACTTATCTATACCCGTTTAATTACCATGCTCTGGGCTCATGATGTAGCTAGGAAGCGGTATGCATGATTGCACACATTCTCAGAAAAGAGCTCTTGCACATTGAAGAGCCAGCACTGGTGTTTCTCGTGGCTGCAGGGTACTGAGAGCAGAGCCCAAGTGTTGGCTTCAATCTGAGCATCAGGCAGTGGTGACTTTTCCTTGGCATGCCTGAGCAGGCCTGAAAGCACACCTGTTGGGGAAACAAAGCATTAAGTGACTTTAGTTCTCTCTGGGGAGGAAGTGGGCCAGGAGGGCTATAGTTTGGAAAAAGGTTACTAATCATATAGGGGTAGATAAGAACATAAATTGCCATGCTGGGTCAGACCAAGGGTCCATCAAGCCCAGCATCCTGTTTTCAACAGAGGCCAAACCACGCCCCAAGAACCTGGCAATTACCCAAACACCTAAGAGGATCCCATGCTACTGATGCAATTAATAGCAGTGGCCATTCCCTAAGTAAACTTGATTAATAGCAGGTAATGGACTTCTCCAAGAACTTATTCAAACCTTTTTTGAACCCAGCTACACTAATTGGTGTGCTCATGTTAAGAACATAAGAAAATGCCATACTGGGTCAGACCAAGGGTCCATCAAGCCCAGCATCCTGTTTCCAACAGTGACCAATCCAGGCCAGTACCCAAAAACTAAGTCTATTCCATGTTACCATTGCTAATGGCAGTGGCTATTCTCTAAGTGAACTTAATAGCAGGTAATGGCCTTCTCCTCCAAGAACTTATCCAATCCTTTTTTAAACACAGCTATACTAACTGCACTAACCACATCCTCTGGCAACAAATTCCAGAGTTTAATTGTGTGTTGAGTAAAAAAGAACTTTCTCCGATTAGTTTTAAATGTGCCCCATGCTAACTTCATGGAGTGCCCCCTAGTCTTTCTACTATCCGAAAGAGTAAATAACCGATTCACATCTACCCGTTCTAGACCTCTCATGATTTTTAAACACCTCTATCATATCCCGCCTCAGTAGTCTCTTCTCCAAGCTGAAAAGTCCTAACCTCTTTAGTCTTTCCTCATAGGGGAGTTGTTCCATTTCCCTTATTTTGGTAGCCCTTTTCTGTACCTTCTCCATTGCAATTATATCTTTTTTGAGATGCGGCGACCAGAATTGTACACAGTATTCAAGGTGCGGTCTCGCCATGGAGCAATACAGAGGCATTATGACATTTTCCGTTTTATTCACCATTCCCTTTCTAATAATTCCCAACATTCTGTTTGCTTTTTTGACTGCCGCAGCACACTGTACCGACTATTTCAATGTGTTATCCACTATGACACCTAGATCTTTCTTGGGTTGTAGCACCTAATATGGAACCCAACATTGTGTAATTATAGCATGGGTTATTTTTTCCTATATGCATCACCTTGCACTTATCCACATTAAATTTCATCTGCCATTTGCATGTCCAATTTTCCAGTCTCACAAGGTCTTCCTGCAATTTATCACAATCTGCTTGTGATTTAACTACTCTGAACAATTTTGTGTCATCTGCAAATTTGATTATCTCACTCGTCGTATTTCTTTCCAGATCATTTATAAATATATTGAAAAGTAAGGGTCCCAATACAGATCCCTGAGGCACTCCACTGTCCACTCCCTTCCACTGAGAAAATTGCCCATTTAATCCTACTCTCTGTTTCCTGTCTTTTAGCCAGTTTGCAATCCACGAAAGGACATCGCCACCTATCCCATGACTTTTTACTTTTCCTAGAAGCCTCTCATGAGGAACTTTGTCAAACGCCTTCTGAAAATCCAAGTATACTACATCTACCGGTTCACCTTTATCCACTAATCAAAATGTTATAAAATGCCTGGTCGGTGTGTGCAAGAGGGGATAGAGATAAGCAATTACGCACGGTGACTCATCTGGGCCTTCCCCAGTTTCCCTCCCAGTCCGCTCCTTAATTGGAGCGGACTGGGAGGGAACTTTCCAACCCCCTATCCTAACCTCCCTTTCCCTTCACCTATCCTGCCCTATCCTTACTAGACCGATGATTATTATTATTTTTTTAAATCTCACCTTTTGCTCCTACCTTGGATCAGGACCAAGTTGCACGCATGGGCGCCTCTAGCCCCTCCCCGGACTGCCCTTTTTTTCAAGCCCCGAGACTTACATGCGTGGTCGGGCCATTTCAAAATTGGCCAGACGCGTGTAAACCCCGGGCTTTTATTTGAGTCAGGGTTTGAAAATCAACCCCATAGTGTGCATTAAATCTGTCTGCACTGTGCCCTAGAGGTAAAAATATTTGTTTATCTAGAGATTTTTTTTTTTTGCCTGGAAGATGTAGGGAAGGGTTGATAGGTGCTATAGTTTGTGGGTGTTGGTATATTTTGAAGACTGAACAGGGAATTACAGGGTTTTTAAAGGGAAGTGTCTATTTAAAAAAACGAATTTTTGAAATTAAAAACAATGCATATTGAAAAATTGGAGGTTGAATTTTCTTATAGTGGGGTGCTGGGCTAAAGCACCATCCCTTCTATATCTGGAATGGCTTCCAATCTGAGTTTAATTGGCAGTCACTCTGTATTGACTTAATAGATGAGCTTTGCAAAACTTGAAATCTAACAAATGACTATGGTCACATTTTTTAACAGAGATGTGAATCTGAACCAGAATCTGTTCTGATTCCGGTTCCGATTCACATCGTGTTTTTTGTTTTTTTGTTTTTTGTCCAGCCCGATCGGGTTTTATCGGCTGCGCCCAAGCCGATAAACAAAAAACCCACCCCCACCCTCCTGCCCCCCCCCCCCCAAAAAAAAACTTTTTACAGGTACCTGGTGGTCCAGTGGGGGTCCCGGGAGCAATCTCCCGCTCAATCGGCTGCAACTAATCAAAATGGCACCGATGGCCCTTTGCCCTTACCATGTGACAGGGTATCCAGTGCTCCCTCCATGTGACAGGGGCCGGCCAATGGCATGGATACTCTGTCACATGGTAAGGGCAAAGGGCCATCGGCACCATTTTGATTAGTTGCAGCCGACGGAGCGGGAGTTTGCTCCCGGGACCCCCACTGGACCACCAGGTACCTGTAAAAAGTTTTTTTTTTTGGGGGGGGGGGTCGAGAGGGTGGGGGATTAGTTTTAAAGGGTCGGGGTGGGTTTAGGGGTTATTTTTGTGTGCAGTTTTTCCCACCCTCCCCCAAAACGATAAGAATCCCCAAGAACAATTTTGTGGGGTTTTCCTATCTGTTTCGGGGAGCCCCCGATTTCTGGCGACTTTGAAAATATCGTACGATATTTTCAATCGTCAGAAGCCCGATTCACATCCCTATTTTTTAATGCATTTCTTAACACCTCCAGTTCACTAAGATGTCCCCAATGAGGAGTAACATATAACATTGTGTGTATATATGGGCTTGAAGAAACATAGGTACACTAGCCAAATTATTGAAAGGTTATAAGATGGATTTTCTCAGGAAATGCAAAAATATTTCCAGTCTGGAAAAAGACAAGTTTTGTAATGGGGTATAAAAGCAACTCTCACAGCACTATTTTACTTTGTCTGAAAACTGCCTAGCAGTTCATATGTTAAAATAATTCTCATCTTTTTACCTCCTTTATCTGCAGAAAATGCTTTCTACAAAACATGGTGTGTGGTTCCTGTGTAAGAAATAATTCTCAATTAAGCTATAAAGAACAAAAGTCAGAGGCTGAGCTATAAAGTGTTTTAACCCATAGTTGCAGAAGTTTGGAAGAAAAGCATCCTTGATAAATTCAGAGTTTTAGGCATTACACCATGGGGTTAGCTGTGTATTTCTTTAAAAAAAAAAAAAAAAAAGACCATGGGACTATAGTGGAGTTGCTGATTGCCGCAAAGAGAAGTGTTTTGTGAAAAGCACATACCCTGTATTCAGCAGAAGAATGCTATACTGGCAGAATTCCAGCTGTTCTTTTGGGGTCCCTACTGGTACAAAATCAGTTTTCAGTATAGTTACAAAAATCTGTGTGGGCATTTGCCAGATGTGCAAAATGGATGAATTAGTTTAAATACTAGAAATTAAACTTTTATATTAGGATCACTATGTGAAAGGGAGCTCTGCTTAAAACTGTCTCCAACTACATTTTTGTAGTGAGTCAGAACACCTGGTGCAGACCAGTCCTTATACTGCTTATTAGCTAACGTTTACTTTTTTTTATGTATGTATGTTACCTTTTATATTGTAAATTACATAACCCATGTGGATATGAAGCAGTTTTAAAATTACATAGGTTTGTGTTTTGTGGCTCATGCATCCTTTGTACACCAAGCCTTTTGTTACACTGAAGGACTAACTGCTAGGACAAATCACAAATATGATTTATTTTGGCTACAAAAGCTATCACAAGTGCTTGAAAGTTTATCACTAACAAATGCAGACATGCATCAACCTGCATTGTTCTAGATTGACTTGACTAAGTTCACTGCATGAATTTTGGTGATTCTTTGCAGTTCATGTAGTTCTAGCTTTATTTTTCTCACAGGACAAGCAGGATGGTAGTCCTCACATGTGGGTGACATCATCATGATGGAGACCAATCATGGAACACTTTTTTGTCAAAGTTTCTAGAACTTTGACTGGCACCACTGAGCATGCCCAGCATGATACCAACCCTGCATCCAGCAGGGGTCCCCCTTCAGTCTCTTTTTTTTTTTTTTTTTTTTTTTTCTTCCACGCAGCAGTAGCCTCGCAGATCTTGGAGCACTGTGAGTTTACCTCACAAACTTTCCTCACGGAAATTAAACTTAAATTTGTATTTTCCCCATCCCAGGGGTCCCCCATCGACCGCCGACCATTGTCGACGCCGGTAAGTTTCTTCCTGTTTTTCGGTCTGTTCCCGGAGATTTTCTTTCACGGCGTTCCGTCATTGACCGCGCGACCGTTTATTTTTCAAAAATCATGGCCACCGGGTTCTGTAAGTGTCCCGAGTGCCCAAGAACTATGTCTATCACAGACCTGCACGACATGTGCGTACTCTGTCTTGGACCTGTTCATGACGTGCAACAGTGTACAAGCTGTTCACAAATGACTCCAAAAGGCCAGAGGGCCCATTTGGAGAAGATGGAACTCCTTTTCAAGGTTTCTCCATCTACTTCTACTAAACCGGCATCAAGTCAAAACCCTCTATCCTCAGACTCTATCGCCACCGAAGCCTAAATGGCAAAAATCCACCACTGATGTCCCTCACCTTCCTCTTCCCGGCCCAAAGCATCAACGTCTTTGATGCTAGACAAACAGTGGACCAATCATCGCGAGAAGCATCGACACTGCCATCAAAGTGTCTCCTCCGATGTAGGAATCGGAAAGCCATCGACATTGGCAACTGAGCCACTGACTGAGGCCTCATCCCCATCTGGACTCAGGGAACAGAGGCGTTCCCCACTGGGTATCTGTGCAGGGATCCGGAACTTCACCGCCATCGATGGAGCCCCTGCCTACGCCTTCCGAGCCTCCAACACCAATAGCTGAGCTTCTTGGGTGGAATTGGACAGGATTGTCCAAGAGGCGGTGCTTCAGGCTTTACGATCATTCCAGTCTCCACCGGCCGATGCCTGATCCCACATCGATGATGCAAGCTCCTCTTCTAGATAGACTGGACTCTGTCGGTGCTCTTCCTGCGGTTCCAGCCGTGCCATCGGTCCTCATGAAGACACAGACGCCGATACCTTTATCCTCGGACGAGGAACCAGATTGGCCGATGCCCGAACCAACACCAGGACCATTGGGCATCATACCATCGCACCGGCCTTTGAAAACACCAATGCCATCGATACCCTAACCATCTTCAGTGCCTCCATTGGTGCCCCCTCGAATTCCATTGGTGCCACTTCTAGATCTGGCTGGATTTGCACCTCCACACCAACCTCAAGGTCCTGGAGGTGCCGGTGACCACCCTTACAATCCATGGGGTGTTGATACTTCTGACACTGATTCAGATCTTCCTTCACCTACAGATGAACATAGACGTTCCCCACCTAAAGACTTGACTTTTGCAAATTTTATTAAGGAAATGTCTGAGACAATTCCTTTTCATTTGCAAACAGAAGAGGATGCCATCTATTTGGTACAATCAGCCCCAGGTTTCCAAAAATCTCAACTACCTCACCAGTCAGTTGTGGAGTCGGCCCAAAAGAAATTAAAAAAGGTCAGACCTCATTCCTCAGCACCTCCAGGTAAGGAACAGAAATCCTTAGATGCCTTCGGATGAAGGGTCTTCCATGGCTCAATGCTTATTGCTCGCATTGCAGCATACCAGTTATATATGACTCAGTACTCCAGAAATCTCTGGAAGAGAGTACAAGAGTATTCTGAATCTTTACCTGATAAATAACAGGAAGGACTGAACATCCTCCTCAAGGTTTTGATGCTGGTAAGCATGAGATAAGAGCAGTCTATGATATCTTTCACACCGCTTCCAAGGTTTCTGCAGCAGGCATCAGTGCATGATGTTGGGCATGTCTTAAATCCTCTGACTTGCGACAAGAGGTTCAGGAACATCTCGCAGACCTGCCATGTACTGGTAACAACTTATTTGGCACCAAAATCCAAGAAACAGTTGCACAATTAAGACCACCACGTCACCCTACATCAACTGTCTGCTCTTCTTCCAGATTATCCTTCCACTACAAAGCAATCTTTCAGACGAGATCCTCAACGGTTTCAATATAAAACCAGAAGGTATTATCCACCTCAATCTCATCCTCGACAATCTAAACCTCCCCAAAGAGAACACCAAAAACCCCAACCTGCCCCAAAACGGCCAGCTCTGGGTTTTTGACTCTCCTCTAGAGAGCAACAGCCAAATCTCTTCCTTCCCATGCCATTCCAGTGGGGTCCATTTGTTCCTCTTCTCCATTCTATGGCACACCATCATGACAGATCAGTCGGTACTCTCTGTAATAAGCCAAAGATACCATCTAAACCTTCTCACCACCGCCGCACAGCTTATTCTCTCCTCTCACAAATACAAACATTCACTCCCTGCTTCTCGAAGCGGAGCTCTTGACCCTGCTACAATCCAATGCTGTAGAACCAGTACCTCAACAGCATTGGAGTCAAGGGTTCTACTCCTACTACTTCCTGATCCCAAAATATTCAGGAGGCATTCGTCCTATTTTGGATTAGCATGCCCTAAATAAATCTCAAAAAGGAAAAGTTTAGAATGGTAATCTTAGGAACCTTGCTCCCACTGATTCAAAGAACAGATTGGCTTTGCTCTCTGGACCTGCAGGAGGCTTAGGCACACATCTCGATATATCCACCTCATCGCAAATACCTCAGATTCATAGTAGGTTAGTCTCATTTTCAGTACCGTGTACTACCATTCGGACTGGCATCAGCCCCAAGGGTTTTCACAAAATGCCTGGCAGTTGTAGCAGCCCATTTAAGGAAAAACAATGTCCACGTCTATCCATACGTGGACGATTGGCTTATAAGGGCTCTGACTCAAAGGGGAGCATCTCAGTCAGTCCATTGCACAATCGATCTGCTCCATTCACTGGTGTTCCTTATCAACTACCCCAAATCCAATCTGACTCAATCTCAAAAAATCTCATTCATAGGAGCAGATCTCCACACTCTCCAAGCAAAATAGTTCCTCCCACAGTCCAGGGCAAGATTCCTTCAATCTCGCCAGACCACTATGGCTCATCACCTCTTGCCCTTACTGGGCCACATGGCGTCCACAGTTCATGTAACTCCCATGGCTCGCTTAGCCATGAAAGTGTCTCAATGGACTTTAAAATCCCAATGGGTCCCAGTCAAGTCAAAAGATGTCTCACATTGTGATGTGGATAATCAGTTACGTCTCTCCCTGAATTGGTGGATACAGGAGTCCAATCTCCTTCTAGGACTACCTTTCCAGCCTCCACAATCCCAAATTATACTAACCACAGATGCATCTACCCTGGGTTGGGGAGCTCATGACCTTAACCTCCAGACCCAGGGTTTGTGGACCAAGGTGGAGTTGAAGCATCAGATACATTTTCTAGAACTCCGTGCAATTCGATATGCCTTCTCTGCCTTTCAGGATTGCCTATTGAACAAAGTGGTCCTCATACAAACCGACAATCAGGTTGCAGTGTGGTATCTAAACAAACAAGGGGGCACAGGATCTTATCTATTATGTCAGGAGCCAGTGCAGGTCTGGGCCTGGGCTCTCTCCCACTCCATATTGCTGAGGGCAACTTATCTAGCAGGTGTGGACAATGTAATGGCGGACAATCTCAGCTGCACTTTTCATCCCCATGAATGGTCCCTGAACCCCACTGTAGCAGAACACACATTTCACCAGTGGGGCCATCCGCAAGTAGACCTCTTTGCGTCAATACACAATTGCAAAGTAACGACTTCCTACTCTCTCCACCGCAACCACAAAGCTCCCCCACGAAATGCCTTCGCCCACTCATGGTCAATGGGTCTCCTCCATGCTTACCTTCCACTTCCATTTATCAGCAAGACTTTCGTGAAGTTACGGCAGGACAAGGGAACAATAGTTCTCATAGCCCCTCACTGGCTGCGTCAGGTCTGGTTTCCCATCCTTCTTGACCTATCAGTTCAATGTCCCATTTGCCAGGGCACAGACCTAATGCTAATAACTCAGAACAACGATCTACTGCATCATCCCATCCTCCAATCACTATCCCTGACAGCTTGGATGTTGAAAGCTTGACTTTGCAAGCTTTAAACCTATCGGACAGTGTTTCACAAGTCCTCGTAGCTTCATGAAAGCCTTCTACCAGAAGATTGTATCATGCAACATGGAAAAGATTTTCCTTGTGGTGCGAGACAAAGGAAATAGACCCATTTTCCTGTTCCCTAGAAAAATTCCTGGACTACCTTTTAGTATCTTTCGGAATCTGGATTACAGACTTCCTCTATTCAAGTACATATTAGTGCTATCACGGCTTATCACAAAGGTATCGACAACACCATGATATCAACACAACTACTCGTGGCTCGCTTCATGAGGGGTTTACTACACCTTAAACTTCCCCTATGTCCTCCGGTTCCTACCTAGGACCTTAATGTTGCTCTAGCACAACTTATGAAGCTTCCCTTTGAGCCTTTGCATTCCTGCGAACTTCGCTATCTCACTTGGAAGGTGATCTTTCTCATAGCTATTACATCTGCTCACAGGGTCAGTGAGTTACATGCATTAGTCACATATGCACCTTACACTAAGTTGCTTCATGACTGTGTAGTGCTCCATACTTGCCCTAATTTCCTGCCAAAGGTAGTCTCTTTCATTTAAATCAGTGTATAACTCTTCCAACCTTTTTTTTTTTTCCCAGACCTCACTCACAACCAGGTGAGCGAGCTTTCCACTCCTTGGACTGCAAATGTGCTCTGCTTTTTATTTAGATTGTACTGCAGCCCACAGGACATCCACCCAATTATTTGTCTCTTTCGATAAAACCAAATTGGGTACTCCAGTAGGTAAACAGACCATTTCCACCTGGCTAGCAGATTGCATTTCCTTTTGCTATCATCAAGCAGGTCTTCCTCTTCAAGACTGTGTTATTGCACACTGTGTAAGAGCAATGGCAAAGTCAGTGGCTCACCTCTGTTCCGTTCCTCTTGCGGACATCTGTAGGGCTGCCACATGGAGCTCCCTCCATATCTTTGCAGCTCATTACTGCCTTGACAAAGCTGGTAGACAGGTTACAGAGGACCGATTGGCCGAAGATGGAATCCTGTTTCCCATATAATATCCCAACTCCTTCCTGTGACCCAGGAAGATGATCAGGCTGCCCAATTCACCAGAACTACCTCAGTTGTTGTGCCTGTTACACGTCATTAGGTATTTTGGCTATGACATTCGGGCATCCTGTAGCTTGCTAATCACCCACATGTGAGGACTACCATCCTGCTGTCCTGTGAGAAAGCAGAGTTGCTTACCTGTAACAGGTGTTCTCACAGAACAGTAGGATGTTAGTCCTCACGGAACCTGCCAGCCACCCTGCGGAGTTGGGTCCGTTACATTTTATTTTATTTTTCGCTCAAACTTTACTACAAACGAGACTGAAGGGGACCCCTGCTGGATGCAGGATTGGTATCATGCTGGGCATGCTCAGTGGTGCCAGTCAAAGTTTCTAGAAATTTGACAAGAGTTCCATGATTGGGCTCCATCCTGATAATGTCACCCACATGTGAGGACTAACAGCCTGCTGTCCTGTGAGAACACCTGTTACAGGTAAGCAACTGCTTTCACATAAGAATAGTAATTTTTCTGCATCAACAGAATAAACCCAATGAAGATCAAATGGTTTTCATACTTCAAAAACTACTTAGTATTGTCTTCTCTGGGCATTTCAGTTTACTTTTGTTTACCTAACATGTGGACGACCTATGGGCCTGATTTATTAAGGCTTTTCTCCTGTTCTGTCTATGAGAAAAATGTGTAGTAAATGAGGCCCTTGGTGAGCTAAGCTGGATGTGCTGGGCTATGAACTGACTGTGTTCTGGTATTTGAAATGCCAGCTCCACATTACACTTGTGTGTTAAATCTTTTCTGGTGTGTGTTTAATCTGTGTCTGCTGAACAATTCTCCTTTTCAGTAAAGTAATTCATTGTGCAGGTTCTGTGACTTTTTGGAAGTATTTGTTCTGTATTACTATATTTGTTGCGTGGAGATTCTATAGTCATTTTTGTGTTCATTGGTCTTGACACTAAACTTGTATCCTCTCTGTATTATGTCAGTCTGTGTAAAAGAATCAATAAAATGTTGTAAAAATGGCAAATAGTTTTTTGTTTTGTTTTTTTAAATCTTCTATAGTGGTTATAGTGCAAAACAGCATAATATGGACATTTTATTTGGAAACTGACTTGATTTCTAATATAGTAATTTAAGAGCACTTTTCTTGCTTTTTCTTGGCGCCATTGTGTGCGCCACAAAAAGTCAGGTGCTGCTGCACTCCAGTTTCCAAGTGCATCTCATAGAGCACAGCAAGCAACAATTGTGGTCAAAATGTTCAACTTTTTTGATGCAATAGGCAGCCATTTTAATTTGTTGAAAACAATTGTTGGGTAATTCATGACTGCATCAGACCTGGGAACAGCTCAAACTGCATGAACCTTAAGTTATATTGAACCTCCATTGAATCCAGTATATTCTGATTAAGCTTGTAAGTAAACATAATTGATGCACAATCTATTCTAATGCTAGAGAGCTGTTTTGATGTCATCAGCTAAAAAGAATACTCACATTTAATCTTACTCTCCATTTCCTATCTTTTTATAGTCCACAAAAGAATACTGCCTCCTATCCCATACCTTTTTCAATTTTCTGAGGAGTGTCTCATGTGGGACTTTTGTCAAACACTTTCTGAAAATCTAAATACACTAAATTTACTGGCTCACCTTTCTCCATGTTAACCCCTTCAAAAAATTGTAGGAGATTTGTGAGTCAAGACTTCCCTTGGGTAAATCCATGCTGTCTGTCTATATGTTCTGTCATTTTGTTCTTCAGAATAGTTTCCATGGTTTTTTCCCAGTATTGATATCAGGCTCACTGGTCTATAGTTTTCCAAATCACCCCTGGAGCCTTTTTAAATATTGGTGTTACTTTAGCAACCATCCAGTCTTCAGGTACAATGGATGATTTTAATGATAGGTTACAAATGACTAGTAATAGATCTGAAATTTCATTTTTGAGTTCTAAAAGAGCTCTGGGGTTTATACCATCTGGTCCAGATTTACTACTCTTCAGTTTGTAAATCTGCCCTACTACATCTTGCAGCATCACCATGATTTGATTCAGTTTATCTGAATCACCTTAAACTGTTCAGGAATGAGTAGCTCCTCACCATCTTCATTAGTAGACACCAAAGCAAAGAATTCATAAATAATGGCCTTCTCTTCCGTAAGTACCCCTTTCCTAGCATGTAGCCAGATGGACTCAGGACCAAAGGGTATAGTGTACTCCTTACTCCTGGGGGAATTCTGCGCTACTGCGGAATGCAGAATTTGCGTAGAATTCCCCCCTTCCTGCAGATTTCCTCCCTCATTGCCCTTCCCGCAGATTTTCAGTCACCTCGCCAATTTTCTTCCTCCAAAACTGGAAGCACACGGACAGCGGTCATTGCGAGAGTGGGAGCATCTCAGCATGGCAGAAAATAGCAGAGGAGACCCTGGCATGCCGCAAATGGAGTGTGTCCATTCGCGGTGAAAAGGGAAAGCCCCCGTCTGCCGCGAATGGCACGCCTGGGCCTTCATCTTCGCCGTGAACGGAGCACGTCCCACGACATACCAGTAAGAGAGAATGTATGTGTGAGAGAGGGGAGGGTGACAGAGCATGGTTGGTGTGAGGGGGGGTGGAGAAGGTGAGAGAGCAGGAGTGTGTGAGAGAGAGCGTGGGAGGTAAGAGGGTGGGTGGGTGGATGCTTGAGTGTGGGTTTCAGAGAGAGAGAGAGCCTATATGAGGGGAAGGGGATACCGGGGAGGCGAATGTGTGTGTGTGAGAGGAGAGGGGGTGTGGGGGGGATACTTGTAGGTTTCGGAGGGGAGGGTGACGGCACAGGAAGGTGAGAGAGAGCATGGGAGGTAAGAGGGGGGCTGGGGGATGCTTGAGTATGGGTTTCAGAGAGAGGGAGCCTATATGAGGAGATTGTGAAGGAGTGTGTATGTGTGAGAGATTGAGAACTCGTGTATGAAAAAGGGATAGTGTGTATGTGAGGGAACCTGTGTTGAGGGTGTGTGTATGTGTATTAGAGAGAGGGAACCTGTGTGAGGGGCAGTACTGAGAATGGGGTCAAAGTCTGGGACTGGCACTAGAGTGGAAAGTGTTGAGCCTAGAGGTGAAGGGGAGAGATACTGTCAGGTGGAGGAGTTGGGGCCTGAGAGGGCAAAGTAGCCAGGGGAGTAGGAAGAGCAAGTGGAAGGGACACTCTTACAGTAAATTTCTAGGGAAATTCTGCTCAAAATACTTAAAGTTGCAGAATTTTAAATAACTTTTTTCTGTAATAATTTAAAATGTAGTTACTTAAAGACTGTCATGTAAATTGTTATTTTGACCAATGTAAATTGTTATTTTGACCAATATAAATTTTGCTGAATTTTCAGTATTTTTTTTGTGCAGGAGTAACTCCTGATAGCAGATGGGAGATGGAGTCAGATTTCAAAGCTGACGACAGCCTACATATACCCGTGCAGGAAGCTCTGATCTTCAGTATTTCCCAGTCTCCTAAGCAGATAGGGACACTACACCCATTTGAACAGTGTTAGAAAATCCAAACCAAAGAAGAAAGAAATCTTACCTCTACAGGACGAGCCCCGCTCTCCTGCAATGATACCTAAGGGTCCCTCCCCCAGTCAAGAATTCCTGAGGTGATTTGCGAGATCCCTCAGAGGCAAGCCTTGGTCTGGTACCGGTTCCCGGCGTGGACTTAGCCCCCAGAGTGGCTGAGAGGCAGCGGGTGTAATGCCGAGCACGGCGGTGAAGGTAATTCCCTCTCCCCCTGCAGCTGGAGACCGCCCGGCATGAGATTGGGAAACGCCAAGACCAGGTAAGGTAGAAACCTCTTAAGTTCACCAAAGCTTGAATCATCGCACAGATCGACTCTTCCGGCGTCTGTTAAATCGAGTTGAGCAGCTCCATCCGACCTAGACTCCGCTCCAGTGCGAGGGTCCACACATGTGGAGACCCTCCTGGGGGGGGGGGGGGGGGAGGAGGTCGCCATCTTGCCCGTGTGGTCGTGGGTGCCATTTCCCCCCCTTGACCGCTGTATTGTCTGCACAGCAGGGCACACATCTCGCCTAGGTGCACAAAGCTGTAGCCTACGCACGCATCCCGCACGCACATCACCAGCGCACCCAGAGTGCACAACTAAGCCTCCCGGCACGCATACCATCGTGCACAGACAAGTTCTGAGTCACTCTATGTACACACATTATGGCACCACCGGCCAAGAAAGCCAAGGGACAAGCCCTCTGCCCAGCCTGCCACCTGAGAGTCGCTCAACCTGAAGTGGCCTCCGCCCTATGCCTGTAGTGCGAAGAGGCTCAGGGGGAACCTAAGCAAGGCCCCCCCACAGCCAGTAGAGGGATTCAGATCCACCAATGATAGTACCCCGGACTTCTGTATCTCCGACTTGGCGCCTACTCAGGGGGCACCTCGGGGGCCTCCACTGGATTCAATATGGACCCAGGGACCTTTCCCTGGGTGGAATTCTTCAAAGGGCTGCCGTCAGGCCTCATGCTATTTCCCTATGCTGCAGGCCATACAACAACTGATTGACCTGGAATGGAATGCCCCCGGAGGCCAGCTTCAAAGGAGGACAAGCCCTAGAACCCAAAGCCAAAAAACTTCTACGGTTCCCAAAAGTGGATGCCATGATCTGTGCTATCTCTAAGCGCACTACCATCCCAGTTGAAGGAAGAGCTGCACTCAAGGATGCACTGGACAGATGTCAGGAATCCATCCTTAAATAGTCATTTGATGTCACAGCAATGATTCTGCAGATTGCTTCCTGCTATGCTGTGGTGACACATGCCTGCTTGCTTCTCTTCAGAGACGCAATCACCTCCGCCGAAACAGAACCAGCGATAACCTTCCTCACGGATGTGACCTCAGACCTGGTACGCACCTCAGGCAGAGGCGTCTCTTCCATAGTGGCAGCCAGAAGACAGCTATGGCTCCGAACTTGGTCAGCCAATGCGACCTCCAAAACGAACCTCAAAAGAATGCCTTTTAAAGGATCTCTCCTGTTCGGGAGCGAATTGGAGAAATTAGCCAACAAATGGGGCGAATCTCCAATGCCTCGTTTTACAGGAGGACAGGAAGAAGAGAAATTGGTGCTTCTCTCCCCGAAGAACCAAGGGCAGAGGAACTCAGCACTTCAGACCGTACAAGAACATCTACCAAGTACCTCGCCCCACAGGCAGGGGCCTGTCCTTTTGGAACAGACACAACAAGAGGGGAGCAGGCTCAGGTTCAGGCCCCAGCTGCACCCCACAATGAAAATCAACAGACCCATCCACAGGAATAAGTCATAGGGGGCAGACTTACCCTCTTCTACCAAAGATGGGTCGAGATAACGTCTGACAAGTGGGTCCTAACCATCATTCGAGAGGGATACTACCTGGACTTCCACAGCATCCTTCCAGACAAATTTGTGAGATCACCATGCCACTCCCTCTTCAAAAGGATGGCAGTGGAAACTACACTGACAAAACTACTCAGGCGATACCCACAGTGCCCAAGCACCAACAAAATACTGGTCACTATTCAATCTATTTTATCGTCCCCAAGAAGGAGGGGATGTTCAGGCCTATCCTGGACCTATAGACCATCAATCGCTACCTGAAGGTACCACACTTCTGCATGGAAACCCTACGTTCAGTCATAAGAGCAGTACAACCGGGATAATTCCTGACTTCGCTGGATCTGTCCAAAGCCTATCTCCACATCCTGGTCCATCACGACCATCAGCGCTTCCTACACTTTGCGATACTGGACCATCATTACCAGTTCCGGGCGCTACCCTTTGGGTTAGCTACTGCTCCTTGGACATTCACCAAAATCATGGTGGTAGTGGTGGTGACACTGAGGAAAGAAGGAATCCTCATACATCCATATCTGGATGATTGGCTGATCAGTGCAAAATCTCCAGAGGAAAGTTACCAGGCGACCACCAGAGTCCAGAATCTACTGCAGAATCTCAGGTGGGTTGTCAACATAGCCAAGAGCTGCCTGCAGCCCTCCCAATCACTAGAGTACCTGGGAGTCTGGTTCGACACCAAACAAGACAAGATTGTCCTTCCCCCTACAAGGAGAAGGAAACTGATGGGCTAGTTGCAAAAACTGTTGAACTATGCTCGCCCCAAGGTATGGGACTACCTCCAAGTCCTCGGTCTCATGACATCAACCCTAGAAGTCGTCCCATGGGCAAGGGCTCACATGCACCCACTACAACGTTCCCTACTGTCACGATGGAACCCGATGTCCCAGAACTACTCCATTTGCCTCCAGCTGCCAGCAGAGGTTTGGATCCAGCTCCAATGGTGGCTACAAGAAGACAATCTGAGCAAGTGAGTAAGGCTATCCCCACCGACCTGGATCTTGCTCACCACGGATGCGAGCTTACAAGGGTGGGGAGCCCACTGCCAGGAACTGACAGCCCAGGGGCAATGGAACAAGGAAGAGTCAGGATGGAACATCAATCAACTAGAAGCCCGGGCAGTCAGACTAGCCTGCCTATGGTTCAGTCACGGACTCCGGGGCAAATCTGTCAGTCATGTCGCACAACACCACATCAACCACCAGGGAGAAACCAGAAACCAACAGGTGCCCCTGGAAATAGACCCCCTAGTGGCATGGGCGGAAGCAATCCTGCAAGGGATCTCAGCTGCCCACATCGTGGGAAAAGACAAAGTCACTGCGGACTACCTCAGCAGAGAGAGTCTAGATCCAGGGGAATGGATGCTGTCAACCACAGCCTTCCAGTTGATAATAAACTGCTGGGGAACCCCAGCCATGGATCTCCTGGCAACCCAGTCCAACACCCAAGTTCCCAAGTTCTTCAGCCGCAGATGAGAACCGCAATCTCAGGGAATCTACACCCTTTTCCAGACCTAGCCACAGGAAGACCTGCTGTACGCTTTTCCTCCATGGCCACTACTGGGCGGGATCATTTGCAAGATAGAACACCACAGGGGACTAGTACCCCTAGTGGCCCCAGACTGGCCAAGAAGGTCATGGTACGCAGACATGCGAAGACTTCTTGCAGGGAACCCTCTGTGCCTACCTCCACACAGGGACCTTCTCCAGCAAGACCCGATCCTCCACAAAGACCCAATTCAATTCTCTCTTGCGGTCTGGCCATTGAGAGGACTCGCCTGAAGAATGGATATTCTAAGGCAATGATTGACACCTTGCTCCGAGCACTCAAGTTTTCCACATTTCTAGCTTACATATGAATATGGAGAACATTCGAAGCCTGGTATGAGGGCCATGACATCCTTCCGCAGAAGGTCAAAATCCCCATGATCCTGGAATTTCTGCAGGACAGCTTGAAGAAGGGGTTGTCTCTCAATTCCCTCAAGGTTCAGGTGGCCGCGCTGGCCTGCTTCAGAGCCAAAGTGGACGGCATCAGTCTATCAACCCATCCAGATGTTTCCCGCTTCCTGAGAGGGGTCAAACAAATATGACCACCACTAGTGGCCAGTGCCCCTATGGAATCTCAATCTAGTACTAGACTTCCTAGCGGGAGCTTCTTTTAGACCTACATGTGGCCTGTCACTATGGCTCCTGACCTTGAAGACTGCATTCCTAGTGGCAATATATTTAGTCCGACGCATCTCCAAGCTTCAAGCACTATCCTGTCGGGAACCATTCCTCAGGTTCACACCGGGATCCATACAGTTTCGTGCTGTACCCGCTTTCCTTCCGAAGGTGGTTTCTCATTTCCATCTAAACTAAACCATCTCACTGCCATCTCCAGGTGAACATAAGGACTCTGAAGACTCGTGCCTTCTTTGCCATCTTAACGACTGCAGCCTCCTAGTCCGATACCTGGAGAGATCGGAATCTGTACGAAAGACGGACCACCTGACCAGCGTGTGTCAGTTATTGACAAATTGGTTTCCTCACATGTGGGTAAGATTGAAGTTTTAGGGTAATGCCTGACTGCAGTTGAAAAGACACAAAATGTCTTGGTACAGTCTGATTTTAATTCAATCTAAAAAACATGAGGACACTTAAAATGCTATGAGAAGTTTGAATTTGAGAGTTCTTCATTTTCCATTTATTAAATTGATTCCACCTATGGAAACTTTTCAAAAATTATATTTCACAAGTTCTCAAGATTCCCCAAGATGTAATGCCTGTTATCACTAAAGCTTACTATTTACCACAACAGTCTGCTAGAATTCATGAGCACTAAGAACAAGATCCTTCTTTAAATTTAACAGATTTTCTTGAATCTTCACATGATGTTCTCATATCTAAAAGAGGAACTTTATTGGTCTCATTCACCTTTTTGAATGATAGAAATACCGTTAGATTTTTCTTTCATAATAGATTATTGCTATTTTATGGTCATAACATTTGGATATTTCCTGATTTAACTAGAGTAACCCAGGATCATAGGAAGAAATTTCTCTCCATGCGATCAGAGGTTTTGTCGTTAGGTGCACACTTTACCTTGAGATATCCATGTAAATGCTTAGTGAAATATCTTAATGTTAATTATCTTTATTTTGAACCTTCTCAACTGCATTGTTCTTGGATTCGCATACCCAAGAAGCTCATTAAGATGGTATGGCAATTTGGAAATGATGATGTCTGGTATGCTCTCTATTTCCTTTTTTCTATTTCATGTTTACTGCTCTTTTTTTTTTTCCCTGCTTTCCCCTATTTTCCTATAACTAACTTGAGAAATGTGTTTAGATTACCTTCATTTTTTTAATACTAATATGATGTCACTATGATGCTATTTGTTTATTATATGGCACATTTCTCAATTTTTACTGTTACAAGAATCATTGTGTTAACATTGTAAAATTTCATAAATAATTAAAAAAAATGTAGATCTCAACCTCGCCAGCAACCAATGTAGCTCCCTTAGTGCAGGTTCAATATGATCACTCTGCCGTCTCATGAGGATAACGGTGGTGGCATGTTAGAACAACTGCAATACATGCAACCGTTTATTGAGTAAGCCCAAAAGAAGAGAGCTGCAGTAATCTAACTGACCTAGAACTAAGGCCCGAAGTTCAGTCCTAAACATATCTCATCAAAGATATGTTTAAGAGGTCTTATCAACTTCAACTTATAAAAGGAAGAATGTGCCACTCAACGAGCATGAGAGTGCAGGGTAAGCTGACAGTCTAGTAGAACTCCCAGACTCTTTACCTCAGAATAGGCAAAGCAATGTTCTAAACTATAATTAGAGAAACTTCTGGAAATAATGCTCGTGCCCTTATCAATCTTGTTTCTCTAAGATTCAAAACTAAACTGTTCTTTGCCAAACTTCGCTTTACCCTCATAATAGTAGCCCTCCTAAAATTGTTGTGTGATGGAGGCCTCATAGCCTAGGGCTGCCATCCTGTTAAAAGGCCTGTGTAGCCCGAAGTACTCTCATCCAAGTGTAGCAAACCCCCCAAGTGTCTTGTGAGATTCCCTGTCCCATATTGTCACAACCCTTTGAGCAACCCCAGTAGACAAAACAAAAAAGAAAAAAGCAGAAATAGTCACGGGGCAGGCCCCTCTCCTCCCTCTCAAACCCTACCCCTTTATCAAAAAATTCCATCCTTCAGTGATAAGGGGCATAAATACAAAACTGGCCAGCTGGCACCATTTTAAAAGGATGGCACAGGGCCTAGAGCCTAGGGAACACTCTCAGCCCCACTTGGCCACCCAGAGTTGTAGCTAACTTTCTTGAAAACAACTTGGCTTGTGATTTTTGGGGCAAGACATGATATTTTAATTACATGAAATCACCTGGTAATGATCTGCTTTGCATGCAAAGCCACTCATTACCATTTTTGTATAACCCTTAAATTGGAGATTTGTTGGTTCCCTTTAGGCCATAAAAGTATTTATAAGTCAGGACTGCTCTTTCCATCCTTATCTTCCTGAATTTCACCAAGGAGTGAACTCTTTCGGTCGGGGAAGAGGAAATTCTCTGTGGCCCAGGTGATGGAGAGACCCTTCTATGGTGTGTGTATCTTTCTGGTGTGGTGCTGTCTTCAAGAACAAACAGGCTGGACGTAAAATCATATTTACTGATTATTTTCAAAAGATCAATTGCTGTCATACAAACATTTAGCAAATGAAACTGTACAGTTGAACTATTTACAGGGGATCTCTGCAGTGATGCTGGTGTCCATTTCTCCAGCTACAGGAGTGAGCTTGCCCCTCGCTAACGCATCTGTGCAACAGCCCAGTAGAGGGAGAATTCTATGGGGAAGCCCCACACCTTGAAAAGATCCTACCTGAGTCCAAAGTTCAGTCTGAAGCCCAAAGCCTGTGTCCTGATCCCTTTGGTGTGTAAATCCAATTAGGAGTATCCCAAGTCTTGATAGTACAAACTTGAAGGACCTCTCAGGGAGAGAGGCCAGATGTTCCAGTTCAGCTCACAGCTCTTTATCTCCTGCACCATCTGGTGCAAAGGGGTGGGACAAAATTCTCCACATGAGGATAAAGGGGGGAAAATCAAAACGCCTCTATCTAAAATATCTCATGCTGGGAAGTGCTGTCACTGGTCTTGCATCCTCTAAGGAGTAGAGGGGTTGCTCCCAGGTCTCCAGCTCCTGCTTTCAGGATTAGATGGGTTTGCTCCTTTCCCAAGGTGCACAGGGTGTTCCCCAGAATAAGAAAAAACTTATAAAAAGCTACAAAACCTCTACTCTCTATAAAAGGAAGACAGATCCTCAAAGACAGGGAGAGTACTAAGAAGGGATCTCCTCTAAACACAACAAAAATACCAAGCTAGGTTAGTGGGCCCAACGCAGGAGGGAGAAAACAAAAACAACTCCTTCCTCCTCATCTAACTCAGACTGACCACACTCTATCCTTCTCTAACTCTGCCTTATGCCTCTGGGATAGCCAATCACAGTCAGCTCAATGGAGAGACTGAAACAGAATGGGCATCCCCTCTGTTACTAATCCAGATCTTAAGATACCTAGGGCCATATAGTGATGAGCTAAAGCGTTGGCCATATTCTACCTTCCCCATGAAAAAATTGTGTGAGAGAGAGGGCCACTTGCTCAAATACAATGTTTCTATAGTTCGGTACGTGAAATTGAAAACACATATCATGACATAGTAGATGTTGCAATACCTTGCCTCACCACCTGGAGGATCCTTTCCAGGTGGAACCCATGCCCAGCATAGGCTGAAAGCAAGGGACCTTACCTAGACACATATAACAAGTACAATACATTACATATACCACTTCCTCCTCATTCTCAAGGAGGGAAAAATCTCTGCTCCTTTGCCTTATGTTCTCCTGGGGGAAGAACCATTTACCAGATGTTATTACCTGCTCTCCAAAGAGGGGAACCATACCCAGGGAGTCGTCATCCACAGTCCTTAAACTCGCACTTAACCTCTACCATGTATCCTGTGGGGATACTTAACCACATTACACCTTCTCCATACTCTGATCTTCAAGGGGAAGATCTCTCCAATTCCTTCTTCTCTGCTCCTTACATATGGCTTGTGAAAGGAAAAAGTTCAAGTCCACAAACTTCAAAAAGCTGTTCAAGAGAAATGTGTTATTCACTTAGGAAAGACAACATCTTAGTGAATACTGTTCACGGTCCCCCGACACATACCGTATTTCATTTAACTGCATCGGGAGGGACCAAATCTACAAATAAAAGATAAAAATATAAATGCATAAATATGGATGGAAATGTGGCACAGTAGACCAACCTTAGCAGAGACAAAATGTAGTAAATAGTACGTAATGGAGGCCCACACTTGCCATAAAAACAGCAAGCATTAGTTTGCATGGGTTTGCAGTGGGCAGAGAAAATAAAAATTGAAAGAGGTCTAACATACCAGCAGCAGACAGACTGAGAAGAAAAAGGCAGCATGAATGTGTTATAAAATACAGGAAACAAATACACAAAGAATATGTAGCACTTAAAACAGAAATACCTCGGTGTAAGGCTGTCATAAAGGCTTGTACACAGTCATCGACTGATTAGAAAAAGCAGGTCTAACAAAAACAATCATGGCTTTGAAGGCAATAATAACTATAAAAGAGAAAAAGAGAAGATTTTAGATATAGAGAAAGCAAAATAGAGCATTACAAAATTTAAATATACAATAAATAGAACTTCGAGTGAAAACATTTATATCGCTGCAGGCAAGAAGGATAGAAACGTACTGCCATGTGAAAGAAGAGAATAGGCCAGGAAGGAGATCTTTACTATGGTAATAGAAGATAAGTCAGAGAAGGAATAGTCCATGAGAAGCAAAACTAGCAGCAAAGCCACGCTTACCTCAGAAGAACTTGAAGATGGTAATATCTACAGAAAGAAAAATAGTGGGAGAAAAAAGTTTTTAATATCACAAGTCAGAGGAAGGTTGTACTACGTGTAACATTGCTCCAATAAATACCAGGAAAAACACGCTTACCTCAGAGAAGCCTTAAAGTGAACCACCGGGAACAGCGTTCAGACTGTTATGCCACTCTGGTTACATTAAATAAAGCCAGCTGTAAAACCGCACCAAAAGTGTTGGTCATAGGATGCAAGCAAAACTATATTCTTCTACCTCCACAACCTCTCAACAGCAGTGTTTTAAATAAAATACTTACCTAAGTCCAGCTCTCATTCACTAATATACAAAACAAACCCATTTTCCTCATTAACAGCAGTACCAGATAACCCTCTGTTTTCAGGTCACTGGCTTTGTAGTCTTTGCTTTCCAGTCTCTGCTGAATTTGTAATCCAGTGAACAGTTTCATTGTATTTTTTTTTTCATTGCAAATGTTTTTATTGAAAAATACAAAAACAATACAAAATGAAGTATACAAGAGTGATAACATCCCTAAAGGTACAGAAAAAAAATGGGGGCAGGGAGCAAACATGACAGTAAAATACACTTAGGGTTTCTGTGTATTTTATAAATTTTATTTAAACAGCATATGAACATTGGACTTCATACAAACCTTGCCTGCTAATTTATTCCTTATAAGAACTGAACACTAGCCATACTGGGTCAAACCAAAGGTCCATCAAGCCCAGTATCCTGTTTCCAACAGTGGCCAGTCCAGGTCACAAGTATCTCAGGGATAAGCATTGGATTTCTGCAACTCCACCTTAACAATGGTTTATGGTCTTTTCTTCCAGGAACTTGTCCCTTTGAGAGAATCTCCAAGAACCATGCATTAATACGATCAATATTTTAACTTTGGGCTTCTTGAATTGATTTTTTTTGTTTAAAGTTGTCACATTACATTGCTGTATTTACCCACAGATGTATAATATATCATCAAGCCTTTGTCTCATACACACAAACACAACTTCTGATCCACACTCACACTTCCACCATCACCCGCTACCATATTTTATAACATTGCTAACACTATCACACTCCCACACTGCTTGCATTGCAAATGCTTGTACTGCATATAGCTCCCATTGCATACTATCTTTGTAAACTCTACTACACACGCTCACAAGCTATCTCTACCAAAGTAGCTATCATATGGTCTTGGCCTTGCTCCTCCTTGTCTCTCTGTGCTCATCCATTGAAACTCTCCTCCTTGTGCTCTGTACTCTTAAGCAAACATCCTTCACTGTCCTGCCCTCTGCAAACAGACTGTTTTTTCGCTTCCACGTGTTCTTTCTCCTTGCTCCTTTCCTATGGAACAAGCTACTTTCCAACATCCCAGAACATTCCTCAATACCTCTTTTACTCACTAGATTAAAACCCCACTTATTCAAATTGGCATATCCCAACCCATGACTACTACTACCCTCTGCTTTATTCATGATGGCCCTCTGCCGCCTAATATTTTCATGGATATTCTTTGTTTATTGTGAACAAATCTGGGTAGATTGCTGTGTAAAAAAAATAAAATAAAATGTAGAGACCCCCCCCCCCCCCCGTCTCCACTAGATGACCCTAGTTAAGTTTTAGGTTAGGGAGTGAGGAGGGAGAATACCATTCTCAACCTGCACCTCTTCCATGGATATAGGGAGTATTATCTTCTGTCTGCATAGAATAGCACACCATTTTTAGTTGTGTTTTGAGGAAGAAGTGGGATTTATTTTTGGAGTTCCATCAGCTCCTAATTTAAGTCCCATTGTCAAATACCTAGGAGAAGGGGAGAGACACATCACTGTTCAGTACCCAGCTAGACTGGAAGGGATGTCTCACTTTTGTGTGAGTAATTTTTTGGAGAATTATTTTTGGATTGTCGTGACTCTCTGTTCCTGGCTCGGGGAGGATTGCCTCCACCTTTATCTGGAGGAGGTCAGAGAAGAGAAAACCTGTTGTTTCCATCCTACAGTATATGGAGGGACAACAGTGACTCGCCATAAGAGAAATATTTCTGACACTTGAAAAGAATTATGCTTCCTGTCTTTGTTTTGAGAGGAAGCTTTGCCCACCATTCCTTCCTGAGAGAGAATGGATTGAGGATTTCATTTCTTTGTTTCATGTTGGGACTTTCAAACCAAGAGATCCATCTATCTTAAACATCCAAGAGGAGTATGTGGAGTGGCAAAGGAGCTCAGATCAAGATCCTCAACAGTGTTTCTATACAGAAGCAAAGAGGACATAGTAGATGGGACACTTGAAGAACATCTGTGACCTCGGGTATTTTTCGTTTTAGCAAGGGAGACCCATTTTCAATAGGTTCTTAGCAGAGCAGGGGGTTCCCCTATCTTCCAAACTGTGGTAGGTCATCTTAGTGCCAGCCATCTTGATGGACACACAGCCAGAGCAACGGAATTGAGACTATGAATAAAGACTGGACATAACCTTGAGAGCATTATACTGGTGCCAGATGACTACTAATGAAGATCTACTGCAGTAAACCTTATTTTGGAATAACCTACTCGTGTCCAGCATGTTTATTGTCACAGAGATACCTCAAATATTTATAAACTCTGAGAACACCCAGATAATGAGAGAGAGAGGTATTCATTCCCCCTGAAGCCTTGGGCCCTGGATTTTCAGCCTTCCCCCCCCCCCAATGCTGGGAATCTACATCCTGGAGCTGAATTTACTTGGTGACTGTGTTCAGGGACTTAGCCCCAGGGTCTGTGTGTGACATATATAAATAAAGCCTCTATATGGAGAGACACATATGTGCACATTCACCTCCACAGTTTCTTCATAATCCTGGACTCTATTGCTTTCCTTACATCATTTACCTTCCTTAGGCTCTATCTCACTCTTCAGTTCCTACCTCCATGTTTTCCATTTCCCTCCCTAACTCTCAGCCCTCTCCCCAAGTAGCCTTTAACTCTTATAAACCTTGTGATGTACTCCTCTCCAGCTATCTTCCAGTTCCCATCTTTCTTCCCCACCAGTTCACCTTTTGTCCTTTTCCACAATTGTCCCTCATCTCCCTCTGCCTCCCAGATCCCACCCTACCCTCTCCACCTGTAGCTAGACTGAAAAAAAATCCAGTGGCTAGGAAAACCATGGCTGTCGTAAAAACACATTTATCCGCTCATTGTCATCATTAGCCGTGTATCCACTAAACTCCAGTGACTGTAACAAATGGTTAGTGGTCCGGTAGCTAATGATGACCATTGCTCACACCAGAATAAAGGCCATAGATAGGTTTTATGCAGTAGTCCACAGCAATAATCAAAAAGCAGCCTGTGTTCACTATTACAAACATAACAAACAAACTGAAATTCAAGATTACAGAAAGTAGATATTCAATACAAAAGAATGTGCTAGCAGATGGATACAGGTGACTGTTAGCATCACAGTCTCTGCCCCACTTTTCCTCTCTTGATCTCAGTCCCCTAACCATGGCCCGTGGGCTGGGATGTATTCTGCAGAGTTAGTTTTTCTGGTCTACCATGTCTTTCCTTCTTACAGCTGAATCCAAGACATGGAGGACACTTTTTTTTTTTCCACAGGTGGTAGAGATTTGGGTGGCGGCAGAAAGACAGGCAGCATTTTCCAGGCCCTGCGAGTGAAAATGGGAAAAGATATGTAGAAATGGTGCCCTAGATTAGCGATCTTCAATTCAGTCCTCTGGGCACACTTAGCCAGTCACGTTTTAAGTGAATATGCATGAAATAGATTTGCATAAACTGGAAGGGGTACATGCAAATCTATCTCATGCAAATTCATTGTGGAAATCCTGAAAACCTGACTGGTTAGATATACACCGAGGTCTGGGTTGAGAAGCACAGCCCTATGTGGCACTTCCCTTGAAAGGTTTGGGAAACCCTTCTTCAGACCATTCAATCAGGAGGACAACATTTTTATTAAACATGAAAAGTCAGTTAAGTTATTTCAGGCACCCATATATAGTGGATAAACTATCATAGTGGTGTTAGTTCATCTGTTTTTATTTTAAATTTGAACATTTTATTGAACAAACAGTAGCAAAGGCAAGAAAATTCTTATTACCAACAAAATCATGAGCGAGAAAAGGAAATTCAAAGCCACACCTATGTACATAAGCAAAATTTTAAAAATAAACGTATACATTATAAAACCCAATATAAATACAATATAATATCAAGGAAAATCAGCACCTAGAACAGGGTTAGACAGTTCTGGGCCTGGAGTGCCGCAACTAGGTTTGGTTTTCAGGACATTCATAGGAGAGATATACTATGGGGCAGATTTTCAAAGGGGTACGTGCGTAAGATACGTGCGTACCCCCCAAAAACCTGCCCCAAGTTCCCCCTGCGTGCACCGAGCCTATGTTGAATAGGCTCGGCGGTGTGCGCAAGTCCCGGGGCTTTCCTGGGGGTCGTGCCGGGGGTGTGTCATGGGCGTGTCGTGTCAGCGTTTCATCCGAGGGCGGGGCCATGGGTGTGGTTCCGGCCCAGGGGCATTTCGGGGGCATGGCCGAGGTCTCTGAAACTGCTCCCGGGCCGGGGAATCACGCGCCTGCAGCAGCCCGGCGCGCGCAGGTTATGCCTGCCTCGGGCAGGCGTAACTTTGCCAACAAAGGTAGGGGGGGTTTAGATAGGGCTGGGGGGTGGGATAGGTAGGGGAAAGGAGGGGAAGGTGCAGGGAGGTGGAAGGAAAGTTCCCTCCGAGGCCGCTCTGATTTCGGAGCAGTCTTGGAGGGAACGGAGGCAGGCTGTGCGGCTCGACGCACACAGGCTGCCGATTTTGCACAGCCTTGCGAACGCCAATCCCGGATTTTAAAGGATATGCGCGGTAACACACGTATCTATTAAAATCCAGCGTACTCTTGTTTGCGCAGGCGTACTTTATTAAAATCTACCCCTATGTGTGTATACAATGGAGGCAGGATGAACAAAGGGGATAGATGCCAGATGTCTTGTAAATTATGAGAGAGATACTATGTGTGTATACAATGGAGGCAGTGCATGCAAATATACCTCATGCATATTCACTGTGGATATCCTGAAAACCAGACATGGTTGTAGCATTCAAGGACCAATACTGCCTGCCTCTGACCTAGAATATGCCATAAGTTTGAAAGGAAATCTAAAGATGAAGGTCTCAGCTGAGAAAAGTCATACAAAGAGAAAAGAAAAAGAGAAGCTCCACTTCAGAGCTTTGGACAAAGAAAAGGAAAGGAACCCACTCTAATCTACTGATAAAAATCTAACCTCATCCCTTCCCATAAACTTCAAGAAGGGTCCCCTAATACATGTAACATGTTTACCTGTCCCTAACCTGATGTATTAATTTCTCCATGGCATAAACATACCAAAGGCTCTGGAACCAGGAAAATAAAGGAAACCTATCTCAGGAATTCCATTGCAGAACCATAAACTTTCTATAATCTACCAATATAACCAGGAAAAGATATTTAGAGATGTCAGACAAAAATATATGTAACCTATGCCCCAATAAGATTCTAGCTGAATTCGATGGGATATGCATATTTGTAATCTTATAAATCCATGATATGATCTTAGCTGAATAGATTTTAATAACTAGGCATGACCACCAAATATGGAAGAAAGTCCAACACCAGGGATGGAGTTTGATTCCCATTTTATGTAGTTTATTCAGAGTATATTACCAACAATGATAAAAGATTTTATAGCCATTCTCCTGGCTATTCTCCTATAGCACTAATCAAATTTCATTTATGTAACTTAACTGGAGAGATACACTATTCCATTCTTCACAAAAACCTAAATCCCCAACCCATCTCTCTTTAAGACTCCGAGCATGACAAGATCTTATATATAATGGAAATCAAACCTTTATTCCCCAGAGCATTATTTATCAGTTTTTCAAAAGATGTTAGTCCTCTACCACAACTGGATTTACATGAGTTTAAAGAACCAGCTCTTGCATAGAAAGAAAAATATTGTCCTTAAAAAGCTTTCCTGTCCTCAACAAACCTGAGTCACATAAGGGAAAATTAGATTTAGTGAAATGGTTTGGAAATCTGGACTTTTTCAAAGCAGGAGAGAAGAGAAGGAAATGATGACAAACCTTTATTAATGGTAACACTATACCACACATTCAGCATTGAAAAAATAAAAGGATAGGACAACCTAATTATCATTTGTGCCAAAATGGTACATCAAAATCCTTGCCACTTATTCTTTCCATAAAGATCCAATGCTTATCAGGATAATTATTCATCCAAAACATTATACTCTTCAAAAAAGTGGCCCGATAATACAGCCAGACGTCTGGTACTGCTAAGTCCCCCTTACTTTACAGAGCTGAAAAAACACCGGATCACACTCTAGGTTTCTTACCTTGCCACAGGAAATCCGAGATTATACATTTAAGGTTCCTAAAGGATGCAACAGAGATCGAAATAGGTAAAATTTCAAATGAAAATAACATGAGGGAGTATGTTCATTTTAATAGAAGCCATCGCTCCAGGGGCGATCCGGGAAACTACAGACCGGTTAGCCTGACTTCAGTGCCAGGAAAAATAGTGGAAAGTGTTCTAAACATCAAAATCACAGAACATATAGAAAGACATGGTTTAATGGAACAAAGTCAGCATGGCTTTACCCAGGGCAAGTCTTGCCTCACAAATCTGCTTCACTTTTTTGAAGGAGTTAATAAACATGTGGATAAAGGTGAACCGGTAGATATAGTATACTTGGATTTTCAGAAGGCGTTTGACAAAGTTCCTCATGAGAGGCTTCTAGGAAAAGTAAAAAGTCATGGGATAGGTGGCGATGTCCTTTCGTGGATTGCAAACTGGCTAAAAGACAGGAAACAGAGAGTAGGATTAAATGGGCAATTTTCTCAGTGGAAGGGAGTGGACAGTGGAGTGCCTCAGGGATCTGTATTGGGACCCTTACTGTTCAATATATTTATAAATGATCTGGAAAGAAATACGACGAGTGAGATAATCAAATTTGCAGATGACACAAAATTGTGCAGAGTAGTTAAATCACAAGCAGATTGTGATAAATTGCAGGAAGACCTTGTGAGACTGGAAAATTGGGCATCCAAATGGCAGATGAAATTTAATGTGGAAAAGTGCAAGGTGATGCATATAGGGAAAAATAACCCATGCTATAATTACACGATGTTGGGTTCCATATTAGGTGCTACAACCCAAGAAAGAGATCTAGGTGTCATAGTGGATAACACATTGAAATCGTCGGTTCAGTGTGCTGCGGCAGTCAAAAAAGCAAACAGAATGTTGGGAATTATTAGAAAAGGAATGATGAATAAAACGGAAAATGTCATAATGCCTCTGTATCGCTCCATGGTGAGACCGCACCTTGAATACTGTGTACAATTCTGGTCGCCGCATCTCAAAAAAGATATAATTGCGATGGAGAAGGTACAGAGAAGGGCTACCAAAATGATAAGGGGAATGGAACAACTCCCCTATGAGGAAAGACTAAAGAGATTAGGACTTTTCAGCTTGGAGAAGAGACGACTGAGGGGGGATATGATAGAGGTGTTTAAAATCATGAGAGGTCTAGAACGGGTAGATGTGAATCGGTTATTTACTCTTTCAGATAGTAGAAGGACTAGGGGACACTCCATGAAGTTAGCATGGGGCACATTTAAAACTAATCGGAGAAAGTTCTTTTTTACTCAACGCACAATTAAACTCTGGAATTTGTTGCCAGAGAATGTGGTTCGTGCAGGTAGTATAGCTGTGTTTAAAAAAGGATTGGATAAGTTCTTGGAGGAGAAGTCCATTACCTGCTATTAGGTTCACTTAGAGAATAGCCACTGCCATTAGCAATGGTTACATGGAATAGACTTAGTTTTTGGGTACTTGCCAGGTTCTTATGGCCTGGATTGGCCACTGTTGGAAACAGGATGCTGGGCTTGATGGACCCTTGGTCTGACCCAGTATGGCATTTTCTTATGTTCTTATGTTCTTAACCATGAGATCTGAAAGAGCATCCAGATCCTCAAATCCTACTTCACTTTGTAGAGCAAAGGAAGGAAGTTCAATAATAAAATTTCTCCAAATTATTAGGTATTATAATATCTAAATATTTCAAAGAACCATCATTGTTATGAATCAGAAGGTGGACCCCTGTTCCGAGATAGAGTCAGCGCTACCTAAAAGGGAAACAATCCCCTTAGGTCTCTACCGTCGAAGGGCGAGGCCGAAGGCTGTAGCTGTTGAATGAAGACTTCACCCTGGAAGCTCGAGATCCCCCCCAGGAGAAGCTCATAGGGAACCGGCCACTGGGACTTAGGAGACTTCTCTGAATACTGAAGAAAGGTCTAGATGCAGGCGCCTCCTACGGGTTGTGGGTTCAAGAAGGCTGGCGCCTCCAGCAGGTTGTAGTAGTCTTGAGGACGGAGTCACAGAGTAGTCCAAAGCCGGTCCACGGGTTCGGTACAAAAGAAGGGTCAAAATCCAGTCCAAGATCAAAGCAGGAGAAGGGTCCGAAGCCAGTCCAGGAGAAGGGTCGCAAGTCGTACCAGGATCAAGCCACGGGAAACACGAACGCCGGTCCAGAAGTCAAAGCCAAGAATCAATCCAACGGAGCAGGGAAGCAGAGCGGGACGAAGAACCAGGAACAAGAAGCTCGGGACAATACCCAGCCAGGAACCTTGATACCAAGGCAAGGTCTGATCCTCGGACCTTGCCTTAAGTACAGGAAGTCAGGGGAGGAGTCTCCGGAGGAGCCATGACTATTTCCTGTCATGGCTCCTTTAAGAATTCAAATCAGCCACGCATGCGGCTCTAGAGAGTCAGAGGGGGAGGAGCCGACCTGGCCGAGGAACCATGTGGCCGAGCCTGATTGCGGAGCAGCCTGCAGGAGAAATTGAAGAGGGCTGCCTTTACCGCAGGAGCCCTCGATGATGCCCGAAGTCTCAAGTGAGTTTTATCTTTGCCGCTGCCGCCGGCCGGACCCAGGTTGCGGCCCGCCATGGCCGACGGCCATGACACCTGGCCCTGGTCGCGGCCTGCCACGGCCAGTGGTGCTAACAGTACCCCCTCCTTTAGGCCTCCCCCTAGAAGGCTTAGGTTTACCAGGGTGTTTGGAGTGAAAGTCCTTGAGAAGAGATTTATCCAGGATATTCTTAGCCAGCTGTCAAGAATTCTCCCCAGGTCCAAATCTTTCCCATGCTAGGAGGTATTCCCAGGTGGTGCCCCGTCTCTGGACATCCAGAACATCACATACTTGATATATGGTTTTGTCCACTGCTCTATGGTGCACTGTTTCGGGAGGTTTCTGGGTAGGCCAAGTGAGGATCAACGGTTTCAGAAGGAACACATGGAAGGAGTTATGAATTCTCAATGTGGCAGGCAATTGGAGTTGGTAGGTCACAGGACCTAATTGTTACAGCACCGGGAACAGTCCAATGTAGCGAGGGGCCAATCTCATAGAAGGAACCCGCAAACAGATGTGCTGGGTGAGAAGCCATACCTTTTCCCCTGGACGGAACTGGGGAGCCCGTCGTCGATGTTGGTCGGCAAATCTCTTTGCCAAGCGAGCTGCTTTACATAACATCTGTTGAGTATGGACCCAAAGCTGTTTCAGCTGTGCAGCCATAAGCTGAGCCGCAGGCGAAGGAACAGGCAGTGGTACTGGCAAGGGAGGCCTGGGCTGACAACCAAAGACAATCTGAAAAGGAGATGCCCCCGTTGAGGTGCTGGCATGCGAATTGTGTGAGAATTCAGCTCAGGAAAGAAGGGACACCCAATCATCCTGTTGAGAGTTGACATAAAGCCGTAGAAACTGTTTCAATGTATGATTAGTACGTTCCGTCTGACCATTAGCCTGAGGGTGGAACGCTGTGGTAAAGTCCAGAGAAAAAAATCGGAACTTCTTGCAGAGGTTGAGCTAGTAGCAAGCCGTGAACTGAGGACCACGGTCGGAGGTGATGTGCTGAGGCAGTCCGTGAAGGCAGAAAATGTGAAGCATGAATAATTGAGCCAGCCGTGGAGCAGATGGGAGGGAGGGCAGTGGGATAAAGTGGGCCATTTTTGAAAAGCGATCTACCACTACCCATATCACAGTGTTGCCTTCAGATGGTGGAAGTTCCACTATAAAGTCTGTTTAGATATGTGTCCATGGTTTCGTAGGAACTGGTAATGGTTGTAAAAGGCCCCAAGTTTTCCCTGTAGGAATTTTATGTTGAGTGCAAGTTGGGCATGAGTCTACATAAGCTCGTATATCCTTACACATCTCAGGCCACCAATAGTATTGTTGGAAGAGGTTTTGAGTTCGTACTCGTCCGGGATGTCCGGCTAACTGGGAATCGTGACCCCAAGCCAATTCGTTATTACGGAGTCTTTTAGGCACCACTGTTTTACCCGGTGGAACCGTGAATGTAGCAGAGAGAATAATGTGAGCAGGGTCAATGATGTGCTGTACGGGCTCTTCAGTATCATCGGTGGAGAAGGATCTGGATAAGGCGTCAGCCTTAATGTTCTTATCGGCTAGTCGGTAGTGTAATTCAAAATTAAAATGTGTGAAAAAGAGGGCCCAACGAACCTGACGGGGGTTCAAACGTTGAGCTTGCTGAAGGTATGTCAAGTTTTTATGGTCCGTGAACACTGTTATGCGATATTGTGCTCCCTCCAACCACTGCCACCACTCCTCAAATGCCAGCTTAATAGCGAGAAGCTCCTTATCCCCGATGGAGTAATTGCATTCTGCCGGAGCCACAACAACACAATTCGACTGCAGGAGGTCGTTCCGGACCCCTGCTGGACTTTTGGCAAGTCTTGTGGGGGTCAGGAGGCCCCCCAAGCTGGCCAAAAGTCCCTGGGGGTCCAGCGGGGGTCCGGGAGCGATCTCCTACGCTCCTGATGTCAGGGGACAAAAAAACAAAATGGCGCCGGCGCTACCTTTGACCTGTCATATGACAGGTCAAAGGTAGCGCCAGTGCCATTTCTACAACGCACGGAGGTCCGAGAGTAAAAGATCACACCGGGACCCTTCCTCTGGACCCCAGGTAATTTAAGGCATTTTGGGGGGTTTCGGGAGGGTGGGGGATTTATTTTAAAGGGTCGGGGTGGGTTTTAGGGTTGTTTTAGTGTGCCGGTTTTCCCACCCTCCCCCTTCCCCCGATTTACGATTTTTTGACGATAAATCGGGGGAATTGTTATTGTATCGCGGCTCTAACGATTTTTGATGATTTAAAATATATCGGACGATATTTTAAATCGTCAAAAAACGATTCACATCCCTAATCTCTAGTATTAAAAGCCGTCTTCTATTCCTCTCCTTTACGAATCCTGATTAGGTTATATGCTCCTCTGAGATCTAATTTAGAAAATATCCGGGCTCCTTGTAAACGATCAAAGAGTTCAGCAATTAGAGGTAATGGGTAACGGTCCTTTCTGGTGATGGCATTGAGTCCACGGAAATCGATACATGGATCCAGAGTCCCATCTTTCTTTCCCACAAAGAAGAAACCGGCTCTGGCCAGAGACGTAGATCATCGAATGAACCCCGTCTGTGGATTCTCTTGGATGTATTTGGTCATGGCGTGGGTCTCCGAGGTGGATAATGAGTAGACCCTACCCCGAGGTGGAGTTGCCCCCGGAACCAGATTAATGGCACAATCAAACTCCCGATGTGGAGGCAAGGTATCAGCGGCTGTTTTGGAGAACACATTCGCAAACTGACCATACTGAGATGGCAAACCCTCAAGAAGAGTAGTACAGATATAACTGTCTGCATGAGAAGTTCCTTTAAGGCAAGTTTCTTGGCATGCTGAACCCCAGTGAAGAAGCTTTAAATACATTCAGTCGAACTGAGGGTTATGATGTTGTAACCAGGGGATGCCCAAAACCACGGGATGTATGGCTCTCTGGATGACGTAAAATGAGATCTGTTCCGAATGATTGGGTGCAATGTTACAAACCAGTGGAACAGTTTGGTGAGCTATTCTCCCCGGAAGAGGATCTCCATGGATGGAAAATAGAATCAATGGCCTAGGGCAAAGGCGAGCTTCATCCTCCACTACATCTTGGAGGATGAAGCTCCCTCCTGCCCCCGAATCTACTATTGCCAGTGTAGAAAATCGGAGACCTCCAAGAATCAAGGAGACCTGTAGTGCGAGTGGGGGAGCCGGAGAAGTGATGCCTAGGGTTACTCTCCCACATGAGCCTAGGCTTGGAAGTTTCCACAATACAGACAGAGACCCGCCGGCGGTGTCTTTGCCATTCCTCCGGAGAGAGTGGGCCACGTCCTAATTGCATAGGTTCTTCAACAGTCCCTTGAGTAGTGGATGTAGTTCGTGGAACAGAAGCAACTGGGCGAGATGAGGAATTAACAGTCATGGACCTTCTTGTATTAGATCCCTTGCAGGCTCTTTCTTGAAGTCGGCGATCGATCCGGGTTACCAAGTCCACAATAGAGTCTAAAGCTTGAGGTAACTCTCAGGCTGCCATCTCATCCTTTATGCTGGATGACAGGCCCTCTAGATATATAGATCGTAGACAATTCTCCTCCCAGTGGAGTTCGGATGCCAGCATTCTAAATTCAATGGTATAGTCCGCCAGTGGTCGACCTCCTTGCCGGAGTTGCAGAAGCTTGGAGTCAGCGACCACCTGTTTCCCTGGGTCGTCAAACACTGCTTGAAGCAATTCCAAAAACTTCGGAAGATCTTGTAGTACTGGATCCAATCGTCGCCAAAAGGGAGAAGCCCAAGCCAGGGCTTTGCCCTCCAACAAAGACAGGATATATGTAGTCTTTGTAAGGTCATCCGGAAACAATGAGGCTTGAAGATGAAAGTGCATGCTGCACTGGTCGAGGAATCCCTGGCACAGGCGAGGATCACCTGCGTAGTGTGGGGGAATAGGCAAAGAAATTGTAGACCGGGTATTGCTCGGCATTACCAATGGCACTGGTGGAGGAACTGCCTGAGCAGCCGTCATCAAATCAAGATGTGCGTTAAGTCGTTCCAATGAAGATGCCATTGACTCCAGTATGCATTGCTGTTCCATGACCTTCTGGGCTAGTCCTGGAATGGCCTGTCGAGCGGAGGCCTCCGCTGGGTCCATGGCCTTGGTATTCTGTTACGAATCAGAAGGTGGACCCCTGTTCCAAGTTAGAGTCAGCGCTACCTAAAAGGGAAACAATCCCCTTAGGTCTCTACCATTGAAGGGCGAGGCCAAAGGCTGTAGCTGTTGAACGAAGACTTCACCCTGGAAGCTCGAGATCCCCCCAGGAGAAGCCCGTAGGGAACCGGCCGCTGGGACTTAGGAGACTTCTCTGAAGACTGAAGAAAGGTCTGGAGGCAGGCACCTCCTACGGGTCGTGGGTTCCAGACGGCTGGTGCCTCCAGCAGGTCATAGTAGTCTTGAGGACGGAGTCATAGAGTAGTCCAAAGCCGGTCCATGGGTTTGGTACACAAGAAGGGTCGAAATCCAGTCCAAGATCAAGCAGGAGAAGGGTCCGAAGCCAGTCCAGGAGAAGGGTCGCAAGCCATACCAGGATCAAGCCACAGGAAACATGAACACCGGTCCAGAGGTCAAAGCCAAGAGTCAATCCAACGGAGCAGGGAACCAGAGCGGGACGAAGAACCAGGAATAAGAAGCTTGGGACAATACCCAGCCAGGAACCTTGATACCAAGGCAAGATCTGATCCTCAGCCCTTGCCTTAAGTACAGGAAGTCAGGGGAGGAGTCTCCGGAGGAGCCATGACTATTTCCTGTCATGGCTCCTTTAAGAATTCAAATCAGCCGCGCGTGCGGCTCTAGAGAGTCAGAGGGGGTGGAGCGACCCAGGCCGAGGAACCATGCGGCTGAGCCTGACCGCAGAGTAGCGTGCAGGAGAAACTGAAGAGGGCGTGGTTTCGGCTCGGGGGCATTCCAGGGGCATGGCCACGGCCTCCGGACCAGCCCATGGGACCGGAACATGGAGCGGGGCAGCCGGCCGGCGCACACAAAGGTAGGGGAGGTTTAGATAGGGCCGGGGGGGGGTTAGGTAGGGGAAGGGAAGGGAAGGTGCGGGGGGGTGGAAGGAAAGTTCCCTCCGAGGCCACTCCGATTTCGGAGTGGCCTTGGAGGGAACGGAGGCAGGCTGTGCGGCTCGGCGCGTGCAGGCTGCCGATTTTGGGCAGCCTTGCACGCGCCGACCCCGGATTTTAATGGATACGCGCGGCTACGCGCATATCTATTAAAATCCTGCGTACTCTTATTCGCACCTGGTGTGCGAACAAAAGTATGCGCTCGCGCAAATTTATAAAATCTGGCCCTCTGTGAATAAGTTCTGACAGGTGAATTTTCAAAAGGCTGCATGCAGAAAAATTAGCATATGGAAGCATAAATTGCTTGTACTCGCATACATGCCATTTTATATACATCAAACATAGGTGTATAAATAAGGGTTTATGTGAAATTAATATGCATGTGATATCAAAGTATTTATATTTGTGTACAATTCTGGTCACCGAATCTCAAAAAAGGGTAACCAAAATGATAAGGGGAATGGAACAGCTCCCCTATGAGGAAAGACTAAAGAGGTTAGAACTTTTCAGCTTGGAGAAGAGATGGCTGAGGGGGGATATGATAGAGATGTTTAAAATCATGAGAGGTCTAGAACGGGTAGATGTGAATCAGTTATTTACTCTTTCAGAAAATAGAAAGACTAGGGGGCACTCCATGAAGTTAGCATGTGGCACATTTAAAACTAATCGGAGAAAGTTCTTTTTCACTCAACGCACAATTAAACTCTGGAATTTGTTGCCAGATGATGTGGTTAGTGCCGTTAGTATAGCTGTGTTTAAAAAAGGATTGGATAAGTTCTTGGAGGAGAAGTCCATTACCTGCTATTAATTAAGGAAATAGCCACTGCTATTACTAGCAACAGTAACATGGAATAGACTTAGTTTTTGGGTACTTCCCAGGTTGTTATGGCTTGGATTGGCCACCGTTGGAAACAGGTGTCTCTGTCCCTGTAGTTTAACATTCTATTAAGAAGTCATACATACCCTTCAGTCCCTCCCATTCAGAGGTTCTGGATTGGATGCATCAGCTCTATTAGCCCAGCCATTTTAAGACACCATGGGTTCAGTTTAAGGAAGCAGTCAGAAAGTATAGATGTATTTTTTCCACAGTCTTGTGGGGCCTCCCAGCTTCACCCAAAGGAGTTTATTTTAAAAGAGACACCTCCCAGTGCACTCCCTGCATGAGGGTTCTTCTTATAATTTGCAGAGAGATAGATTTGTAAGTCTGATACCCTTTAAGGGCAAAAGGGCTCTCACTAAAGACCTGTGAGTCTAATTTAAACCCTAGCAAGAGCCAAAGATGGATCCTGCTGCAAGAGATAGTGAAGGCAAAGAACATAACCAATTAAGGTTTAAAGTATTTTTTGGACTTTGAGTTAAGTGGGGAGGTTTTTGGATCCCCCTTCCCCACTGGGTTTTCAGAGTGGAGAGCATGCCTGATCTCACTGACTTTTCCCTAAGAAAAATCTCCAGGAAAAAGAACAATCGAGGATGAAAGGAACAACTAAATTAAAGGAAGGAAGAACAAGAATCAGGAGATCCCATCCAGATTTCCTCCCAAGAGACCAGGACAGGCTGGGTGTTGAAGGAGAAGAATATGTCTAAATGTAGGATTTTTGCAGTAAATCTGGGGATACCTCCACTAGGATTCCCATACAACTGCTGGGAGAGTTTGCACAGTAAAAATCACCATGGGCTCTACCCAGAGGTCTGAATTAAGGACACTTACCTACATACAAAAAATCCCCAATGTACCAATCAGATGAGAGAGCTTGAACGAGTAGATGTGAATCGGTTATTTACACTTTCGCATAATAGAAGGACTAGGGGGCACTCCATGAAGTTATCAAGTAGCACACAAGACTAATCGGAGAAAATTCTTTTTCACTCAATGCACAATAAAGCTCTGGAATTTATTACCAGAGGATGTGGTTAGTGCAGTTAGTGTAGCTGGGTTCAAAAAAGGTTTGGATAAGTTCTTGGAGGAGAAGTCCATTAACGGCTATTAATCAAGTTTAGTTAGGGAATAGCCACTGCTATTAATTGCATCAGTAACATGGGATCTTCTTAGTGTTTGGGTAATTGCCAGGTTCTTGTGGTCTGGATTGGCCACTGTTGGAAACAGGATGCTGGGCTTAATGGACACTTGGTCTGACCCAGCATGGCAATTTCTTATGTTCTTATGTTCTTAAGTCTGAAGTGTTAGGATGAAGTGAGGCGCTTATCTTTTTGGTGCTTTTCAGGCCCAGTCAGAGGGAACAGGCTAACCCAGCCTGGGATTCCTGACCAGGGTTGGGAGGGTCCTGCCAGCCTACTCCATAGCTGGTTGGGATACTCCTCAGGGTTGTTTTGGGGATTTTAGGGTTTCTCATAGTAGGAGCCTCACTGGACACCTGGGCCTTTCTTGCACTCAGGGCATGGGGAACCCTGTGTCTGGGATGCCCAGGGACCTCTCCCAGAAGTGGTGGTGACCCATTGTGAATATAACACTCCAATGCTATATTCAGTTAAGGGAAGAGACTATTAAGTTAGACATCCAGGAGTAAGAGTTTTGGCTGCCCCTTCCTACCTCCAGTAGTGCAGGGTAAGAAAAGCCTGCATTCAGGATCCATCGCACAAGAGATTCAGAAGAGAGTCAGAGAATGAGATAAACTAAATAGTGGAAGAACTGCTAACCGTGAGTACAAGAACTGTAAAGATCCTAGAAGACACCAATCCAGAGTCTTCAGCCCCTGGGGAGAGAAGAGAGATTACTCTCTGTTCAAGGACAGGACTTTGGGCCATCCATGGAAGGGGTTTTACTGCCCAGCTTAATGTTTGCTCTGCCCACCAGGACCTCCATCTCACCTAAAACAGAAGGGTGGTAGGATCCCTTGCCCATGAAAAGCTTCCTGTACAGATAGAGGTAAAGTCTGTAATTGAGGAGAGAAAAGACTGTGGTGCTGGAAGCATATTTATTGTTCACACACTAAATGCCCAAAACACTTTTACTCCAGAACCTCCAAAATTGTGAAATACACATCAAAATATACAAAGGTACCTGGTATTCCTTTTATCAACAATCACAATATAGAACCACATGAGCAAATCACTATTTCTGTTATTTATATATCTGTAGGACCTCTGGTCTACGTGAGTTTGTTAAGCATATAGACTCATTTGTGTAGTATACAGGTCCAAATTGCTTTATTAATCAGGAGGTCAATTTTTAGAATTTTTTAAATATTCATTTTTCATAAAACATTTATAGATCCAAGCCATTGTTAGTCATTACGTGCATCGCATATCGCACAAACTAGTTGCACCATATCGTGGAACGGAGCCAAACTCTCTAAATATAAGACCACTTTGCAACACTTTCATAGCTCGGAATGCTTTTCAATTGTAAATGTCCCAAAGGTATACTCATCTATCAGAATGTCCCGACACGATCGTGTTTCGGACCGTCCTGGTCCTGCTTCAGGGGCAGCGGCTCATTCAGAAAGATTTTGGGTCTCCAAAGATGGCATCCTTACGGTTCCATTTCATCTCAATTCATTATGTCTGCGGTCGGCATCATCTCTGCTGCCCTGCCTGGCAATTTATCAAAATGCCACCTGAAGCCGGCACTGTTTTGTTATACGAATTTAGAGGTTCAGGGGTGGAACAGGTATGTATGTGTGTGTGTGTGTGGGGGGGGG
This sequence comes from Rhinatrema bivittatum, assembly GCF_901001135.1. NCBI lineage: Eukaryota > Metazoa > Chordata > Amphibia > Gymnophiona > Rhinatrematidae > Rhinatrema > Rhinatrema bivittatum. Next base: position 204,342,211 of record NC_042615.1, read on the forward strand.
GGGGGGGCTTGAATTTGTACATTTTGATAGTGGAAGAAAGGAAGTTTTTTTTCCCCATTTTCCAAACAAAATGATACGAAATCAGAAATCTTTTTTGAAATGAAAGCATATCCCAAAAAAGTGCATGCGCCTGTCAGCACTACATGCACCTTTATCCACATACTGTGGAGATGATCCCAGGGTCAAGGGAGAGGATAGAGAATGGAATTTTGTGCATAGTTTTGTACCAAAAAATTATGGACAGAGAAAGCAGGGGAAAATTTGTGTGGTGTAGATTTGCTTTGATTGGTGTAAACCCTGCAGTTAAAAGTACCCTAGTGCACGCACAAAGGTGAAAGGCAGGTAAACTTAGTTCTGAGAACTCCAGTAGCTGGGGAAGTTTCTTGGGTTCATGTAAATCCAGGGGCTCCTTTGTGACTGAGGCCATTGTTCCCAATGTAGTGGCACAAGGCAAATCAGCTCTGGGATTGTATCTCGAGATCACTGCAACACAGTGAGTCAATGCCAATAACAGACATTCCATCTGTTCTGGGGTGGAGAAAACAGGGAGAGAAATGGAATGAAATTTCAGGCACTGGCAAGATGTCATTAACTGGGTCAGGTCATTCACGAAGTTGGCTATCATAGTGGGAAGGGCGAATCCCTCACAACATGTTGACGTGGTCATCCTTGGACACCATCCTTGGTGTGTAAAGGGAATATGAGGTATTTATATGTCTGAACAATGAGTCATTCAGGGAGTGGGTGACTACCAACTAGTGATGTGCATAAAAAAATTTCATGCCAGTTCATTTTTCAGTTCGGGAGTGAGCCATTTCAGTCTACCCCCGAATCAGAAATTTTTTTTCGTTGCCAAATTTGTTTAAAAAAAAAAAAAAGCAAAACAAAAAAGCACCAATCCTTCAAATTTAATTAAATGGAAAGCCCCCCACCCTTTTGATCCCTCCAAGACTCACTCAATGTCCCTGGGGGGAATGCCTTACCAGTATTCAAAATGGCCACTGGCACCATTTTGAATACTGGCAGCTGAAGGCCCCCGGGAGCTGGACATTGCTCTGAGCTCTTGGGGCCCCCCACTGGACCACCAGGGACATTATTGAGTGAGTCGTGGGGGGATCAGGAGGGTGGGGGGCTTTCCATTTAGTTAAATTTGAACGATTGGGGGTTTTTTTTTCCCCGAAATGCAATGAAACAGGAAATTTGCAATGAAACAGGAATGAAACAGCAATGAAACAGGAAATTTCATCTTTATTTCCTATTTCATTGCAAACGACTGCATATCTCAACAACCAACACAGGAGTGTTGTGGGAACACAGTATATTGGTCTCTGGCTTACTCAGATGACCAAAAGGCACAGGATGCTAATACCCAGTTTTGCCCTTTTGAAAAGCCACCAACTCCCTTGAACCAGGCATGAGCCATCTCCATCCCATCAGATATATATTAGTGGTATAACAAAAAGTGTTGCAACAGTATACGACTGTAGATATATGACTGTCTGCTCTTAATGCACTGCTAGTCACCCTGACTCGAAGTGCCCCACAAAAGGGGCAGAGATGGGGGCAAACAAGCATCACATTTCTTCTTTACTGAATCATAGTGGCCTCTTCTTTCTCTCCCCCTTGCTAACATGGCTAGCACACTAAGGGATAGATTTTCAAAAAATATGTGTGCGTGCCCATGTGGTGTGTGCATGTTATAAAATTCCAGGTCGACGTGCACAAGGGGGGGGGGGGGGTGTAATTTAGCAAATTTGCACAGCGACACATCGGGGCCTTCCCCAGTTCCCTCCCAGTCCGCTCAAATTAAGGAGCGGACTGGGAGGGAACTTCATAACCCCTTACCCTAACCTCCCTTCCCATTGTCCTATCCTACCCTCCCCCTATCCTAACCTCCCCCCCCCCCCCCCCATTGTTTAAACTCATGTTTCGCACCTGTAAAGGAGCAGGAGCAAGTTGCGTGTGCTGGCACCCTGCCAGCGCGTGATCCCCAGCACAGCAGCAAATAGTCACTGTACTGGGCGCCTCTAACCCCGCCCCGTGCCGCCACCCCCCCCCCCCCCGGATCGCCCCCTTTTAAGGCCCTGACACTTACATACATCCTGAAGTTTACGCGTGTGGCCGGGCCCATTTGAAAATAGGCCCGGCGCACGTAAGGCCCAGCTACGCGTAAACACCGGGATTTACGTGCACAGGAGTTTTAAAATCTGGCCTTAATTTTCTGCCATTTCAATGCTCCTTTTTATTGTTCTTTATTGTTCCTCAGTACCTCTTTGATTCTCTACTCTTGACAAGGTTTCTTTAACATAATTATTAATTTTCTTAAAATTTGCCCTTCTGAAATCTAAGACCCTGGTTCCACTATAGTTTGGTTCTGATCTAGTGTTTATATTGAATTGCATGGTATGGAAATCACTGGGCCCCACATTATCCCTTACAGAAACCTCAATGATACTGTTTTCATTTGTCAGTACCAAGTCTAATGTCACCTCATTAGTGGGCTTCCTAACCAGTTGCTTGAAAAAGACTTTTTCCAAGGATTCCAGTATCCTCTTTTTTCTAGAGGATCTCACAGCTGGCACTCTTCAATTTACTTCTGAGAGATCTGGCTCTCCCATTAACTGCATCTCAACTCTGCATGCTATTGTCTGCATGGCTTCTCTTCTGTCTTTATCTACCCCTTCTCCTTGTGACAGTGGCCTACAGATTATACCTATATAGATATTAGACCCTTTCAAAGGATCTTCAAGGCAACCTACAGCAACTCAGTTGCTCCTTGCTCACTTGGTATCGCAATGGTTTTTATTTTGTCTCTAATATATAAAGTTCCTCTTTTTTAAACTATCCTGGCCTTTCTGAAAATTTTGCATCTTAGTATATTCACTTCCCAGTTCTAATGATCATTGAATCATTATTCAATTATTGCAATCATGTCCTCAACCACAATTTATATATCTTTATATATAATCTTTATCTATCTAATCTATTTTTTTATTTTTTTTCATGCCCGATCAAATTCATGCTCCAGGCATTGAACAATGTAAAATGTATTTTCTAGGAATCACAACAATATAAGACAATAATTAACACACAAACAAAACATGGGAAGGGTAATTTTTAAACAGCCTGCATAGGCTAAAGTCTTTTTATCCACAGGCTTTAGGTAGAATTTTTAAAGCAGATTTATTGTTTAAGGCTGCTTTGAAAATTCATGGGTGTGCACATAAACTGGCACCAACATACCTGCAGAAAGTTATACTTGCTTGGGAACAGGTGTAATTTTACATGTGTATATTTGCACGCATACTTTAGAAAATCAAAAGTATGTGCATAAGTTCTGTCCCTAACCAAACTCTGCCTTCATAACATCTCCTTGTAGTGCATGTAAAAGTATGTGAGAAATGGCTTTTGTGCCTACGTTTATGCACACAATGTCTCCCCACCCCGGGCAATTTTCAAAAGGCCATTTGCACTCATAAAACCATGTAATTTCTTTTGAAAATTACCCCACATTGTGCAATCCAAATTACTAATTTGTTACTAGCATCATAGACAGTAAAGCAGACCATAGACATGCCAAAGATCTCAGATTCAATACAAAAGATTCAGATACGATTAACATAATATATTTGATTAAAAATACAAGCCTAATTAAATATAATACTGCAAAAAATCTATAGAAGACCAAAGCCGGTCCTGCATTCTTCACACTGAGTGATGGGCCAGATCTTTAATCCCTTTCAGAAAGAAAGGTAAGAATCCAGCTCCTCAGCTCCGGAGGGAGCCTATTATATAATGAAAGACTGGCAACACTAAGGACTCTGCCATGCGTAACAGCTAGTTTTTCTTCCTTAATTGAAGGCTTCAATAAAAGAATTCCCTATGAGGATCTCAAGGGTCTCACAGGAATGTATGGCTGTAACCGTTATTTTAAATTCAGTGGTAACTGTCTCTAACAACTTTTAAACATAAGGTTTGCACATTTAAACCACACCCTAAATTTCATGGCAGCCACTGTAGACCTTTCAGTATTGGAGCTATATGATCCTTTACAGAAGAATGTCAGTATTTGGGTAGCAGTGTTCTGGATAAGCTAGAAACAATAGAGGTATTTCTTTGGAATTTCTATTAATAATCAAATCCTTTTCCAGAAAATGTTTTGGCTGATGATCAAGTTTTAATTGCATAAAGCTGACTTGATATACACCTGTTTGATGTAGGCTTTAGAAGTAAGGCTACTATCAAGGAGTACTTGCAGATCACAGACTTGGCATTTTACTACAATTGTTAAATCCTAATGCATAGAAAGGCCAGCCAACTGTACTCTACATAATCTTCCCCCCTCCAGAATCTCTATTTTAGAGTAATTTAATTTCAACATATTTGAACCCATTCAGTCCTTGACCTTGGAAATTGAAATGCTCGTTTTCCCCTAGCCAATGCCCCTACACCTTATAAATATGGTTTTATGTCATCGGCATACAACAAATAATTTACATTTTCCCTTTGAATCAAATTCCCAGGGGGTAAAGATCACTGAGCCTTGGTGCTCTCCTCATTGTAATGTTCATAGATGATAAACCACTTCTCTCAACACCAATTGCTGTCTGTCATTAAGAAAAAAAATAAACCAGTTCAACGCAGTCATTTTGACAACAATCTGCTGCAAACGTTCAATAAGAGTGGCATGATCTACGGTGTCAAATGCTAGTGAAAAAGCAAGTACTGTCTTATTGTTGCTGTATTTTATCCTTTTATTTATATTCAGATAAATTTAATTTGCTTGAGTGATTACAGCTGAGAGATAATCCTGGAGCTGTAGAAAATGTAAATTTGATACCTGGTAATAGTGGATCCAGGTGTGTCTCTTTGAGCAGGGATCTGAGGCTTATTTTTTTCTTTAACACCTCTGTAATTCTACCTTCTCTCAAAGAGGAGTTGACTATATCCAATTTGCTTGAATTGCAAAATAGCCATACAGGGCAGGGGACCTCCCCCAATACCTTAGCTGGGACAGAATGTCTTTCAACTCCATTTCTCCTATACCAAAAAGAGTGTAAACCTTCCTCACATGGAAAGAGCTCCCCCAAATCAGCACTCACTTCTTCTGATCCAATTCCATATGGAAGTCCCATTCCAAATCTAAAGTAACTACATCATGCAGGTGTCCAAAATCATTTAAAACATCTTCTCTTATTGTATGAATGGTGGCTTCTAGATCAACAAGTTTGTTGGATAAAATGCAGGCATTTGTATATATGACTTTCCAAATGGTTCTTCTACCTCCCTCTCTGTTTCCTATCTTTCCCTCCTAGGAGTTTCACTAATCCTCCCACTGTCACTTGACCAATTTGTTTGCTCTCCCCATTTCACAGATTTCCAAATTTTCACCTGCCTTCCAATTTACTAATTGCTTCGTTGTATTTGCTTGCTAATACAGAACTCTCTGTACATCTCCCCCTTCCCAGAGCTTCATTATGGCTTTTGTCACTGCCACCCAATGAACCTCGTTTAAAGCCCCCATCACTAGGTTGCTCTGAGTCATATCTTACAGTGTCATTGTTCCCTGCATGGTTGAGAAGCATGGGGTAGTAGTCAGGGGTCCTGATAAGTTTCAGCAACCTTTCTGTTCTGTCTTGGATTCAGGCTCCAGGCAGGCAGCACATTTCCTTGGATAGCATATCTTGTCCGATGGGTTCTTCTGTCTTATATAGAAGACAACCATTAACAAAAACTACCCTCCTCTGGCTCTGCTCCCCCTCTTTTCTGTATTGTATGTCTTGTCTTCTTCCTCCAGTGATTGCAAGACTGCATATTGGTTTTGTGACTGAAATGAAGGGGACTCGGAGAAAGATATGCTAACTTCCAGATTTTGTGCGAATGATGAATGAATGAATGAATGAATGAGAGAAGGATTTTGCCGTCTTCCTTCTGCTTCCTTTCTCAGCCTCTCTAGCTGGCTCTTCACCATTTTTGCTATTATAAAATGTTTTACTGTAAGTTGCTTTGGGCCATGGAATTAGCAGCCTATAAATACAAATAAACAAATAATTGACATTGAGGTCTCTATTTATAATCTCTCAATAAAATCTTCATTTTCCTGGATGCTTCTCAGTTTGACCACTAGCCCTTGCAGCTTTCACCTGCTCCCTGAGGGATTTCACAAGTTGGCAACTCTCACATTGGATATTATATATAGACTGACGCTCATTGTTTGGAATGTAATGCCACATTCCAATTAAGATCAGAAACTGAGTAAGATATCCAGCTTCAGCAAGGATCCCAGGGGTGCAAGTAGAGGATGAGTCAACGGTGGCTATGAGCATAGTTCAACCACTAAAAGTGCTTGTGTTATGATGAATGCCTTCCTCTTTGATTGGAAACAGTAGTTGTTTCTTTGGCTATTGTATCTCTGCGTTAAAGTAAATTAGTGATTACAGCAACAAAATAAATAAAACCATATAAATGATCTTTAAAAAAAAAATCTCTCTAACTCCCACTTAAAATCCTTTTTCTGCAGTCCTTGTGTAACATAGGAGCAAGTGTACAGCACTGTTATAACTGTTTTTGTAGCTCATACAGTAAGAGTTATTGTCTACCCTCCTACAGCTGTGAAGAGTTGTGAAAACTTTCCTAAAAGACCCAATATCAAGCCTAACAAAACCCACAACATTCGAAAAAATCTTTAAAAAAAAAACTTCAAGTGAGTAAAGAAAAATATAGACATAATCATCTGATACTTAGCCTTTCAGCAATACAGCCAAAGATTTCATCAGTATCCAATTAAACTCTCTTTCCTGCTATCCAGTGTTCTAGCTCTTGTGTTACTTCTGGATCAATATTTCACTCTTGCATTTTTCACTACTGCTAATTGTATTGACATTTTTCATTGAACCAAGTAAAAATAGTTCATTTAAGAGAGGATTATTAAAAATATATTTACATATGATGCACCTGTCTAATTATATTTTGTGCATTTTAAGACCTCTAAATAATATAAAATTATATTCAGTGGTCTTAATTGATCTTACACAATAAAAAGGCTTGATCAATCCTTTCATCTTAGGCTTTTTACAGTTCCCCAATCACTCCTTTGCAAATGCTACTTTTAAGCATGCAGTAATTCTGGTACTCGGTAACAAAAAGGCTCAGATTACACAGGGTTGCAATGGGTTAATTTTACTGAAGAAGTACAGCAAAATGCAATATAAATGTTAGACGTACATGAATCAGCAATAACAGTTCCCATACAATTTAGATTGTAAAGCGAACTCTGGATTAATGTAAGCAGACCGTATAACCATACAGTATGAAATGTCTCAGTTTGTCCTTATAATTCAGTGTGAGTTATGCAAACAGTCTCTGCAGGGCTCTGTCCTATTGTGTTCCCACAATGGCTGATTCCTTGAAAACAGAATTCTCCAAGGGGGATGGGTGGTCAATCAATCAATCCTGCAGCTTGCTTTTTTCCCCAAGTCCAGGAGCATCTGTAACAGCTTTTTACAGACAAATCATGGGGTTAAGATCCCTTGTTCAGAATTTTCTCAGGATTACCTTAGTCCTGAGAGTCTGGCTTCCTCAGATGCTGGTACAGAACTGATTGTATTTAGTATAAAATATTTTATACTGCAGTGCAATAAATTGATCTCTGCAAATGTAGTAACTTGATAACATGGTAAGAAGTAGCATAGCTCAATCTACAACTTCTCACATAAGCAAATACAGAACACTATCAAAAAACATGACAGAGAAGTTCTAAAGATAACAGCTGTAACATTAGTTCTGATACTATTTTACTAAAAACAAAGCTGAGACAGACTACTCCCAATTGAAATCTTCCCATAATAAATTAATTTATTTCTCAGATTAACAATTCCTTTTTAACCCCAGCCTGCAGCATAGCATACCTTATACAGACATAGTCAATTAATAGGGTTAAGATCCATGTCCTGAACTAAGCAGGAGTCCTCTAGATGTTGCTGCAAGATCTCTTGATGGAACCTCATCCATTTTAATACCATATATCAGTAAAGGAAGTTATAACAAGGGTTTTTAACTTACTTATGAAAAAGAGTTTAAGTACATTTGGTCTTTGCAAGAAAAATGGTATTGCAATTTACTTTTCAATAACATTATTTTAACTATAGATCACAAGAGGGCAGTGTTCTCAAAATTTAGAGATTTTCTTTTAATTCCAGGTTTTGCTTGTAAGTTTTGTGTAGTGTTTATATAGAGTATATGCCTTTAGAGGTCTCACAGCTACTTTCATAAAGATATAGGGGTAGATTTTTAAAAGGTGCGAGCGCACATGTACACCCGGTTTTATAACTTGCGTGAGCGTAACCCTTTTAAAATCAGGCCCATAATTACATTACCAAGTGGTTCAGTTTTTCTTTTGATTTTGAAAATTAGTAATGCTTTAATTTTATCAAAATACAGAACATGCTAACAGGTTGAATTAGCATGTTTGAAACTTATGAACTGTAGTACTAATTATCAAGGCTTCAACCCTAGCTATTGTCCATTTGAACATCTTTCTTAAACGTTCATAATAGGTTTTTTCATTATTATTTTAAAGTAATTAAATCTATGAAAAATAAAAATAAATCTTATCTTTAGTCACCTCTTGCTTCTATCAACAAGAGCTGGGCTCACTGGTTTTGGATCTGAAGACTGCTAATTAGGGAATTTAAATATCCATGGGGAACAGAGATCTGTTGGGGGAATGTGACTATCCAGGGAGGGGAGAGGGACAGCACATTTGGGAAACAAATTAAGAAAATGTAAAAATGGAGCGCTCTATCAGGGAATAAAGCTAAAATAAAAACAAGAAGAATCAAAGATTGCCACAGTTCCAGTTGTCTTCCTATATCCATTTCTGCTAGCAAGACCTCAGCGCTGCCTCCACAGGAGGAAATTACTGCATTTCATTTCTGCCGCTATGATCCTGTCTACTCATCATTTGTATTGCGTTTACCATCTGTACCGCGCTGGACCTCTCTACTGGACAGACTCAGCCACTCTGCCCCCCCACAACATCATCTGGGTGACTGCAGATAAGGCTTCGTGTGACTTTAGTGCAACTTATTTTAGTTACTATTGTTATATTTGTGGCCATTTGCAATTAAGTTCTACTTGCTTTTAAAACCTGCTCTTAGAAATATAATTATGGAAATTACAACCATCTTGGGACTGTTACGCTCAGGCTTGTGGACCCTTGGCCGACGGGAGGATGGTATATCTCACATCTAGAACCTCCCGGACCTGATAGGTGAGGTCATCTTCAGAGGCGACAGGTTGGGGAGTAGGAAGCATGCTGGAGGGCCTTGACAATACCAGAGGTTTCAGGAGAGAGACATGAAAGGTATTGTGTATCTTAAGAGACGGAGGGAGGTGCAGTTGATATGAGACTGCACCCACCTGCCGGATGATGGGGAATGGCCCGATGAATTGCGGAGCCAGTCGTGACGATGGCAGCGTCAGACGGATAAATTGCGTACTTAACCAAACCTTTTGGCCCGGTCGGAGAGGTGGGTATGGTCTCCTGTGCTGGTCCGCATACTTCTTAGCTGCCTGACCGGCCTTGATCAGGGCGCGCTTTGTGGATAACCAAAGGCGATGCAGCTCTTCAGCCGAGAGCTGGGCTACTGGAGACATCACAGTGGTGGTCGTGGCGGTTTCCCATAAACTACCTGAAACGGGGAGGATCCCATTGCCACAGAGACGTGGGAATTTAGTGCGAATTCAGCCCAGGGTAGCAGGCTGGCCCAGTCATCTTGTTTTTCGTTGACGTATAGCCGGAGGAATTGTTTCAACGTCTGGTTAGTTCTTCCAGCGAGGCCATTGGTCTGAGGATGGTAAACGGACGTACTTCAAACAAAGGGCCCTCCAAAACTTGGCAGTGAGTTGTGGTCCACGATCCAAGAGGATACTCTTAGGGAGGCCATGTAGCCTGAAGACGTGTTGGACAAACAGCTGAGCCAGTTGTGGAGCAGACGGCAATCCTGGCAACGGCACGAAGTGCGCCATTTTACTAAAATGGTCGATGACCACCCAAAATTGCTGTATTGCCGCTAGATGGTGGCAAGTCTACCACGAAGTCGGTAGCCACATGAGTCCATGGTTCAGAAGACGTAGGTAGCGGCTGAAGTAGGCCTGGGGTCGAGCTGAAGATTCTCTTATGGCGGGCGCAGGACTGACAGGATTCTACGTATGCTCGGACATCCTTGTTGACCTTGGCCACCAGTAATAGCAGCGCAGGGTCTGTAGTGTTCGGGATTGCCCTGGGTGACCAGAACAGTGGGAGTCGTGGGCCCATGCCAAGACTTGTTTCCGCAAGCCCAGGGGAACTAAGGTTTTCCCTGGAGGGATTGTCCTGGTAGCAGACAAGAGGATGTGGGATGGCTCAATGATGTATCGTGGTTCCTCTGAGCCTTCCGTTGATTCGAATACCCGCGATAGGGCATCGGCCTTGGCATTCTTCTTGGCCAGTCTGTAGTGGAGCATGAAATTAAGCCGGGTGAAAAACAGGGCTCACCGTGCTTGCCGTGGGTTGAACCGTTGTGCACGGTGCAGGTATTCGAGATTCTTGTGGTCCGTGTAGTTCGTGAACGGGTGTTGTGCTCCCTCCAGCCATGGGCGCCATTCTTCAAGGGTGACCTTGATCGCTAGCAGCTCCTTATCTCCTATGGCGTAATTTCTCTCCGCCGGGGAGAACTGGTGCGAGAAGAAGGCACACGGACGAAGCTTGTGATTATCAGATGTCTGACTCAAGACGGCGCCTATGCCTTCTGATGAGGCGTCTACTTCAAAGAATAACGGGTGCTGTGGGTCTGGATGCCGAAGGCATGGTTGCTGCAGGAATGCCTCCTTGAGGCGATGAAAGGTGGCTTCCGCTCCAGGAGGCCACTTCTTGGGATCTGTGCCTTTCCGGGTCAGGGCCGTCATCGGGGCGACTATGGACGCATAGTGGAGAATGAATGACCGATAATTCGCGAATCCCAGGAATCGTTGGAGTGCCTTCAATCCGGACGGCTGGGGCCATTCCCGAATGGCTTTCAGCTTTTGAGGATCCATACGGAACCCTTCACTGGAGATGATGTATCCCAGGAAGGGAAGGGACTCCTTCTCAAAGAGGCACTTTTCTAATTTTGCGTACAACTGATGTTCTCGGAGCCGTTGCAATACCTGGATGACGTGCTGACGGTGTGCGGTCAGGGAATCCGAGAATACTAAAATGTCGTCCAGGTATACCACCACACACTTGTATAGGAGATCACGGAAGATCTCATTCATGGTGTTCTGGAACACCGCAGGAGCGTTACAGAGCCCCAACGGCATCACTAGATACTCATGTTGATTGTAATTTCTGCCTTTAGTTACAATGTGAACCGGTATGATGTTTGCATACTAATACCGGTATATAAAAGTTTTCAAATAAATAAATAAATAAATAGTGGCCGTCTCGGGTATTGAAGGCCGTCTTCCACTCATCACCTTCCTTGATTCGGATGAGGTTGTAGGCCCCTCGGAGGTCCAATTTGGAAAAGATCCTCGCCCCTTGGAGCCGGTCAAAGAGCTCCAAGATGAGGGACAAGGGGTAGCGATCCTTGACTGTAATAGCATTTAAGCCCCAGTAGTCAATACAGGGGCGTAGACTCCCGTCCTTCTTCGCGACAAAGAAGAAACCATCCCCGGCAGGGGATTTAGACTTCCGAATGAAGCCCCTCTCCAGGTTCTCTTTGATGTATTTGCTCATGGCCTATGTCTCAGCAGGCAAGAGGGCGTATGTGCGGCCCCGAGGAGGCTCAGTACCAGGAAGGAGATTGATGGCGCAATCGAAGGAACGATGGGGTGGAAGTATCTCAGCCTTCTGTTTCAAGAACACATCCGCGTATGTGCCATAGGGGGCCGGCTAGCCTGGAAGGCTGGTGGAAGCCACAGGACAGGAGTCAGGAACCACAGATTGGAGGCAATTGCCGTGACACTTCGGCCCCCAGCGAGACAGCTGCAAAGTCTTCCAGTTAAACTGAGGTTCATGTTCCTGCAGCCAGGGAAGGCCCAGGACAATCGGGTGTATGGAGTATTCCAGAACATACAATGGCATGCGCTCCTGGTGGAGGATTCCAACCCTCAGTGGGACAGGAACCGTGGTGTGTGTCACGCGCTCCGGGAGAGGTTTCCCTTGAATGGAGGAGATGACCAAGAGTGCTGGAAGGCGAGCTTGTGGTAACTCCAAATGCTCCGCCAGACTTTTCATGATGAAGTTACCCCCGGCGCCGGAGTCCACCAAGGCCAAAGTGTGGAACTCGCCGCCGGCGAAGGTTAACGCAACTGGTAGCGTTAGTGGAGGTACTGGAGAAGCACGGCCCAGGATGAGACCTCCTTTCGGTCCTAGGCCCGAGCGTTTCCCAGCCGAGTCGGGCATACCGCTATCTGATGGCCCGCTGTTCCGCAGTAAAAACAGAGTCCTTCCCTTATCCACCTCCGGCGTTCCTGTGGGGAGACTCTTCCGCGACCCAACTCCATGGGTTCCTCGGCGGACGTTCCAGGAACTTCAGAAGCATTCTTGGAAGGCGGTGAGGACCTCCTCGCCGCCTTGACTACTGGAAGGCGAAGCCTCATCCGGCGATCTACTCGGCCAATTCTACCAGGCCATCGAGGTCTTCCGGAAGTTCTTTCACCACTAGCTCGTTCTGAAGGCGGGAGGCCACTCCTTCCAGAAAGATCCCGTGGAGGCAATCGTCTCTCCAATTCAGCTCTGCGGCCAAAGTACGGAACTCCGTTGCGTATTCGGCCACAGTCCGAGTACCTTGTCGCAATCGGAGCAATTCAGAGACTGCAGTGGATTTGCGGACGGGTTCATAAAAAATCTGCCGGAAAGCAGACAGAAACTGACTCAGGTTTTCGAAGAAAGGGTCCCTTCTCTCCCACAGATGAGAGGCCCAGATCAGAGGCCTCCCGTCGAGCAGGGACATAATGTAGCTGGTCTTAACTAGGTCGCTGGGAAACTGCACAGGGAGCAAGGAAAAATGGACCTGGCACTGGCTGAGGAAGCCTCGACACAACTTTGCATCTTCGGCGTATCGAGAAGGTGCCGGGAGTTGAGTAGAACTTCCTTGTCCCAGGTCGCCCCCGGAGGCTTGGACAGTGTGCGGCTGAGTAGGGCGGCCTCCTTGAGCCCCAGGCAGAGACGGCAGCATAGGGTTCATGGGCCCTAATGCCTCGAGGTGCTGGGTCAGGCCCTGTACCACAGAGACCAGGGCATCGAGGGTCTGTTGTTGCTCCTTCAGGTGCTGGGCCATTCCGGGAATGGCCTGGCGGGCAGATGCCTCCGCCAGGTCCATGGACTTGGCAATCTGTTACACTCAGGCTTGTGGACCCTTGGCCGACGGGAGGATGGTATACCTTTCAGAGGATCTGTAGGTTGTCTCGTCGAGGGGCGAGGCAGAGCAGAAGACGGGACGAGCTGGCCCTTGGCACTGGAGACTGAGATGGCAGCAGAGACTGATGAAGGGACGAGAAGATGAGTTGTGTCTTCACCCTTGGAAGTCTGTGGTCCCCCCAGGAGGAGCCCGTAGGGACCCAGAGCGCTGGGACTTAGGCGGACCTTTGAGAGGTCAGGTGTCGGTGCAAGTGCTGACTGGAGCTTCGCCCTGGAAGCCCACGGTCCCCCCAGGAGGGAGCCCATAGGGACCCGGGCCGCTGGGACTTAGGTGGACCCTTGAAGACGGTGGTCTTGAAGGAGAGTCCTAGGTCAAGTGCCAGAGGGTCGACGCTCAGCAGTCTGAAGTCGTGTACCAGAGAATCACCGCTTGCCAATCCGAAGTCAGGAACCAGAGAATCATTGTAAGCGAATCCGAAGTCAGGAACCAGGAACACAAAGACAAAACAGGAACCAGAGTCCGAGCACAAGGAACTCACCAAAGCAAGCAGACTAGACAGCGTTGGAGGATGTTGCCAAGTCGAGAAATGAGCAGAGGAAGCCTTCCTTTATACTTCCCCTGCTCAGGCTGATTAGACACAGGTGTCGCTGGTTAAAGGGATCAGGTCCCTTTAAGTCTAGGAAGGGGGCGTGGCCTCACGCCTAAAGATGGTGGCGGTCATCTTGGATTTTCTTCGCCGGGGAAACACTGCAGGACGCCGTGAGGGAGGAGCAGGGGCGGCTTCTCCTGCAGCGGTCGGCATGGGGGACCCGTGCCGGAGTGAGGGCCTAGCGTCGGGGTCCTCCCCCGGGATTCCCGTGGCGGGTCGCCGTCGCAGGTGAGGTAGGGGGTCCATGGCTTTGGCTCCCACGGCCGCGGAGCACAACAAGGACAAGGTAGATACGGTGATCTGGTTATAACTAACCACCAATCCAAACCAATTATGAGGAATTCATTGATAAATGTTACTTTATCTCTAACCACACCACTGTTTCTCCTATCATCTATTTCGTTGTTTCTATGCAACTCGTAATCGGTTCGTAAGAAAACTGCTATTTATGATATTGTAGCAGATACAAAACTGGATTTTTTTCTGATAACTGAATCATGGCTAACCGAAAATGTAGCAATGGTAAATTTGCTTTGTCCTCCTAACTCTACCTATCGTTTTCTGAACCTAGACCAAACCGACAGGGCGGGGGAATTTTAGTTCTCTGCAAATCCTCTTTGCTTCCTAGAAAAAGAAACTTAACTTCCATTCATCTGTTTGAAATTTTACTAATCTCTACCATCTAAATAGATATTCTTTTGGTTTATTGTGCACTGGATACTTTAATAAAGGATCCATCTCCTCTGTTTGAAATAATTTCTTCATTACCTACTGACTTGACTAAAACAATTACTGCTGGAGATTTTAATATTCATTTAATTGCAAATAATCCTCATCCTTCTTTTCTTATGTTTTTGGATGCCATGAAAGGCTTGGGTTTGGAGCAATTAGTTGATTCTCCCACTCATAATCTTGGTCAGACTTTAGATCTAATTTTCTGTAACTTAGACAGCTTCATCTTCTGTTGCGCACCCCGTCTGCGCTCAGCCTGCGCACGGGCCTGCTCACTTTGCTAGCTCCTCTGCAGGTCATGGGTGAGCCTCCCCAGTGGCAGCCGTGAGCTCCTCCAGGCCTCGGCGTCCCGTGGAGGCGGTCACCGGGCCTTCCACTGTGCACCAGGCCTCACACCGGAGTTCGGCGTCCTCCATGGTGTCGGCCATGCCCCTACACGCATGCGCGCGCGGACTGCCCGGTCTCTTGTAGGGCCAGGGGCGGGTCCTAGCTCCGCAGCGCGTCCTGATTGAATGTACTACTTAAGGAAGTTCCTGTCTGCACTTCCTGCATGCACTTCCTTGCCTTGGCCATCGGATTAGCACTGTATATGTACTAGTTTGCCTTCGCGTTCATAGTCTTGTTCCAGTCTTGTTCCAGCCTTGTTCCTCCTGTTCTAGCTTTGTTCCAGCGTCCTTCCGTTCCAGCATCCTTCTGTTTCAGCGTCTGTCTGTCCCTGTCTCCCCAGGTAGTACCTTCGGACTGTCTCTCTGGTACTGATCTCTGCTTGCTTCATTGACCATTCTGATCGCTGCCTGGATTCTGACCTTTGTCTGCCTTCATGACCTCGTCTGACCTCTGGAACCTGACCCCTGCTTCGTTGACTACTCTTGGACTGATTCCTGGTATTGACTCCTGCTTTGGCTGACTTCCCTTGGACTGATCATCAGAACCTGACCCCGGCTGCCATTGACCACGTCTCCTTGATTCTGGCTCTGTCCCTTGCCTTGTCATTGCCTATGCTATATTGGCCTTCTCTGACACTCCAGGCCTACAGTCTAGTGACCGACCACGCTCCCTTGCTACTGGTGGGCACACATCTATACTTCCTCTCCGGAGACCCTGCAAGGCCCACCTAAGTCCAAGCAGCCTGGGTCCCCAAGGGCTCCACCCGGGGGGGACTGCGGGCTTCCGGTGGTGAAGTTCCTTGTAGCCTCTGTCTCCTCCTGTGCTCCACCCCCAGGGGGCAGGTACTCCCTGGGTCCAACCAGGGAGCTGTCCTACTCTGCTCTAGGACAAAGGTCTACCTCCAAGAGCAACATCTTCTACACACACCATAATTCATCCCATACCCTGATCGGATCACTATCTTATACACTTATCTACTACTATAGATAAACAACCAACTGCACATGATTTTCCTGCTAAAAATACTTACTGTCAAAAAAGGAAACTGGAACAATTTGTAGAAGCATTTGTACTTAATATACCATCTTCTATTAGCCCTGAGATAAATTCCACTGTTTCCCTATGGAATGACACCATTACACTAACATTAGGTTCCATAGCTCTGCTCAAATCTATCAAAATTAAACCAAAACAAAATTCAGATTCACCATGTTCCACTTCATTACTTCACCTATTAAAAACCAACTTAAGATGTTACAAATGTAGCTGGAGGAAATTAAAAACCTCAGCAAAAAACGCTTACTTTTGCTGCTTGAGAAGATTATAGAAATGAAATTAACTGATGCTAATGGCAATCCTGCCATACTTTTCAATTTAGTAAAACAAACCTAACATCTCCAATGACAATAAACTCAACTATTGACAAAACATTATGCAATCAGATGACTTCACATTTTAAAGATAAAATAACTAATATTGTCAATACTTTTGTAAACTTGCCATACCAAGGAATATTGTATAACTTCCCATCTGTTCAGGGTCACATTTTACAGATATTGATGCATTTACTAAAGTCAGGATTGTAAACAAGAATAACATTTCCACTTCACCTTTTAATTAATGTCATGGCTCTTATCTCAAAACTGCTTTAGAACTAAAAAGCAACTTTCTTACGAATTTAGTGATCCAATCACTCTCTTCTGGAACCTGTGCTGATTTCTTTAAACAAACTTCAGTTTTACCCATTCTAAAGAAAAAAAATTAAGATATTACTTATCTTGCAAATCTTCATCCACTAGCTTCATTGACAGCCTTAGAAAGCTGAAGTAGAACAATAGACTCTGTAAGTTTGACTGATTATCTTAATGACAATGATCTTCTATACCCTAATCAATATGGTTTCCATAAGGGACATAGTATGGAAATGCTTTTGCTTTCCTCATTCGACACATTAATCCATGGCTTTGATACCAATGTAGATTATATACTGGTCTTACTTGACATATTGGCAGCTTTCAATACTCTGGATCACTCAATTCTACTTATAAGACTTCAAATCATTGGAATAAAAGAGACTGTATTAAACTGGTTTAAATCATTTCTAACTGATCGCTCGTATCTAATATTGGTTCACAGACATCAGACAGATATTCAGACATCAGACAGATATTCTATAGACTCGGGAGTACCTCAAGGCTCCTCACTTTCTCTAACATTGTTCAATATATATATATATATATATATTAGGGATGTGAATCGTTTTTTGACGATTTAAAATATCGTCCGATATATTTTAAATCGTCAAAAAATCGTTAGGGCCACGATACAATACCAATTCCCCCGATTTATCGTTAAAAAATCGTAAATCGGGGGAAGGGGGAGGGCAGGAAAACCGGCACACTAAAACCCCCTAAAACCCACCCCCGACCCTTTAAATTAAATCCCCCACCCTCCCGAACCCCCCCCCCAATGCTTTAAATTACCTGGGGATCCGGCGGTGGTCCAGAACGGCGGCGGTCCGGAACGGCCCCCTCAATAGAATCGTGTTGTCTTCAGCCGGCGCCATTTTTCAAAATGGCCGCCGCAAAATGGCGGCGGCCATAGACAAAAACGATTTGACGGAGGAGGTCGTTCCGGACCCCCGCTGGACTTTTGGCAAGTCTTGTGGGGGTCAGGAGGCCCCCCCAAGCTGGCCAAAAGTTTCCTGGGAGTCCAGCGGGGTTCCGGGAGCGATTTCCTGCCGCGAATCGTTTTCGTACGGAAAATGGCGCCGGCAGGAGATCGAGTGCAGGAGGTCGTTCAGCGGCGGTCCGGAACCCCCGCTGAACGACCTCCTGCAGTTGATCTCCTGCCGGCGCCATTTTCCGTACGAAAACGATTCGCGGCAAGAAATCGCTCCCGGAACCCCGCTGGACTCCCAGGAAACTTTTGGCCAGCTTGGGGGGGCCTCCTGACCCCCACAAGACTTGCCAAAAGTCCAGCGGGGGTCCGGAACGACCTCCTTCGTCGAATCGTTTTTGTCTATGGCCGCCGCCATTTTGCGGCGGCCATTTTGAAAAATGGCGCCAGCTGAAGACAACACGATTCTATTGAGGGGGCCGTTCCGGACCGCCGCCGTTCTGGACCACCGCCGGATCCCCAGGTAATTTAAAGCATTTGGGGGGGGGGGTTCGGGAGGGTGGGGGATTTAATTTAAAGGGTCGGGGTGGGTTTTAGGGGGGTTTAGTGTGCCGGCTCACGATTTTAACGATTTTTCACGATAGTTTACACACCCAAACGGCAACAATACGATTCCCTCCCCCTCCCAGCCGAAATCGATCGTTAAGACGATCGAGGACACGATTCACATCTCTAATATATGTCTCCAATATATGTCTCCAATCTCACCCAAATCATCCCACAGGAGATTCCCAACGACCTAGCACAACCCAAAGCTGAAGAACTTGCTCTTCATTTTCACAACAAAGTCAACAGCCTTCTAACTCATCTGCCTTCTAATCCCACCGACCCTGCTCTTTACCAGTCTCTTCAACAATCATCCCCCAACAACAATGGTCTGGAAACACTTGAACCCATCTCTATCTTAGAGATACAAACTCTTATAAGAAGAATGAAACCTTCCTCCCACCCTTTGGATACTATCCCCACCAAACTGCTCCTGGCCATCCCTGACTCCATCGCTAAAACATTGTCGGACATCATAAACTGCTCACTCTCCCAAGGACTATATCCTGACGACCTCAAATTGGCCTCCATCAAACCTCTACTCAAGAAACCCAACTTGGATCCTAAAGACCCCAACAACTTCCGTCCTATCGCCAATCTCCCATTCATAGCCAAGATTCTAGAAAAAGTTGTCAATACTCAACTCTCCGAATACATAGAAGAAAACAAAATCCTATTCCAATCACAATACGGATTTCGCAAATCACTGAACACAGAATCCCTCCTCATCTCCATGTCTGACTTCATATTAATGGGCCTTGACAAAGGCCAATCCTTCCTCTTAATTCTACTGGACCTATCAGCCGCCTTTGATACGGTCAATCATTCCATTCTCACTTCCATTCTGGCTTCTATAGGTATCTCAGGCACCGCTCTCTCATGGTTTAAATCTTTTCTCTCCAACAGAGGCTTCAAGGTTAAGATACAGAACAAAGAATCTTCACGAATGGACGCATCCATAGGAGTCCCTCAGGGCTCCTCACTGTCACCTACACTCTTTAACATTTATCTTTTACCTATCTGCCAACTCCTCTCCAACCTTAACCTCAAACATTTTCTCTACGCCGACGACATCCAGATCGTGATACCCATTAAAGAATCTTACACAAAAACATTGGTTCACTGGGAAAACTGTCTCTTCGAAATTAAACATCTCCTGGCTAACCTAAACCTAGTTTTAAACTCCTCTAAAACAGAACTGCTTCTCATCTCCCCAGATAACAATGCCATCTCTAATCCTCCAACTATCCCAACTACTACACAGGTGAGAGATCTAGGAGTATTAATTGATAACCGGATGAACCTTAAAGCTTACATCAACAGAACCACCAAGGACTGTTTCCACAAACTTCAAGTTCTGAAAAGAATTAGACCACTCTTCCACACTCAGGACTTCAGAACCATTCTACAAGCTATCATTTTTTCTAAGATCGATTACTGTAACTCTATCCTACTGGGCCTACCTTCCTCCTATACTAGACCCCTCCAGATGTTACAAAACGCTGCGGCAAGATTACTGACAAACTCCAGGAGGAGGGACCATATATCTCCAATCCTAAAAGATCTCCACTGGTTGCCTGTTCACTTTAGAATCCTCTACAAATCTCTTTCCATAATATACAAAACCATCCATCAACACACCCCACTCGACTTACAATTCCCATTCCAAATTTATAACTCCGCCAGACCAACAAGAGACACACTCAGAGGATCTCTTCAAGTGCCCCCAGCCAGATCTACCAAACACATTACCTTGAGAGATCGGGCCTTTTCAACAGCCGGCCCCCTTCTATGGAACTCCATCCCACCGGACCTTAGACAGGAGCCCAGCCTCCCAACCTTCAGGAAGAGACTTAAGACCTGGCTGTTTAAAAAAGCTTTCCCGGACACCGATTAATTCTATTCAGCCAGATTCTACCACTTCCACATGTAAAAATGTTATTACTAATGTAAATACCTATACCTAATGTTATTCTCTCCCTTTTCTTCTCTCCTCCCAGTTCTTTTACCTTGTTATTTGTAACTGCTTCCTTCTACACAAATAGGTTATTGAATTGTTCACTGTACACCCCTGTTATATGTAAACCGGCATGATGTGTTTGCAACATGAATGCCGGTATATAAAAATTTTAAATAAATAAATAAAAATTATATATATATATATATATATATATATATATATAATTACTCTTTGTCATCTACTAAGCAATCTAGGAATCCAATTTAAGATATATACGGATGATATACAGTTTTTTGTGCAATATACCAAATCTTGGTCTAATGCTTTATCTTTATTTATTTGTTTGTTTTTATTTTAAATGTGCCACATGCTAACTTCATTCTTTTTCACTCAACGCACAATAAAGCTCTGGAATTTGTTACCAGAGGATGTGGTTAGTGCAGTTAGTGTAGCTGGGTTCAAAAAAGATTTGGATAAGTTCTTGGAGGAGAAGTCCATTAACTGCTATTAATCAAGTTTACTTAGGGAATAGCCACTGCTATTAATTGCATCAGTAGCATGGGATCTTCTTAGTTTTTGGGTAATTGTCAGGTTCTTGTGGCCTGTTTTGGCTTCTGTTGGAAAAAGGATACTGGGCTTGATGGACCCTTGGTCTGACCCAGCATGGCAATTTCATATGTTCTTATGATCTCATATTGATATGTTTGGCACCCCACAGGTTCTTCCTGTTTTTTCCCATCCTTGCAGATTGGCACTAGATCTACTCTCCTCCAGTCTCTTGCAACCACTTTTGTTTCAAACGCTACGATGAACAGAGTTGCAAGGGATACAGTCAGGAAGGGACATTTTCAAAGTCATCTGCTCAGTAAAATAGCAGTTTAACCCAGTAAATTGGCATCTTTGAAAATTGCTTTCCTCTGTCAGTCTAAACGTAGGTCTGGGCTTCCTTAGCAGGTTATAAAGAGACATTCCCAGGGCATTTTTAGGTCAGGAGAGGAAAACAGAGCACATATCATTCAATTTCTAACTGTATCATGCTATTTTACACCCCATTAGGCCACACGCACAAATAGCAGGTGAAAAATCCATGTGCCTTTTCCATATGCATAGTTTATACTAGCTAATTTTCATAGAAAAACCATTCAGCTAGTTTTTCTTTGAAAATTTGCTACAAATTGCACATATTAAAAGTATGTACATATTTTTCAATTAGGCAACCTTTTGAAAAAATGTCTGTTTTCAATTTTGTCAGTACCTTGAATACTATCTCTTCAGCAAATGATTTTGTGTGCAACCCATTGTCCCTTATCTTTGTTTTTCATCCATCACCCTTTCCTTCTAGTGTGGATACTGAGCAAAACTGTATATTTAAAAATAGCTTTCTTCTGATATTCCTCTTCACTAAACTAATTCTTCCCTTTAACTCTTACTATTCCCCTATTGAGGGCCTATGCACTAAAATTTTAACATGCATGCTGAGACATCACTTAACATGTGTATACTAAATTTTTAAATGTAGTTGCTAAAAGTTAGTCTCAATAGTGTTTTTTAAAAGTAAACAATAGAAAAAAAAAACAAAATTTTGTGGGTTTTTTCTATTGGGTTTTTTTTGTGTGCATTATTTGCAAACAATGAGCATTGGTACCCCACAGCAATCAGCGCAACCCAGGGGTCTCAGGAGACCCCTTTGCCACCTCTGGAGGCAGCTGTTTCTCCAGAAAAAATAAGTTTTATTTAAAATAAACCTCGGTCACAGACCCCCTCTCCCAACCCCCAGCCCCTCCCCTTTTTTCCAAACATATCCTCCCAGGATCCAGACCCCCCCTAGCCCACCCTCCCAACTGCCCCTAGGCTTACCAAAGTGTTCTTGATGGTCTGATGGGGGCTTGGAAATCTCCCGTCATAATTGTCTCCCCATCCCCTAATTTGGGAGACAGCACACGTACATTTCCGTGAGGAGAGAAGGGATGGCACTGAGGCCAGTCTTACAAAGTACATATGGGGGGTTTATTTTAAATCCCCTGTATGTGCTTCCAGGGAGGGAGTTTGTACCTACTACGGATATTGGATAATGCTTTACTCATAGGGAGACTGCTCTGCAGATAGTATCCCTTTGAAAAATCTGCTTGCAGGCCTGCAGGTACACAACCTCACAAGCTTTGAAAATCTTGCCCTCAGAATGCAGAAACGTGAAATTATGTAATCATTTCAATAATATTATAAATGACCTGAAATATTTCAGTTTTATGCATAATTTTTTGAGGTTCTGATGTTCACTAATGAATGATATGGGTTTTTTTGGGTTTTTTTTTTCAGTATATCAAGGCCTTCTACAACAATTCTTGGGTAACCAGATACGATTACCCAATTGATTCATCTCTCACCCTTCTCTGGTCTATAACAGTTGCTATTTTTGCCATTGGTGGATTAATGGGGACATTGCTTGTAACTCCAATGGTGAAGCTCCTTGGAAGGTAGGCACTGGAAAATTTGTATTTTTACATTTAATATTATTTGCATGTAGGATGTGATGGTGAATGCCATTTTCAAAGTCATTTATGCAGGTAAATAGTGATTTACTCAGGCAAATTGGCTGTCAGAAAATTGCCTTCCCTCATTTCAGCTAAAAGTAAGTGCAGTCTTTCATTGTGCTTGCACTTTTAATTGGCCTTCAAGGAGGCATTCCTAGAGGCATGTTTACTTAGGGGGTGGAAAATAGCATGCATTCTATTTTCAAATCCACATGTATTATTTTAAGTTGAAATTTCACATACAAAAATCAAGTATAAAGTCTCTGGGTACTTTGGATCTGTGGACTGTTTTCAAAGGCAAAGTATACATGTGATGAAAATGAGGTACAAGTTAGAATTTTTTTAGATCAGGTGAGTTTTTAGTTACAGGCACTTGGACTACTTTTCTTATTATTGGAACCTCACTGTCGGGATGCCCTAACTCTAATGCATTATTAGTATCCTTTGAAGATACCTCCCTCCGAACCATGCGCTGCTGAGCGACTGTCGGCTTTCCCCTTTGTTCTAGTTCCATGTTACTGTTGCTAGTAATAGCAGTCCCATTGTGGCTTTTTTGAAATCAGTGGGCATACCTAGGGCTCCTGATTTTAAGTCTTAACTGATAAACCCCAATAAAAGATCCTGAGGCAAAAACAAATAGGTATATAATAGATAAACACTGGAAAAACACATTTGCCCTTAGTATCCTCTCACACCTCCTTTGCCTTCCATGGATTCTCCACTTTGATTTTGTCCCTTTCCCATGCTAACAACTCCTCAGCTGCACAAATGTACAGTATGTTTTTGATTCAAATGGAAAAGGTACCCAACAATACTACCTGCACTGCAAAAACACTATCAAAAACTGATTTTTTGTACCTCTAAGAACCCCTAATTAGCTGGAAAATAAAATAAAATATAAACACCTAAAATTGGAAGCCCTAGGCTTACCTCTTTTGTTGAGTAAAAGATACATACAGTAGGAATATGTACAGCAAAAAATTTGGATTTTTTTTAATGTCGTTTAATTTGGGTGTTTTTCAGTTTCTTTTTACCTATTATTTTCATTTTGCTTTTGGTTTCAGAAAATAGTGTATGCTATTTGCAAATAGCAGGTGCTATTTTCAGAAACCAAAAGGAAGAACCCAGGGTCTCCAGAGACCCCCAGTCCTACTCTCCCTGGCACCCCTGCCTCAAAAAAATAATATTTTGAAAAATAAACCCTATCACAGGCCCACTCCACCCCCAGCCCTTCCATTTGTTAAAAAGTACCTCTTCCCCAAGAGCTGGCACTCCCATGGTCCCCCAGCCCCCCAACCCCTCCCCCCCCCCCCCCCAGACTCATCACATTCTCTCTGGTCATCTAGCAGGGGAATGACTCCTCTGCTCCTGGACCCGGCAGCCGCCATTTTGAAAAATAACACCAGGCTTTCCTTCTATCATCTGACAGGGGCTACCAGTGCCATTGGGTAGCCTTTGTTACATTATAGTGACAAAGAGCGGCCAATGCCCAAAATGTAGCTGGCTGGCCCCTTGCCCCTATTATGTGACCGAGGCTCCCCAGTGGCACTGATAGTCCATCACAAGTAGCCCCTAGCATATGATAGAAGCAAAAGGTGGCAGGCACCATTTTGAAAAATGGCAGCCACTGGGTCTGGGAATGAAATTAGGAGAGTCTAATGGTGTTGGGAGGGTGGGCTAGATTTGGCCATGGGAGTCCAGCTCCTGGCGGGGGGGGGGGGGGGGGTGTCATTTTTAACAAAGGAGAAGGGCTGGGAATTGGGGACAGGGCCTGTGACTGGAGATTTATTTTACAAAGTATTACTTTTTGTTGGGAAACAGCTGCCTCCAGGGGTGGTAGGGGAGGATTGGCGTTCTTTGGAAACCCCTGGATTGCGCTATTTGTTTTGGGTACTTGTGCATACTATTTGCAAATAGTGTGCACAAAAAACAATAGAAAAACATGAAATTTTGTGGGGTTTTTTCTATCATTTCATTTAAAAAATGAATTGAAATGAATGCATATCCTTATAGTACAGTAGGTTTATGCCAGCTTTAGTGAAGTTTATACTATTTTGACAGCCACATTTGCAAACTATCATAGTAGTAAAGATTTTTGAATCTGAATAGTCAGCTTCTTTGTCACTCTGGCTATTCAGGCTTGGTCTGGTTTTTAGATATGTCATAAAGGTCTGTTTTTATGTAATCATCTCCTTTTAACTTTTGGATTGTTGGTAGAGTGCAGAATGGGACTTTTGAGCTATATTTGTGGCTTGCTGCCTGTTTTGAATTCTGCAACCACATAACATGTAAAGATAATATACAAAAAAAAAAAAAATTGAGCTTGCCACAAGGTGGTGGTTGGTTAGTGCAAAATTAAAATTTTTTGAACCAGGATATTTTGTATACTGCACAAAAGTTAAAATCATGGGGATATAACTAGAATGTAGGACTTTTTACTCTTTCAAGCTGCAGTATTATTGATCCATAAGCACATTTAATCTATAAGAAAAAATAAAAGATCATGGCATAAGTGGTATTTGTTAGGTGTAAATTTTCAAAGGGATCTGGATGGCTAAGTAAAGACTTAGCTAGATCAAAGCTTTTGAAAACTGACCAGGCTGAGTGGTAGAATTTAGCCACCTGAGTTTTATTAGGTGGCTAACTTTAGCTGGTCAAATTCTGGACTGGTACAGGAGTGAAGATAAGCTTGGGGTAAGAAAATTAGTTGGGCAGCTCTGATTTTCAGTGCTAGCCCCTTAACTTGGCTAGCTAAATCTAGGAATTGTTGTAGCAGTCCTAAATTTGGCTTACCAGATCCTCCCTCTCTTCCGTCAGAAGATGAAAGTTTGGTGGGGGCCGATCAGTCACTTTGTGATTCCACTTCCCTCCCACTCAAATGAACAATTCATCAGGGGCAGGGTGGAGAACAGACCCACCCTTGACCTGCCCAGAGGTAAAAGTGGGTATGATCCTCCCTCCCGACTTCCCCTGTCCACCCCAATCCCCCCAAAACCAAGCCTAGAAGATGCTATATGCTTACCTCCTCCTGGCTTGGTGTCCATGTCTGTGTTATTTAATAGAGATGTGCTTCGTGTTTAGGAATCGGATCGGGCTTCGGTCGACCGATTCGTTTAAAAGTTTAGTTTTTCGCGTGTGATTTGGTTTTTTTTTACGAACAGAGTTAGTGCGCACTAACGGGGTTAGTGCGCCCAAAGTTCCCATTAGTGCGCACTAACTAATGCTAGTGCGCACTACCAAAAATTGCAACTTTTAAGTAAAACGTATCAATTTTTAAGGAGTTCGTTAGCTAAATGTACGGTTCTGGGCTCCCACTGGTTCGCACCACCTGGAAAACAGCCAATGGGAATGTAGAATCAGTATTTTAACTCATCCGTAGTTAGTGCGCACTACCGCTGGTTAGTGCGCACTACCGCTGGTTAGTGCGCACAAACGCGGATTAGTGCGCGCTCCCTTGAGCATGCTCTGTGAGGTCCCCAGAGGCCATTTTGCTGCACGCACTAATAATTATTTTCTTACTACGTGTTGTCTGAGTCAGGCAGAGCAGCAGCAGTGCCGTTTGTTCTGACTGAGAAGCAAGCTGAGCCTCAGCCTGATAGTGTTTCTTTGAGCTATCATCAACAACTTTACCACTGTAAGTGTATAATATAATAAATATATAAGATTTTGTTTTAGTTTATACAGTATTACTTTACTATTAGTTACTTAGTAGGTTAAGTTAAATAGTTAATGCACTTTTTTTTCGGTGAAATAGCATAAAATAATATAAAAATAATATTAAATGAAGTTACTTACATTAGGGGAAATTAAAAGTTTAACACACAAAAGTACTTCATTTAATTTTATGCTAATTTAGTGAAAAAAAAGTTTAACAGAGATTGTCAGTGTCACACAGACAGCTCCCTCCCTGCCTGCATTACGTAGTGAGAGGCTGGCTGGCTTCACAGACAGGGGGGGGGAGCTCAGCTGCCTGACCCTCACTCCTCCCCTCCCCCCATGTCCCTGCCACTGAACTGAATAGTGTACTGTCACTGTGAGGGTGAGGGCCGAGACAGCTCCCTCCCTGCCTGCATTACGTAGTGAGAGGCTGGCTGGCTTCACAGACAGGGGGGGGGGAGCTCAGCTGCCTGACCCTCACTCCTCCCCTCCCCCCATGTCCCTGCCACTGAACTGAATAGTGTACTGTCACTGTGAGGGTGAGGGCCGAGACAGCTCCCTCCCTGCCTGCATTACGTAGTGAGAGGCTGGCTGGCTTCACAGACAGGGGGGGGGGAGCTCAGCTGCCTGACCCTCACTCCTCCCCTCCCCCCATGTCCCTGCCACTGAACTGAATAGTGTACTGTCACTGTGAGGGTGAGGGCCGAGACAGCTCCCTCCCTGCCTGCATTACGTAGTGAGAGGCTGGCTGGCTTCACAGACAGGGGGGGGGGGAGCTCAGCTGCCTGACCCTCACTCCTCCCCTCCCCCCATGTCCCTGCCACTGAACTGAATAGCGTACTAGTGTCTGTCACTGTGAGGGTGAGGGCCGAGACAGCTCCCTCCCTGCCTGCATTACGTAGTGAGAGGCTGGCTGGCTTCACAGACAGGGGGGGGGGGAGCTCAGCTGCCTGACCCTCACTCCTCCCCTCCCCCCATGTCCCTGCCACTGAACTGAATAGCGTACTAGTGTCTGTCACTGTGAGGGTGAGGGCCGAGACAGCTCCCTCCCTGCCTGCATTACGTAGTGAGAGGCTGGCTGGCTTCACAGGCAGGGGGGGGGGAGCTCAGCTGCCTGACCCTCACTCCTCCCCTCCCCCCATGTCCCTGCCACTGAACTGAATAGTGTACTGTCACTGTGAGGGTGAGGGCCGAGACAGCTCCCTCCCTGCCTGCATTACGTAGTGAGAGGCTGGCTGGCTTCACAGACAGGGGGGGGGAGCTCAGCTGCCTGACCCTCACTCCTCCCCTCCCCCCATGTCCCTGCCACTGAACTGAATAGTGTACTGTCACTGTGAGGGTGAGGGCTGAGGGCTGGCTTCACAGACAGGGGGGAGCTGCCTAGCCCCTCCCTGCATTAGTGTGTGAGCTTCTGAACAAACAGCTGTCCTATAGCACATACTTTTTTTCATCTTCTTTTTTATTTTCTCATGGTAGGATGGAACGTGAAAGGGAGTCCGGTGAGGACAGGGGGAGGGAGTCTGACTCCTCCCCACCGTCCTCCTCCAAGGTGGCAGCAAGGTCCAGGAAGCCCCGCTTTACCCAGGGCGACGTGGACCTCCTGGCCCGGCTCATGCTCCTGGATGAGAGGAACCTGTACACCCCCTCAGGCAGCAGGCCTAACCTGCAAAGGGAGACTGCTGCCTGGGCCTCTCTCCAGGAGGAGTTTTGCCGGCGGGCCTCCTACCCTCGTGAGGTGGAAGACCTCAAAAAGAAAGGTGAGAAATAATAATGTTGATCATATTATTCAATTATAAATTATGTATATTATTTTGTCATTGAAAATTAAATAGAGTATGATAGTAATACTAGCTACAGTAGCAGCTACTAGTAGCATACAGTGAGTTATATAATTATAATGTAATAATTAACTACTATAAGTAATAAAAGTTATAATGTTAAGTAAATATATTTTAAAAAAACAGAAATACTAGTAGCTAGCTACTAGCTAGCTAGCTACTAGTGTACCACCCTTACCCTATACCATACTAGTATTAATACTTAATAACTAGACTACAAAGGAAATAAAATTATCTGTGGTATATTATTGATATTTATATTTATCTTTTTGAAATGGTGGTATTTGGGATTTTTTTGAAAGCCACATTGAAATATAAATAAAATAGTATTTATGTATAACTAACTTTTGTATGTTGCATAAAAAATAATCTAGTAGGTCAAGGCAAAACATGGGCATGTTGTAAAAATTAATCAATGTTATTCTTTTTCCTGTATATTCCTCTAATTTTCAGGTCGCCATCTGCGATTACACGAGGGTAGGTGGCTCGAGGAGGTCCGCCAAACCTTGCCCCGTTCCGTGCCTGGTAAGTTGTTTTCAGAATACTACACAAGAACAACACACATTACACAACTATTCAATTAATTGTAATGGAATTTGTGTTAAAAATGTTTCTTTACTATAACAGTGAATGAATCATTGTGTCTGATCTCATTCTTGTTTTTAAAATTCTAACTGTTGTTCTCTGAATTTTGATTTGTCTTGTACAGAACAACACCCAGGTAGGGACGAGGCGGGGCTTCCTGGGCCTAGTGGGAGGCAGAGCTGTCACCAGAGGAGGACGGAGGCAGCAACAACAAGTGGTCTAGGTAGGAAATAATATATCTTGGCACAGCCAGTACAGTAGTATATATTATCTGAGGCTGAAAAACAAAATCTTTTTTTTTTTATATCAGTCAGTTATAGTGGCTGGGGATTGGGAATGGGGGGATGTGTGTATTTATTTATTTGTATATATTAAATGACACTGAGTGGCTATGATAGTAAACTAAAGAATTGAAGGTGAAAAAAAAGAAGAGGTTTGTAGTGTATCTCCTACCATCATATTCTGTGTAACCTGAGATTGACTATTATTTCTCCTTCCAATCCTTCAAATTATGTATTCTCTCTAATCTATGTTGATAGATTTGATATCCCTCCACTCTCCCCCTCACTCCTTCTCCCCTGCAATGGACTCCTCATTTTTCTATAATCCTCAAGGTCAATAAACTAAACAAGGGGTAGATTATTTTATAAACTTGCTCGCACGCATCCAGTATTTGCTTTTTTATTTGTCATATCTGACTATGTGTAATGTATGTATAATGTATAGTTCTGTGTCTCATGTTGAATTATTATTTTTTTTTAATTTCTTTACAGGCCAAGATAAAGCTGCCACCAGCCAGCGGCCCACCACTTCCACCAGCACCACCACCAGCGCCAGCGCCAGTGCCAGCACCAGCACCAGCACTGCCGTACTTCCTCCAGGATCTCCTCCAACCTGTAAGTGCTGTTGTGCACAATATTCAAAGTTGGAGGAGATCCTGCAGGAAGTACGGCAGTTCAAGGCGAAATATGATGCCGACTTCATGATGTTGCAGCAGAGGGTCGGAGAGGTACAGGCCAGTGTCTGTAATGTGGAGAGGAGGTTGTTAGCCCTGGAGGAGGCCCCTCAGGAGCAGAGGGAAATGGCTTCTCCTCCTCATGAGATGCCTCATGAGGAGGAGGTGCCAGTTCCCTCTGCTTCAGAGCAGGTTTCTCCAGTGGCGGCACCCTCCTCTCCACATGAGCCTGACCCTGCTGCAACATCATGAAGTCAAGGCATCATATTTCGCCTTGACCTGGGCTGCTGGGCTGGTTTTTTTTTATTTTAATTTTTTATTTTTGACAAAAATGTTTGTCTATTGAATGTTAATGCTAATAGTTAAATATGTTAAAAAAAATAAATGTTTTAACATTGTGCAAAATGTTTGTTTGTTCTTTTTTATATATTATTTTATTAGTCATTTAACTAATAATAATTATTCAAAAATAATATAGTATGGTACTACTAAATTACAAAGAGCAGACATGTACGGATGTATGTCTATTATAATCCAACATATTTCATTGTTTTAGTAGTAACTAAGTTAGTCATACACTTCCATACAACATTCAGTCTGGCTGAATTAGCACAAGTTGTATACTTGTGAGCAGTAGCGCCAACGTCAAGGCTTCAACCGTGGCTACTGACCATTCACACATCTTTCAACCTGGCCAATACAATATTGTGCACTGTGTGCAGTGTGTGCAGCACTCAAGCTACTGCAATGACTCACACGTCAATGCCAAAAATTGCTCCATGACCAAGACAGCCATTTGAAGCAAAAACTTTAATGCTTGTGATACTAAAGTAGGAGTAAGGACTAGGAGAAAGCAGACTCATGAACAAAAAATCCTTCAGAAATGTACAACTTCTGGGTGCTCAGTTTTCTCTTTTTATTACACTCAAGGGTGTTTGTATATATTTGGTTAATCAATATATTGTTACAGTAGTGGATATAACAGTAACAGTTTATATCCAACTAGTAGCTAGTAGTAGTAGCTACTAGTTGGATATAAACTGGATATCCAAGTAGTAGCTAGTAGTAGTAGCTAGCTAGTAGCTAGCTACTACTAGTACAACCACTAGCTACTTAGTTAGAGTATCAACCTCTCTGTGCACTGTAAGTGCAATTTTATATTGTATTGGCCTGAAATTCTTTCATACTTCATTCACACAATCATGCTGTCGGAGATGGACGCTGAGGCAGAAGAACCCAGCGAGGACTTGCCTGCCTCAGAGGTGGACACTGGGGGAAAGGAGCCTGGGAGTGAGAAGCCTGTGTTGGAGACGCAGCAGGACAGAGTGTTCATGTCTTGTGACTCCCAGACTGGCTTCTCCTGTGGGCCACAAGAGGCAGCAGCGGCAGTGTTGTGGCCGCTGCTGCCTCTTGTGGCCGGGCACCCCAGCAAGCGATGCGGGGAGCACAGCTGCATAGAGCCAAGCCTCTCTTCCACCCCTTGACCTTGGATCTCGGCCCTCGACAAGAGGCTCACTCCTCCCAGTCACAGGGAAAGTTCGGATACCCAAGCTGTGGAAAGTTCGTTTTGATAAAAACCAATTGCTCGACTAAGTCTGGAGACAAACGTGCACGGTGTGGACTCACTATGTTCCCTGTCATTGAAAATACTCTTTCACTTTGCACACTTGTTGGCGGGCAGGAAAGAAAGTGCTGTGCTAGTATTGCAAGATCAGGCCACATTGAAGCTTTCTGTGCCCAATATCTCAAGGGATCTGAGTCCATGCTCTGAATTGGCTCAGACAGAAAACTCTTAACATGCAGTTCTGAAACATTCTCCTGCAGGTAGGACTCAGTAGTAGTAACTCTTCTGCCAACAGCTGATGCGATTGCTTGTGACATGGCAGGCAGTTCATTAAATGTGGAATGACTCATATTTTGATGTGTTATGGAAGGGGTAGGGGAGCAGCTGATCATACTAGTACTTGAGCAGGATGGAGTTGGAGACTGAGAGGATAATACTAATTCTTTTTCATCGTTACCAGTGGAACAGACCCTGTTAGACATTATGTTTTCAACCATTTTAATCAACTTTTTTTTCCAATGTGTAAGAGCATTGTTCTTGAGAGCAATACTGCCTTTCACACGTGGGTCACACATCGTGGCTAACATATAGCAATCCCTTTGCATGAGAGGTTTCAATCTTTTTTCAACTTGCTCTTTTAAGCATTTAACAAGCATTAACACTTCCTTAGAGAAATCTGGATGATGCAGAAATTCCTGTAATACCTCCTCCAGATAGTTTATTACAGGGATGACACCACCCAAAGTGGCATTAGCTGAACTCAATGCATCAGTATATACTTTGAAAGGCTTGAGGACATGCACCATGTGTGCAATGTTTGTCCAGTCCTGACATCCAAGAGGATTTTCCAATCCAATTTCAGTTGCCATTGCCAAATCATGAAGAGGTGTCTGCTGTTCAGACAACCTCTCCAACATAAGATAGGTGGAATTCCATCTGGTAGGCACATCCTGAAGAAGGTTGTGCAAAGGTGCGCCAACTGCTATTTGCCTCTTTCTGAGTTGCTTCCCACTTTTTACACTACGATTGAAATGCCCAGCTATTTTGCGACACTTTTCAATCAACCGCTTCAGGAGTTGACTACTACAACTAGTAGTAGTACCACCTTCCTTGCCACTAAGCCCCAAAGCATCCCTCACTATCAGATGCAGGGTATGTGCAAAGCATCGGATGCCGCTGAATCTGCCATCAGCCAGAGCCTTAATAATATTGGAACCATTGTCAGTAATGAAAAATCCATTTAAGCATTCCATATCACTGCTTCTAAGGAGCCCATTCCATTTTTCCATCATCCCCTGAATTGCGTGTAAGATATTTTCTGAAGTATGTCTCTTGTCTAGCACTTGAGCATGCAGTAAAGCCCAATGGTATCCTGGCGAAACCTTTTTGGAGCTGCTGCCACTGCCACTGCCAATGCTGCTAGTGCTTACAGGTATTAATGCCTCATCCAGCTGCCACCAATGTGCTGTTAGAGACAAATATGCATGCATTGCATTCATACTAGTCCAAACATCAGTGGTGAGATGGATGCTCCTCCCCTTTGCCCTTGCCATCATAATCTGCATTTCAGCACGACATTTTCTGTATAGGGAAGGAAGCACCTGACGGCTAAATGTACTTCTTGAAGGAAGTTTGTAGTAAGGGGCGAAATAATGGAGCATCCGCTTAAATCCCTCATTTTCTACAATCTGCAGTGGCTGATCATCCAAAGCAATCATTAGAGCAATATGTCGTGTACCCACTTTAGACATTGCCTGCTTCCTGCTCTGTGACATTGCAGAAGAACACCACCCCATCTGCTCCATGGTAGCTTGCCGCTGCTGCTGGGGATGAGGAAGAGGAGACTGCTGCTTCTGCAGATGCACACAATCTGTATCTTCTTTAGTACTACTACTTTCCTTCTGTGGCTGCTTCCCTGTTGCTTTACTTGAAGCCTGGGCAAGCACGGTGGGACCAGCTTCTTCTGCAAGCAACAGTGCTCTATGTTCTCTTTCAAGGTGATATTTCATGTTGCTGTTAGTAAGATGTCCAATAATTCTTCCACGGCTCACCATCTTTTTACAATGGATACATTGTCCAAATCTCTGGTCAGCCACAACATGATAATGATTCCAAATCTTTGATGTCCTTGTACTGTTCCTTACTCTAGGCTGGATACTTGTCATTTTCATACTAGTAGTAGAAATAGTAGTAGTAGTAGTAGTAGTCACACGTGGATGTTCAAATGGTGTAGGGGACAGGGTACCAGCAATACTGCTGGCACTGGCAGTAGTTGTTTGTTTTGCAATCTGACTAACATTGTCATTGCTTCTGTTCTCCTCCTCCTCCTTCTCCTCTGAATGTTTACTAGCCAAAAACTCCTGATCATCCTCCTCCTCCTCCTCCTCAATATCTGATTCTTCATCATCATCAAATATTTTCTGTATCACCATTCTTTCATCTAATCTTTTCACCTTTCCCTCAAATTTTGCTCGTTCCTTCCCTTGCAACAAGTTTCCTTGCACTTCTACATCCTCTTTCTTCTCAAAAAATCGCAGTTTTTTCCTAGGGACTGGCAGACAGCTCTTTCCAGTAGCACTATCACTAGCAACACGTTTTTTTCCAGAGGGTACTGGTAGGGGCATTATGATCCTGTGGTCAAAGAAATATATAATAAATATAGTACATTAAACAAGTTAATAAATTAGTTTGGTATTCATATTTAAAACTTTATTGAGCTAATAGCATTAGCTAGCTAGCTAGCTATTGCTTGCTAAGGCTACCCCCAGACCACAGGACAAAGAAGGATATAGTGATTATTTTTTATTAGTCAGTGAGTGACACTGACAATTGATAATTTGATATAGTATACTTACTAATATATTATATTGCAATTTATACCATGCATTGGCCAGAGCATCAAACTGCAGCAGACTGAGACTGAAACTAGGCTGCAATACTTCAGTTCACTCATTACATTAGCCTCCTGGCAGGACTGGCTAGGCTTTTCTGTTAATACTACATGCAAGCCAAGCATTGAGGTTAGAGAAGTCCTATTCTTATTTTTTCATATCCTTTTCAGGCCTATTCTGTTCTTTGGACTAAAATAACTTCTCCCTCCCACTTCAAGTCTTACCCACAAATCTCACACACAGGAGCAGAAGCCTTAAGCCAAGCACAAGAAACATAATATAGGATATTGGACAGACTATTGGCCAATTATAGGTTTAGTAGTAGAATTGATTTGATAGTAGTGACTCACTGGCTTTAATAGCTAGCCATAGCCAGTGACACTAGGCTAATAGCCAAGCTAGCTATTAGCCTAGTGTCACTGGCTATGGCTAGCTAGCTATAACACTATTAGTGATAAATCTAGTAGATTACACATACATCTATATAATATTGATAAATATAATATTATATAATTTTATATATTTATAAATCTATTAAAACTCTACTGCTACAATGTTCAGAAAGCAGTCAAAGCACCTACCTTGTCCTTTATAAGCAAGCACTGCTGCTGGACTGGAGTGCTGGTGCCTGCCTATGCCTAGGCTAGGAATGCTGCGAACGAAGAGCTCACTCAAGAAACAGAAAAAAAGAGTAGAGCTCAGCTCAGCTCACTGGTTGTGGTTATTGGCTATTTTGGCTAGTGGTACTTGGCTGCTAGCAGTAGCTATATGCTACTGTGGCTAGTGGCAATGGCTACTGGCTGGCTGGCTGGCTGGCTAGTATCATAGGCTGATACTAGTATCAGCTAGCAGCTAAGCCAGCTAGCAGCTACCCCTTATTAATAACAATAAAGGCTGTATAATATTAGCTATCAATCAACAGCTGCAGCTAGCTATAATGACTGATTGACTGATGTTTTCTCCTCAAACCCACAAAACAAAAGCAACACATAAGCAGAGCACCCCTTATTATATAGCTATTATAGCTACCTATTGACTAAAAGTAGGAGGGAAAATAAACCTATTAATTTAAGTGGCCAATTCAAAAATGATGCAAATGAATATTATGCATAATATATCAAACAAATTCTAGTCACATGATTGATGACCTAATCACAATATCCACAGACACACTACTACAGTAGGATTAGAACTTCAAGCTAATAGCTCTATCCCCCATTCCCATTCCCCATCCCCCATATAAAACAATCTGTAAAAAACAGCACCTTGGCTGTTGGTAACCTTGGTAATGAATAAAAAACAAGAAGACACCCAATAGGAATACATATTCAACCTTCAATTTAAAAAAAGTGTCAATTTAGTATCAATTTACGTTAGTGCGCACTAACATATATCACCGCGCACTGCCATGTACCGAGTGCGCACTAATAATCCGTTAGTGCGCAGTATGGTGAGGCGCCATGTACTGCGCACTACGTCCAGCGACTGCGCGCTAACGGATAGTCCATGCGCACTAACATCCGTTAGTGCGCAGTAATAAAAAACCGACTTTAACCCGAAAATTCGTGGAATTTTGATTCTTTTTCCCAACTTCCCCAACAATGACGATTTAGACAATGTCGTTGGCATTGACTAAATCGTGAAAAACGATTGCACATCTCTATTATTTAACATGTGCACATTCTTTAGTGCATGTATAGTTGCATTCCTCTCTGCCTTCTGAAAACTATACAAGCCTGCTCCCTACTGCCCTTCCCTGCCAGTGTTTGAGATGCGTAGTGAGCTTTGAATCAAGTCATTGAAAGCTGGTCTATGATTAAAGAGGAGAGGAGAGTTTCTGAAAAGCAATGTCTGAGTGCTGAGTCTTCGGTTTTCAGTGTTTTGCTTTTATTATTTCCCTATCCATGTATCATCTGTTTGCCTTTAGGATTAAAATCTTGTGTGTAAGTGTTTCTTCTTTGGTCTTATACATGAGAGTGATAGGAGATTTTAGGATGCAAAGTGAGGGCTGTATGAGCATGCAAGGAGTTTGCTAGGTGAGCAAGAGGTAAGGGTGAGGGAGCAAAAGAGAGCGCTGGGATCAGGGCGAGAGAAAGGGGAAGTATGCAGGGTCATCTTGGGAGGGGGGACTGGTGATGGTGATAGGTGGGATAAAAAGAAAGTGTAGATTAGTTGGGGGGTGGAAGAGAGAAAGCTGATACATATTATGCCATTCTTTCCCCTCCCCCCTGCCACCCTCTGCTAATCAACAGCAATCTCAGGGTGACCACAACTGAAAGGTTCCAGGTATGGGAATGAGGAATCAGACAGGGAGACATCCTCAGCAGCTTACCTGGATGGAAATAGCAGGATCCCAGGGGTTCAGGCAGTGAATACAGGATGTCCACTTCACAGCGTAGGAGAGAGAACTCATCATTGACTGGGAGATACAGCATTTAATGTACAGGGCTAATGCCAGGGGATGTGGGATTTGGGCCAAATCAGGCTGAATGTGTCTCCTCCTCCTCCTCCCCCCCTCCCCAATATGATCCTCTGTAATTCCATCAATCTCCAATTTCTTCCCCTTGGCATGATCCTCCCCATTTCTCCCCCTTGCCCATAAATGATTCTTTCCCCACCCCCAATATCATCTTTTTCCCCTTGTGTGATCCTCTGCAGGATTCGATCTGAAGTTTGAAATCTGATTAGTTCCAACACCTAAAGTAATGTTTTAACACACCTAAGGTATGTTCAATGACAGAGCAAGTGGACATGTGCCTCGTTGTTCCTCTTCTCTGCAGGCGTCCTTGGGTGACCTACAGAAGTAGGAAGGCACGGTCAACTTCCATAGCCTGTGCCACCTGTGGGGATAAAATATACCTCATCTTGTGATTGCCCATGGGCTATGATAGGACCTGGCTGCTTTTTGTGTGCTTGTATCTCTTTTGTAAATGTATCAAACAATCTTTCAGGTTTCCGGCTCTTGCAAAGGAAACAATCATTCTTGATTGTTAAGGATGATTCTTCTAATCTTAATGGAAAAAAGATAGTAAGTGAGATTAATCATAACCCTTTCAGGATGTAATCTCTCTACCTTTTCCAGAGGAGGCTTTTGTTTTGAATTTATTGTCCTTCTATATGACAGTACTTTTTTGTCTGATCTGATGATTAACTTTCACTAACAAACCTGGGATATTTTTTTTTTTTGCTGCTTCTGTGGTTCCTCCTACTTAGTATCAGGGCAATATTAAATCAGAGGAACCACAGAAAAGCATAGAAAAACAGTATTTTCTGCTTTTCTGTGCATGGCTTGGGTTGCCTCAAAACTTAATGCTAGCTCCTGGGCTGGCATCAGTTTGTGAGCATAAAAACATGCATGTCCAGCGAGCGGTAACCTTTTACATCAGGCATACTAGTTAATAGCTCCATCAACACGCTTTTACATGTGATGAGTGCTATTAGCTATGCGTTGGTTTGGATGTGCTAATCCCGGTATTGCATGGGGCGTAAGTCTAGCGCATCCAAAGCATGAGTCCAACCGCACATTCAGCGGCGTGCTGACCTTAGCAACTGATATTGCATCGGCCTGTGAATGTTTAAAGTTAGCGTGGATGAAAAAAATAGCATGTATCCTTGTAGTGCAATCTTTGCTTTTAAAGGTACATTACCATTGAGATACCAGTTGAATTTGGCTGAGATATCAACTTGAGATTTTGTGTACTGCACAATCCTAGGCAAATCTCTTAGCTTTTTGAACTGAAACATAAGGATATTGTACATTTTAAAAAGTTCTGAGATGCTGTTCCCTTGTGGGTAGTTTAGTGGAGGTTATCTTGGGACACTGATAAACAGTCTTCTGGCAGCTAACTGTTATCTTTGAACTGCCACTGTGGTTTCCTCATAATTACTCTAATGATACTAATAGAACTAAATGCCTTTATAGTATATAGCAGTGGTTCTCAACCGGTGTGTCGCGACACATTAGTGTGTTGCCAAGCACCGGCAGGTGTGTCGCGGCTCCCGGTGTTCCACTGCCCCGCTTCTGCTTCCATTCTCCCCAGGGGCGGGGCTGAAGAATGGAGAGACGCTGAGCGCCACCGCTGGAGGCCAGGCCGGCGGGGCCGAAGAAAGAAGAGACACTGCGTGCCGCTGCGGTGGCTGAAGAGCGGAGAGACCTGCGCCCCGATGCCAGCAAGGCCAAAAAATGAAGAGACCTACGTGCCGCCAGTGGCAGCTGAAGAGCGGAGAGACCTGCGCCCCGATGCCAGCAAGGCCAAAAAATGAAGAGACCTACGTGCCGCCAGCAGCAGCTGAAGAGCAGAGAGACCTGCGCGCTGACGCCAGCGGGGCCGAAGAACGAAGAGACTTGTGCGCCGCCGGCGGCTGAAGAGCAGAGAGACCCTGCGCACCGTGGGAGGCGGCTGGAGAGACGTTGCGCACTGCGGGAAGTCAGGCCAGAGGCGGCTGAGAAGTGGAGGCCAGGCTTATTGGGCCAAACAATGAGAAGAGGCTCCATGTGAGCTTGTGTGCCTGTGGTAGAATGGGTGCATGAGTGAGAGCTTGTGTGGGAGTGTGGTAGAATGGGTGCCTGGGTGCATGAGTGAGAGCTTGTGTGCTTGTGGTAGAATGGGTGCCTGGGTGGTGAGTGGCAGTGTGTGGTAGAATGGGTGCTGGGTGCATGAGTGAGAGCTTGTGTGCCTGTGGTAGAATGGGTGCTGGGTGCGTGAGTGAGAGCTTGTGTGTGTGTGTTAGAATGGGTGCCTGGGTGCGTGAGTGGCAGCTTTGTGTGTGTATGTGTGTGTGTGTTAGAATGAGTGCCTGGGTGCGTGAGTGGCAGCTTTGTGTGTTAAAATGGGTGCCTGGGTGCGTGAGTGGAAACTTTGTGTGTGTGTGTGTGTGTGTGTTGGAATGTATGCCTGGTTGCATGAGTGAGAGCTTGTGTGCCTGTGGTAGAATGGGTGCCTGGGTGGTGAGTGGCAGCTTTGTGTGTGTGTGGTAGAATGGGTGCCTGGGTGCATGAGTGAGAGCTTGTGTGTGTGTGGTACAATGGGTGCATGAGTGGCTGTGTGTGTGTGTGTGTGTGTGTGGTAGAATGGGTGCCTGGGTGCATGAGTGAGAGCTTGTGTGTGTGTGTGGTACAATGGTGCATGAGTGGCTGTGTGTGTGTGTGTGGTAGAATGGGTGCCTGGGTGCATGAGTGAGAGCTTGTGTGTGTGGTACAATGGGTGCATGAGTGGCTGTGTGTGTGTGTGTGGTAGAATGGGTGCCTGGGTGCATGAGTGAGAGCTTGTGTGTGTGTGTGGTACAATGGTGCATGAGTGGCAGTGTGTGTGATTGTAAATGACAGAGCATGTGTGTGATTGAGAGAGACTTGTCAGGGAGGTGACCGGTGTGTGTGTGTGAGGAAGAGATACTAGTTAGGGAAGTTACTAGTCTGTGTGAGACAGAGACTAGTTGTGACTGGTTGTGGGCCTTAAGGAAGAGGACTGTGAGGACATAGCTTCAGCAGCCACTGCTGCTTCTGGTGAGTGCTATTGGTCTGCAAGGGAAAGGAGTAGGAGAGTTGCTGGAGAGGGTAAGTAAAGGCAGCTTTTTAAGTTTATTTTTCTTGATTGACTGCCATTTTAATTATTGGGTATTATGTGATGTGTCTGCTGTTTTGAAATATTTTGATATTTAGACAATTTTTATTAATTGTTATGAGTTTTTAGTTGTTGGATGTTATTCTGTTCATCAGCTGTTTTGTAACATTTATTAGTATAGTTTTACAATTATTTCTAAGTGGGTATCTATCTATAGCAGCTTGGCTTGCTCTGTTTTCCCAATAGGAGGTGTATTAGTGTTTAGGGCCTGGTTAAATATTTGTAGTGGTAAATTACTGTCTTTTCATAAGGAGAGGTATTGTGCCTGTCAGTAAAAAGAGTGGGGTAGATTTTAAAAAATTGCGCGATCGCGTACTTTTGTTCGCGCACCAGGCGCGAACAAAAGTACACTGGATTTTATAAGATACGTAGCGTATCTTATAAAATCTGGGGTCGGCACGCGCAAGGGGGTGCACATTTGTGCAACCTGCGTGCGCCGAGCCCAGCGCGCCGAACCTGCGCACGCCGAGCCCAGCGCGCGCTGCCTGTTCCTCCAAGGCCGCTCCGATCTTTCCTTCGCCCTCCCCCCATCTTCCCCTCCCTTCCCCTACCTAACCCACCCCCCCCCCCGGCCCTATCTAAACCCCCCCTTACCTTTGTTGGCAGATTTACGCCTGCTAAAAGCAGACGTAAATCTGCGCGTGCCAGCGGGCTGCTGGCGCGCCGTCACTCGACCCGGGGGCTGGTCTGGAGGCCTCGACCACGCCCCCGGGCCTGTCCTCGAAACGCCAGGGCCTGCCCCCTCCCCGCCCCTTTTAGAAAGCCCCATTGAGTTGATATAATAAAAGGCATTTTGGGGCATTTCAGTGACGCAGCTAAAACATAACCACATAAGTCAAATTTTCAGCTCCTCAGAAGTGCCTAACTCTGACGTATCTGGCTAAACTTTGGACAGCTATTTAGGCGTTTGCCGCAGCCGGCCTTTCAAAATAGACAAATAACTTTATCCAAATAGCATTTTAAATGTCTGTAGCAGCATAATTTCTGGTTGTAGGCGTTGGCATGCTTCTCATTTTTTACTGGTGGGAGAGAGACTAGTTGGGGTGGTGAGTGGTGAGAAATAGGCAGCCTGGTGTGAGGGGGTGACTTTTGAAAGGGGAAGTGTCTAGTGTCTTTATGGTGTGTCAGGTGAGGGAGAGAGACTGGTTGAGGTGGTGATTGGTGAAAGAGAGGCAGCCTGGTGTTTGTGGAGGGACCTTTGAGAGGGGAAGTGATTGGGGTGACTGGAGTGACAGGTGGGGGAGAGAGACTGGTTGAGATGGTGACTGGTGAGAGAGAGGCAACCTGTTGTGTGTGGGGTGGGACTGGTGAGAGGGGAAGTGACTGAGGTGATGGGGTGATATATGGGAGACAGAGGCAGCCTGGTGTGTGTCTGTGGGGGGGGGGGGGGGGGGGGACTAGGGTAACTGTATTGGGTGACAGGTCACCCTTAACATCCTGTAATTGGAGGGCCCAAGATAAGGAAGGCCTGCCCCTCTGCAACCTCCTGCGAGGACAGAGGAATGGTGGTGACCTGATGGAAGGACATTCTGATATTTTGTACTCCATTTTTGGGAAAAAGGATTTTTGGATAAGAGACCCAGGAGGCAGAGTTTTGCTGCCTCTTCCTGTCTGAGGAGGAGCATCGAGAGCTGTGTGTTCCAGAGTGTATACTTTCTATCATGGAATTCGAGAAAGAGAGATAAAGAGATCAAAAAAGGGATAGCAGAACTGTGAGTAATACCAAATTGAGACTATTGAGGACACCACTTTGACATTCTACGTGACACCTACGAACAGAACAGTGGTCTCTTGTGAAGATTTGCTGGCCTTCGGCGTGAGGAAACTCACTCCAAGATGAGATTTGGGCAAGGTTCTCTCAAGCTAGCTTGATGTTACCCAGGTAGAGAATCCATCAAGCTAGGTTGAGAGAACCTTGCCCAAATCTCATCTTGGAGTGAGTTTCCTCACGCCGAAGGCCAGCAAATCTTCACAAGAGACCACTGTTCTGTTCGTAGGTGTCACGTAGAATGTCAGAGTGGCCCCTAACCCCCTACATTGTGACCTAAACCCCACCTCGAGTTACTAGGTGGGCCTACCATAGGGATACAAATACCTACCTAGGGACATGACATTATGGTCTCTCTCTCTCTCTCTCTCTCTCTCTCTCTCTCTCTCTCTCTCTCTCTCTCTCTCTCTCTCTCTCTCTCTCTCTCTCTCTCTCTCTCTCTGAAATCAGACTTATGGGAGACATCACAAATGGTGATGAAAATTATGGCTGTGCGATAGCTCTTCGCAGACAGGCTAACCCAGCCCACTCCTCCTATTTTTTGGAATTTGCATCGCACCATACGAAACGGTGCGATCGCATGCGTTAACGGGGCTTTTCGCATGCGATAAGCCCTTAACGCATGCGAAAACGCCTTATCGCATTTTGATAAATGACCCCCTTAATGGATTAAAAGCAGACGGGGATTTTAGCTAATAGCCTCATCCAGATGGAATTTACATGTGATGAGCGCTATTAGCTATGTGCAAGTTTGGACACATGTTTCGGACATGCTGATCCCCTTATTGCATTGGGGCATATAGACGCACATCTGAAATGAGCATCCACGTGCTCGTTAACCTGAGCGCTAGGCTCAGCACACGATACTGCATCGGAATCTTCACCCCGGGGAGAGAGTGATTGGGACTCTGTGCAGATACTGAGTTATCCATTTTTATACTAGCTTGGAGGGATTTTTCCTACCTAAATAAGGAGGCCCTGCTCACTTGGAAACCTCATTTCCTCCCAGCCTTGGAGGGTGAGTGTTTCTCATGCCCTGGAAATAAGAGACCCTCGCACAGTTAGAGGCAAGGACTGTGAACATTAAAAGATCACTTGTGGAGCTGAAGACTGTATTATTTACTGTGCCATACACTCATTCTGATTCACCAACCCCATCTCCAAGTTCAGGCTACCTACCCACCGGGCCATAAAATAATTTATTGTCTCTTTTGGGGCTGGATCCCACAGGCTAGCTCACCACAAGTCCATATCCCCCCCCCCCCCCCCCCCCCCCCCCCGGACTTGAATCCTTTGTTGGTGGGGGAAAGGGCTTGTCCATCAGGCACTGGAGTGGCAGGGGTGACTGTATTCCTCCATCCTGGGGAGGAGGTAAGCTACCATTTCCCTCTGCTGTGGTTGCCATAGGTGCCAATGAACACATGGGAAACTCGGACTGAATGTCCAAATAAAATACTTTGCTAATGGTAAATCAGGTGAAGTAATGGCACAGTTCAAGCCAGTTCTACATTCCACGGAGGATCTCTTGTTACAGCCTTTCAGGCTGTGTGCACAGGTCTCTACTACCAGGGCATGGAAAGCCATCACTCTCTAGGGCTTGGCTAAGTGAAGCTCCCAGGTGGCCAGAGGATCCTTGTGTGGGCAGTAAAACCCCTCCATGAATGGCAAAAATGAAAAAAGACAGACTATGCACCAAAGTCCAAATTCCTCTCTCCCCAGGGGGTTGAAGACTCTAAATGAGGATCCTCAATAGGTGCCAAACATGGTATTGCTCATGGTTTTCCTCTCGAATAACTCTCTTTCCCCATCTTTCTCAATCTCTTGGATCCCAAGGATGAAAGGGATCCTTCCAGGAACATGCAGCTCTCTAAGTTTCTCCTGAGGCAGGAAGAGGCAGCAGAAATCTTCCTCCTGGCTCTCAGAACCAAAAATCCTTTCCTCAAACTTAATCCAAAATACCAGAAGATCCTTGAATCGGGTCACCACCATTCTTCTGCTCCCTAAAGAGTTTGCAGAGGGGCAGGTCTTCCTTGTCCTGGCACCCCAGGGAAAGAGTTCCCTGTGCCCTCCACCCAGGTGACCCGGGGGTCTCTCAAAGCTTCCTTTCACGCAAAAGTCGAAAACCTGAAAACAAACCAGAGGTAAGCCCAGCCTGCCAGACAGTGAACTGGTAGTGCAGCCTCCCAACCTTGTTCAGAATCCCCAGGAAGCGCTTGCCTGTATCCTCTGAGTAGGGCCAAAATCCAAATAAGAAAAATGCTTCTGTACTGGCACTTAACTCAGAGAACCAAAAACACTGCCCCAGTCTCTGAGTAGAGAGCTGCTTAAATAACCTCCAGGGCATGGACTTCCCAGCTCCCTGAAAGAGAAGGGTTGAACCGAATGACACCTGCCTCACCGTATCCAACCTTTCTGTCCCTAGCTAAAGGAACTACCAGGGAACTACTGGTAAGGAACCCAGTGGGTCATTGCAGTTTGTTTTGGACACTCGAAAGCTTGGTCTCCGGTGTGTTATTGGCAGTTGCAGCTCTCGCAGTGTGAAAAGAAATATACCTCTTCCAGGGAAAAGAGTTCTAAAGGCACCCCTGTGATTCCAGGCCCAGAAGAAGAATTCCTTCCCCCCACCAACAAAAACGCAGACCCTGGGGATAAGGAGTATTGTGTGAAAGCTGGTGCATGAGAGACAGCCCCAGAAGTATAAATACTTTTTATAGCTCCATCGGTATCAACCAGTTACCTGGAGACG
This sequence comes from Rhinatrema bivittatum, assembly GCF_901001135.1. NCBI lineage: Eukaryota > Metazoa > Chordata > Amphibia > Gymnophiona > Rhinatrematidae > Rhinatrema > Rhinatrema bivittatum. The sequence continues at coordinate 204,386,705 of NC_042615.1, forward strand.
GCTTAACTTTTCAAGATATTGTTGCCAGTCTTCCACGTTCTGTGACCTCTTGCAGTTTATGAATGCTAACCATTTCTCCTTTTCCTTTTTAGCTACTTCGTTAGAAAAACATAGTGGCCTTTTTTTCCTCTTTCCTTTATTTGCTTTCCTAACAAAAAGGTTAGTTGCTCTTATAAAATCTCCTTTTAGTTTTTCCTACTTCCCCTAGACTTTCCCATCCAGCTAACCACTCCTTGAGGTTCTTCCCCATTTTAACAAAATTAGTTTTCCTGAAATGTAGGACCCTTTCCTTTGAATGAACCTTCATCTCCTGTGCTCTAATTCTGAACCACACCATCCGGGGATAACTGGATCCCAGATTATCATCAACTACAACATCAGAGATGCTCAGGAGCAGATTGTTGCGACTGTCGCTGCTCGACGTCCTCACTCCGCCCTCTTTACCTCTCTGGTGACTCCCTCTGGGTCTGATGGATGGCTGGCTGCCGCGGCGTCTCCATGCCGTCTCCCTCCGGCGTCCCCGGCCTGGCTCAACGTTGCAGATCCGCCATGTTGCCTGAAGACCTAGGGCGCGCGCGCACTCTGATTGAAGTACTAGCAAGTGCATGAACCTCAGGGGCGTCCCCCTGAGATGATGTCATCCGCTTCCAATATTTAAAGGTCTCTATTTCACTATCTGAGTTAGCAAGGGGTTGGATTGGGAATGTGTCTCGCTACCTACGGACTACTCCCCCCAAGCTACTCTCCCTCCTCGGACTTACCAGAGGTACCCGCTCCTCGGGGGCCTCGCTCTTTTTCTTTACTTTCAGATTACAGATAGGAACCAGTACTCGCTCCTCGAGGGCCCATGTTCCTTGACACTCTGAAGATTCTCCACTGCTTGGAAGCTATTGCTGCTACAAACAATTGTGAGTTACCATCGCTCTCTCACAGCTTTCCCTGGAACCAGGTATTCGCTCCTCAAGGGCCTAAACCTTTCCAGTTCCTGAGCTTCCTTGAGACCTTATGTGAGTTTTGTCATCTAGTTCTGTTCATGAACTCTGCCTACTCACTTTTCTACAGTTTCTCAACAGCTTAGCCATCCTGGATCGCTGTTCCAGTACCTGAGGGACTTCAGCCCTACCGGGCATATCAGCTCACTACTGCCACCTCTGGTAGTTTTAAAAACCTGTTTAATAAAAGAACTAATGTGTGTCTGTCTCCATACTCAAGCTTAGCCAGTGGTCCATCTCTGGATATCTCTGGATATCCTCCCGGGGGTGTGGTCATCTGCCTCCGGCCCAGGGATCCATCCACAACTATATCAGATTGCTGACTCCTCCTTCTTAGGAGCCAATAAGAACAGATTGCTACTCTGCAGTCTAACAGCAGATTTATTACTGATTGCTAACTCCCAGCTCAAACACAGAGCTTTCCTAACAGTTTGCTAACTCCTGTCTGGTTGCTCCTCCCACCAGACTATAACAGATTGCTAACTCCTCACGGAGATTCCTAACACAGATTGCCTATCAGGGGATCGGGCATCCCCCAGTGGGCCAGTCACACTGGTCTCGTGTCTTTGTGGAATAAGTTATTTTGCAGGGCTGGCCCACGACACACAAAGCCATATAAGTGACTTATGTGGCTAGGCAGCATCCAATAAATGTAAATGCATATTCAACGGCCGCTACTTAACCACATAAGTCTTACTTATCCAGCTAAGTAGCATTGAATGCTCTTTGAATATTGGGCCCCCCCCCTATGTTTGTTAGTTGTTTTGATATATTCATTCTTTTCATGGCTTTAATATTATGAATGATGTCTTATATCTCTTGATTTTATTGCTTGGTTTGTGAGGAGTGATTATGTTTCTTTTTTTCCAGTGTTGCACTGCATAATACTGTCGGGTTTGCTGTGGTTACCAGAGCATGTTTGTGAGTGAGAGAGAACGAGTGAGCCAATGAGCATATGCTTGAGCAAGAGTTCTATTTAAGCCAGTTGGCCTGTGTGTGAGTATAAAAGAGAGCGATAGAGCCAGTGATCATATGTGTGAACAAGAGCGTGAGTATGTGACACAGTGAGCATGTCTGTGAGAGAGAGCATGTGAGCCAGTGAGCATGTACAAGATACAGTATATGATCAGATCTAGTGAGCATGTGTGTGAGAGAGAATATAAGGGAGTTTGTATAAGAATGAACATGTGTGTTAGGGAGAGAAGAAAATTGTGCATATCTCCCATCCCTTACTAATTCATGACAATCTCAGGATGACTGGCATGTAAAGTTCCCAGGTATAGAGAGCAGGAGATTTATTTTAGCTTTAATTTTAATTATTGAGTGTTGTTTGCTGTGCCTCCTATTTTTAAATATTTTATCAATGTTTGGGAAATTTAAAAAAATGTAATATGTTTGTAATCACTGGATGTTCTTTTCATCAGTTGTTTTGAAATATTTATTCTTTTTATGAGTTTGGTTTATATTTCTTGATGTTATTGTTTGATGTTTAGTGAGGAATGATATTTGTTTTTCCATTCCATACAGAGTCTGGCTTTTTGTGGTTTCAAGTTCAGTTTTTGTCTGCATGTTTCTATTTATACTTTATTATCTCTTCATTTTGTATTTGGTGAGGGTCTGCCTGTGTTCTACATGTGTGACTAAGGTGAGATATTCTGCTAAGCAGACTTATGGGGTGGCCCCAACCAATTTTCATGGATGGAATAGGGGTCCAGTACTGCCCCCTCCCATGTGAGTTCTGTAACCAGTTAACAGAACAATTATTCTTGCAGATTATCAGATCTTCCTGCTTCTAGAGGAAACTGTAGCTGAGATGTCCTAATCAACATCCAGGAGATTGAAACCCCCTAAAAGCACTAATATGTTAACTCACAATAGTGCATTTTATCTTTATTTATTTATTTATTTATTTATTTAAAATTTTTATATACCGACATTCATCCAGGATATCACATCGGTTCACAGTGTAACGCAAATATACGCCATGCATGGCGCTTTACATGGAACAGATAAAACATGTTAACAAGGGAATAAAGGGGTAAGAGAACGTGGGATAAATTGCATTAAATATTAAACAAGAATTGCAAATATATACATATGTACAATGTTGAGAGAACTGAGAGAAAAGGGATTTGGGAATATTAGGGGGGGAGGGGGGAGTGGAGAGCAGAGGGGGGAGAAGAGGGGAGAAGGGGGCGGAAAGAAGAAGGATGGGGCAAAAGTGGGGTACCGAAAGGGGGGCGGTGGAAAGGCAGAGTGGAGATTAGGTGTATGCTTTGGCAAATAGCCAGGTCTTAAGCTTCCGCTTGAAGGATTTCAGGCATTCCTCTTGCCGTAGTTCAACTGGCATTGTGTTCCAAAGGGTCGGCCCGGCGATGGATAGTGCACGGGCTCTTGTGGAGGTTAGTTTGTGGAGTTTGGGAGAGGGGATAGGCATGGTTGCGAGATGTGCATGTCTGGTAGGCTTATTGGACTGGTGTAAGCGGAAGGATTCATTGAACCAGTTCATTTCAGGATTGTATAAAGCCTTGTGGATGAGAGAGAGTGCCTTATATTGTATACGGGATGCTATTGGGAGCCAATGTAGATCTTTTAGAACAGGTGTAATATGGTCATGTTTGCGTAGGTTGGTCAAGATTCGGGCTGTTGTGTTTTGCAGAATTTGAATGGGATGAATGGCGTTGTTAGGAAGGCCGAGGAGCAGGGAGTTGCAGTAGTCTGTTTTGGCAAAGATAGTGGTTTGAAGCACTGTCCGGAAATCAGGGGCATGCAGTAAGGGTTTAAGTTTTTTCAGTGTATGGAGTTTAAAGAAACCATCTTTAAGTATATTGTTGATAAATTTCTTCAGGGTAAAGTGCCCGTCGAGGATGATTCCCAGATCACGGACTTGTTGGGCAAATTTGAACTGTGATAGAGGGGGGAGGATCGAGTGGTTGGGGGGTGAGATGAGCATGATTTCAGTTTTAGTTGTGTTAAGGGCTAGGTGGATGGAAGAGAGGAGATTGTTTATGGATTGGAGGGTATCATTCCAGAAATCCATGGTTTTCGAAAGGGAGTCAGTGATGGGTATGAGCAGCTGAACATCATCAGCGTAAATGTAATGGGGGAGATTTAGGCTAGAAAGGAAGTAGCAGAGGGGAAGGATGTAAATATTGAAGAGGGTAGAGGAGAGGGATGATCCCTGAGGGACACCTTGATTAAGGGGGATGGCATTGGATACGTGATTGCCTAGCTGAATTTTGTAGTCTCTGTTGCTGAGGTAGGATTTGAACCAGTTGTGGGCAACACCTGTAATGCCTATTTCAGTTAGGCGCTGTAGAAGAATGGGATGGCTGACGGTGTCAAATGCGGCATGCTGATCTTATCTTTACCTTTGTACCTTACATTATTAGCCGAAAGGGTAAGTACATTATGGGGCATATTTTCAAACATTTATGCGTTTAAAATTGGAAGCTATGCATGTAAGTTACATGCACGTATGTAAACAGTATGTTGAAAGACCCCAAAGTATGCATGTTCTAGCGGTGTTGCGTATAAATGTGAAAGTTTAAAAAAAGGGGCATGTTAGGGCAGGGTTCAGAAGTTCGGATTTTGTAAGTGGTATATGCACATTCATTACTGAACTTGTCTGTATTCTTTTACCCCTGCTAATTAAATCTTGGAAGTGAAATTACACTTGCTTTTGTCTGCAGTTTTTGGGTGGGAGGTTTGGGTTAAGTGGTGAATGAGGGGTTGTTTGGTCACGGTGATGTTCTGGAGGATCTAGGTTACTGGTGGAGGTCAGTCCCTTACCAGTTTCACCCTGCCCCACCACCTTTTATGGCTGATCTGGGTTTCAGTGGCTGTAGCGGGAACAGCTATTTAAAAACATCCTGGCAAGCCCTACAGTTTTCTTTTGGTTACAGGAGAATGGGGCTGGGAGCTCCAGGACCTGCCGGAGCACACACACCAGCTCAGGCTTCATACTGGATTTCTTTTCTATTATGTTGTGTGTCACACATCATTTTTTTTTGTTTTGTTTTTTTACTTCTGGCAGTAAGAACCAGTTAGCAACAGTAGGGCTGGGGATTCACTTGAATTCCTACAAGGACCTGATGCACATCACCGAGGCATTCTCAGAGGAAGTACAAGTGTAATTTCCCAAGGGAAAAGTACCAGTTTTCTGTGAATACTTTTTCCTGGCCAAAACAGCATGCATACTTTTGAAAATTTAAAAGAGACAGGTTGATTTTAAAAGCGTTACTCTTGCAAAAATGAACATATGTGTGTAGGTGGGCCAAGAGCAAGCAATACGGATTTTAAAAAGCCACAAAATATGCGAACATGTGCCTATGTGCATGTGAGGAATGAGTGGCGGAAAAGGGGTAGGGCATGGGCGTCTCATGCCGGGGCCAAAATGTATGCGTGTAACTCCGAATTTTAAAACCGAGTATTGAAGCATCACATTTCCTGCTGGCTAACTAACTGTGCAGTGTAAGGTGTCACCAGCTACCCTCCATGCAGAGCTTACATTCACAGATACATGTGATGGCTTGGACAGCTCAGCCTTTATTTCTTCCAAGGTGGATGAAATGAGAATGAGGTATAATTGGGTAGAGTAAAAAATAATTGGGTAACATTTCTATTAAGTGCTCTGAGGGGATTAGTGGAGGAGGTGCTATGCAATAGTGACTTTTGTGAACTGGAAAACTGTCGCAAGATATTATAGTGGAGTTAATATGATGTGACATTGTCCAAATTTACCAGATATCTTTATCCTGTCTCTTGTTTGCTGCTGGGAAGAACAGGCTGGTGTGATAACATGCGTTGGACCTTATTCATAGAGGACTTTTCCTCCATATGGATTTATTGAAAAAGACTCTTTGTCCGTTGATTTAAGATTGCACGTGCTGAGAAGAGTGTTGCTTGTTAAAATGTTTCACGTGCATGTTTTATGAGGCAAGCAAGATTTGCACTTCTGTCAGCCAAACGGGGGAGTGGAAACACTTTATTTTTTTTTTCACAATAATAGGTATCCTCCTTACTTATTATAAATTATTTACAAATGTAACATTCATAAGTTCTTTTAATAATTCCTCATTTCTTGTTCCTAACTTTTTATCGGTCGGGTCCCTTCATTGCCCAGTAGTGGAAAATCTATCTGCTGCTCCACTACATGCAGCGGGGCTGTACGAAGGAAATGGACCTGGGTGTGCTCTGTCCTCTATTCAGCCCCAGCACCCTGGCAGCCCAATTGCACTACCATAGAGATCAGAATGACTACCAGCTTCTTCTTCCTGATTTCCACTTTTTGGAAGAGATACAGCATCTGCCTTTCTCCAGCTCTCTCTCCAAGGAATTGTTACTCGGGACTGTCGGTGGAGCAGGAGAAAGGACGAAACGCAAGTGGGCACCACAGAGAAAGATGTGAACAGATGGATAGGGGCACTGCCCAATAAGACATTTAAAATGATAAACCATGATGACCTGTAACAAAGCTTAAATCCACACACGACTAAAATACTATTATTTATAACAAGGAAAATTGAAACAAGGTTAGATTGAGTGCGGAGTAAAGAAGTAGCATATTCATTCATTTACTTATCTATACATTTTATATACCATTGTTTCATGCATAGATCACAACAGTTTACAAGATAACATTCATAGTTATAAATTCAACAGCAAACATAAACAAAAACAGCGATTGGTTACTATGTGCCTAGAGCAGCAAGCTGAGAACCAGAGAAGCCAAGGTTCAAATGCTGCTGCTTCTACAGATACTCGTCCTCATGACAAGTCACTTTATCCTTCATTGCCACAGGTGCAACTTAAATTGTAAGCCCTTTGGGGCACGGACATAACTGCAGTACCTGAATTGTAAATTGCTTTGAGCTTGGATTTGGAAAAAGCATGTCATAAAATCTAAAATTCCAAATCCAGAAGGCAATGAAGAGAATTTAAATAACATCACTAGAAAACATGATAGTGAAAAATCAGAGAAATATGTAGCATAAATAGAAAATAGTTTCCAAAAGTGCAGACAAGTATATGTCTACCCATGGAAACAGCCAGGGATATCTTTATGCTGGTATTTTTATAAACCATGTGGCAGAAACGTCACAATTTATAAAATATACATATTTTGCTCCAAAATGTATGTTTGTAGTAGGAAATATATGTTCACAAAAGAATGCATATATGGAGGAAGGTATGCACACAAAACACATATTCCTCTTATGCAACCCCTAACATGCAGGCAAGGATACAGAAGTAATTAGTATTGATAGAGGCAAGTAAAAGAGTAAATAAAGCTATTTTTTGGTAAATACTTAGGGGTACATTTTAAAAATGAACGTGTGCACGTCCATGTGCATGCACTACCTGGCGCGCACACACATGGGGGGATAAAATTTCACAAATTTGCACGGCGATGCCTTGTCATAATATGATCAAATTTGATTTAATGATTGGAAGGGGGACAGTAAACAAATCCACGGCTCTCGTGCTAAATTTTCAAAAGGGAAACTTTGATAAAATGAGAAAAATTGTTAGAAAAAAACGGAAAGGAGCAGCTACAAAAGTAAAAAGTGTGCAAGAGGCATGGTCATTGTTAAAAAAAAAAAAAAAATACCATCCTAGAAGCTCAATCCAGATGTATTCCACACATTAAGAAAGGTGGAAAGAAGGCAAAACGATTACCGGCATGGTTAAAAGGGGAGGTGAAAGAAGCTATTTTAGCCAAAAGATCTTCATTCAAAAATTGGAAGAAGGATCCATAGAAGAAAATAGGATAATGCATAAACGTTGGCAAGTTAAATGTAAGACATTGGTAAGACAGGCTAAGAGAATTTGAAAAGAAGTTGGCCGTAGAGGCAAAAACTCACAGTAAAAATGTTTTAAAATATATCCAAAGCAGAAAGCCTGTGAGGGAGTCAGTTGGACCGATGATCGAGGGGTTAAAGGGGCACTTAGAGAAGATAAGGCCATCGTGGAAAGATTAAATGATTTCTTTTCTTCAGTGTTTACTGAAGAGGATGTTGGGGAGGTACCCGTACTGGAGAAGGTTTTCATGGGTAATGATTCAGATGGACTGAACCAAATCACGGTGAACCTAGAAGATGTGGTAGACCTGATTGACAAACTTAAGAGTAGTAAATCACCTGGACCAGATGGTATACACCCCAGAGTTCTGAAGGAACTAAAAAATGAAATTTCAGACCTATTAGCAAAAATTTGTAACCTATCATTAAAATCATCCATTGTACCTGAAGACTGGAGGATAGCAGATGTAACCCCAATATTTAAAAAGGGCTCCAGGGGCGATCTGGGAAACTACAGACCGGTTAGCCTGACTTCAGTGCCAGGAAAAATAGTGGAAAGTGTTCTAAACATCAAAATCACAGAACATATAGAAAGACATGGTTTACTGGACCAAAGTCAGCATGGCTTTACCCAAGGTAAGTCTTGCCTCACAAATCTGCTTCACTTTTTTGAAGGAGTTAATAAACATGTGGATAAAGGTGAACCGGTAGATGTAGTATACTTGGATTTTCAGAAGCGGTTTGACAAAGTTCGTCATGAGAGGCTTCTAGGAAAAGTAAAAAGTCATGGGATAGGTGGCGATGTCCTTTCGTGGATTGCAGACTGGCTAAAAGACAGGAATCAGAGTAGGATTAAATGGTAGGGGTGTGCATTCGTTTTGAACTTAAATGTAAAACGCAACTTATTTTTTTTTTTTTAACTTAAAAAAGTGATGAGGCGTAAACGATCGGATTTCCAACTTATTCAACATAGCTATGTTGAATACGTTGGAAATCGCGATTGTTGATCTAAATAAAAATTTAAACCCCTCACCCTCCTTAATCCCCCCCCAAGACTTACCAAAACTCCCCAAGCTGGCCAAAAGTTCCATGAGGGTCTGGGAGCGGACGCGCGGGGAATCACGTGACATCGGCGTCACTTCAACGTGACGCCGACGTCACGTGGTCCATTGCGGTTCCGCTCCCGGACCCCTCGTTGGACCCAAACGGCACTTTTGGCCAGCTTGGGGGGGCCAGCTTGGGGGGGTCAGGAGGCCCCCCCAAGCTGGCCAAAAGTGCCTTTTGGGCCCAACGAGGGATCCGGGAGTGGACCCGCGGGGAATCACGTGACGCCGCGTCACTCCGACGTGATGCCGACCTCACGTGCTCCTTGCAAAGGAGTTCAGAAATGGCGTCCTGACCCCGCTGGACCACTAGGGAGTTTTGGTAAGTCTTGGGGGGGGGGGATTAAGGCGGGTGAGGGGTTTAAATTTTTATTTGCACATATGGACATAGACTCAACTTATGGAATTCTCCATATGTCCATATTGACCGCAAATGACCCCCCCTTTCGACTTATGGACTTATGAACTTAAACTTTTGGTCTGCACATCCCTATTAAATGGACAATTTTCTCAGTGGAAGGGAGTGGGCAGGCAGTGGAGTGCCTCAGGGATCTGTTTTGGGACCCTTACTTTTCAATATATTTATAAATGATCTGGAAAGAAATACGACGAGTGAGATAATCAAATTTGCAGATGATACAAAATTGTTCAGAGTAGTTAAATCACAAGAAGATTGTGATAAATTGCAGGAAGACCTTGTGAGACTGGAAAATTGGGCATCAAAATGGCAGATGAAATTTAATGCGGATAAGGGAAAGGTGATGCATATAGGGAAAAATAACCCATGCTATAGTTACACAATTTTGGGTTCCATATTGGGTGCTACAACCCAAGAAAGAGATCTAGGCGTCATAGTGGATAAGACATTGAAATCGTCAGTTCAGTATGCTGCGGCAGTCAAAAAAGCAAACAGAATGTTGGGAATTATTAGAAAGGGAATGGTGAATAAAACGGAAACGTCATAATGCCTCTGTATCACTCCATGGTGAGACCGCACCTTGAATACTGTGTACAATTCTGGTTGCCACATCTCAAAAAAGATATAATTGCGATGGAGAAGGTACAGAGAAGGGCTCCCAAAATGATAAGGGGAATGGAACAGCTCCCCTATGAGGAAAGACTAAAGAGGTTAGGTCTTTTCAGCTTGGAGAAGGGACGGCTGAGGGGGGATATGACAGAGGTGTTTAAAATCATGAGAGGTCTAGAACTGGTAGATGTGAATCGGTTATTTACTCTTTCGGATAATAGAAAGACTAGGGGGCACTCCATGAAGTTAGCATGTAGCACATTTAAAACTAATCGGAGAAAGTTCTTTTTTACTCAACGCACAATTAAACTCTGGAATTTGTTGCAGAGGATGTGGTTAGTGCAGTTAGTATAGCTGTGTTTAAAAGAGGATTGGATAAGTTCTTGGAAGAGAAGTCCATTACCTGATATTAATTAAGTTGACTTAGAAAATAGCCACTGCTATTACTACCAATGGTAACATGGAATAGACTTAGTTTTTGGGTACTTGCCAGGTTCTTATGGCCTGGATTGGCCACTGTTGGAGACAGGATGCTGGGCTTGATGGACCCTTGGTCTGACCCAGTATGGCATGTTCTTATGTTCTCATATTCTTTTAATGTAGACAAGTGCAAAGTGATGCACTTAGGGAAGAGTAACCCAAATTTTGGCTACAAAATGCAAGGTTCCACATTAGGAGTCACTACTCATGAAAAGGATTGTTGAAAATATGTTGAAATTTTCTGCTCATTGTGCAACAGCAGCCAAGAAACCAAATAGAATGCTAGAGATTATTAGGAAAGAAATGGAGAATAAAACAGAGAATATCATAATGCCTCTGTTTTGCTCCATGGTGTAACCTCATCTTGAGGTGTTCTGGTCACCACATCTCAAGAAAGATAAAGCAGAATTAGAAAAGGTACAGAGAAGGGCAACCAAGATGATAAAGGGGATGAAACAATTTCCCTATGTAGAAAGGCTAAAGAGGTTAGGACTCTTCAGCTTGGAGAAGAAACGGCTGAGGGGAGATATGATAGAGATCTATAAAATAATGAGTTGAATGGAATGAGTAAACGTTAATCAGTGCTTTACTCTTTCAAAAAGTACAACGACCAGGGGGACACACAATAAAGTTACTGGATAATACATTTAAAACTAATAAAAGAAAATATTTTTTTACTCAATGCATAATTAAGACCTGGAATTCATTGCTGGAGGATTCGTCCATTAGTTACATATGGTATTCGTTTCCCTTTAAAGTTAACCCCCCCCCCCAAAAAAAAAACCCAAAACAAAACCCTATCCCAACCCTTTAAATTTAATTAACTACAACCCCCCACCCTCCTGATCCCACCAAGACTTGCCAAAAGTCCCTGGTGGTCCAGTGGGGGTCCTGGAGCGATCTCCTGCACTCGGGCCGTTGGCTGCCAGTATTCAAAATGGCACCGATAGCCTTTGCCCTTACTATGTCACAGGGGCTACCAGTGCCATTGGTCGGCCCCTGTCACATGGAAGAAGCACAAGATGGCACCGGCCATCCATTGCTCCTACCATGTGGCGTTGGCAGGTTATAAAGACAAATAGATAAATAAATATTCTGTTCAACTGCTTTGACTTTCATTTGTCTCACTTTGGGCATTCTTTCTAGCTCTTTTGCTGCAGTGCTACTCTCCTCGTTCTATCCTTGCCCTTAGCTGCTGATTGTTGATATCTTATTCTTAATGAGGCGATGCGGGTTGGCTACTATACAAGCCTGATATGGATGATGTTTGTGAATTATTTCTCTCTCTCTCTCTTTTGTGTCTTTTAGCTGCAACCCTTTCTCTCTCTCTCTTTTGTGTCTTTTAGCTGCAACCCTGCACTCTCTTTTTTTTCTTTTCCATTTTTGCATTTTGGGCTCTGGAGCTTTGGTTTCCCTAAGGGAGTTTGTATTTGGGGGCTTTTCCTGTATGAGTCTATAAGTTTCTCTTGGGGAGTGGGGATAGATATTAGTTTCCCTTTCTCTTTTTACTCCCTACCTTTGGGGTGGCTCTTTTGCTGTCTTCTGCATTTTTCTCTTTTTCTGGTGGGTTACATTGATGGGCTGGTTTTACTTCTTTCTGACTATATATATGAGTTTGGGGGGGGGGGGGTTGTTTCTCCCTCCCATTTTTGGGTATCAAGATGGTTGCCATTGGCAGATTCTTGGTGCTGGCTTTGGTATCTTTGGATCTAGAGGTAGTTGGGGAGGTCTTTTTGGGGGGTTTTCTTGTGTGTTTTCTCTTTTGGTTTCTGCAATTTAGCCTGATGTGCAAGAGCAGACATATATTTGTTGAGTAGCCCTGACCCAGTTGTAAGCAATGTTTTTATCATGTTGTCAAGTCTCATTCCTTTGAATTATCTTGTTGCTCACTGAATGTGAAGGTGCTAAACTCCCTGACCAAGAAGAGTTTATTCCTTAAAGAAGCCGCTAGGAAAAACGCTTTGGCTTATTTTGTGCAGGAAACACATTTTAGTTATGAGAGGGAATTTTGTTTTAAGAATGCTTTGCATGAGACTCTGTTAAGAAAGGAGACATGGGTATACTTTTTGTGAGGCATTTCTTTTTTGCTGTTATTAAAGTTAGGAATAATTTGAGGGGACAATATATTTTTCTTAAAGATAGAATGGCTGAATGTTCCTTAACTTTGTCTTCTATCTACTCTCCTAATGTAGATCAAATCTATTTTGTTTTGGCATGCTTTGCTAAGCTTTTTGCTTTTTCGGAGACGAGGCTATTAATTGGGGGAATTTTAATTTGGTTCTTTCTCCTGGGCTGGAGAGCACAGGTCCAGTTACTAAAGATCTGAGATATAAGGCTTAGCTGTTTGAGCAGTTGCCTGCTGTGATGAGTGGTATGAGTGTGAGCCCTTGGTGCTATGGCATAGTTGACAAAGCCGCCTCATAGGTGAACCTACAAGGCCTACACCGACAGCTGGCGACTATGCCCTAAAGCAGGAGGACATATTGGAGCTTCGGTTATACTAGCCGCCACATTGTATACCTCTGAGTTGTTAGCCATTGAGGTCCTCTGAGGCCTGGGCTCTGGGCTTGAGTCAGACCCTAGCATCAGTCCTGGGTCTGGGCTGAGACTGAGGCATTGGGACTTAGTGTCTGGACCAGGCTCTGACATTGGTCTAGGCTGAGGTCCAGATATCAGGATCTGACTTCTGGGTTGGGCGCCAGCATCAAGCCTGGTCCAGGTGTTGGGATTCTGTCTCAAGACCAGGCCTCAGTGTCGGGCCTTGGAGTAGGAGCTAGGCTGGGTTGCGACAATGTACCATGGCCTATGCAAGGCTAAGGCTTCAGCCTGGGCCTAGGCCTTGGCATTGGATCCTCCCTGGGCCAGGTATGTAGGCCCAGGAAAACCCTGGCACTGACATTTTTTCGGGTGGTACGAATGTGTGGTGAAGACGGGAGGCCTTGTGAGGGCCCATTTCTTTTTTTTTTTTCTGTTTATTTCAATTCTTTAAATGAAATAAACATTAAACAAAACAAAATTCATTGGGAACCCCACCAAAAAAATGAAATGACAAATGAAAGAAAATTTTAACTTCTTCCCACCCTATAAATCATCAGTAAATTTATTTTGAGTACCCTTAACTGTGTCCAGCCTTTCTGTCCCTGCTGAAGCATCACATAAAGAGAGAGAGTAACAGTGAGATACACACACCTAAGGAAAAGTTCAACAACCCTCTGGGCCCCCTAAGATCTGCCTTCACCCCCAAGGAAAGGTCCTATACCTTAGGGACAAGCAGGAGGGGAGAGTAGTGGAGATAGCCCCAGAAACAAATACTTTTGTGTCCCCTTTGGAAACAGTTAAAATCCATGGAAAAAGGGTTATATATATATATATATATATATATATATATAATTTTTTAATTCCTTTTCTATGTTATGTTAGGGCAAGATCCTATTATAGCATCTATTTTTTATTTTTAGCACACACATTCAGTATAGCTCTGAAGGAAGCAAACTGTGAACATGAAATTCTGAACAGCACCCAACTTTTCGGTGCTCTTTTTTTTTAATTCACTTTGATTCAGGGTCCCCATTTCCTAGTCGTGTGATTGGCAAACATGATAAATTTCTTCTAATTGGACAAGCATCCATCTGTTGGCTTCGTTTATACATCCTCCGCATAATACAGAGTTAGCCTTGTTTTCAGTTCCCTTTGAGCCAAGGAGTCATGGGAGGAAGGTGCTTAGGGTGAGCATATTTGGCGTTTATGTGGTGGTAGCTTACTGCTGATAACTTTCACCTTTTTCAGCATGTTTTTGGGAATTAAATGGTTCTTCACATTCTTGCTGGAGCCTGGCCATGAGGAGACACAGGGCACTCTTTGCCACGCCGTGTTTAATATAGTTCTATGAGTGATTCAGTAGTAATTGTTAGTGGCATTCTGTTTCAATGCTTTTTCTGTCTGTCTATCTAAATAGAATTCAAACTGTCGTCATTGACAGCATTTCAACTGTGGGATTTAAAATAGTACAAAGCTAAGATAAATCCACCCAATGAAGTTGCAATACTAAAATCTCCACTTCTAAATATTGGGCTGATCTATAACCACCTGGAATACTCCAAAAAGACTGCTCACTTGTAATTGAAATATTCACTAAAGTGTTTCCGTATCCAGAATCAACCCTAATCACAAAATTAACCTTCGTGTAGACAGCAGACCGAAATCTACAGCATGCAAAATCTTTCTAGATACTATGGAAGACATGGGGTGGACACAAATTGTAAGCAACCCCACCCATAAAGCAGGACACATCCTTGACCTAATTTTCACCAATCACAATAACTGCATAATCAGTTCTTCTCACAAAATATTGCCTGGTCTGATCACCAACTAATAAAGGCTGAAATAACTCTCCTCACCACACAACAAACAAACCCACAAAATAATCAGTCTTTCATGTACCAAAAAAAGATAGAACCTGAAACACTCAAAGAAACTATTAAAAATAAAATAACTGAGTTTGATCACAATAATGCCTCCTCATGTTTTGATTCCTGGAATAAACTCATCAATGAATTAGTGGATACCCTATGCCTAATCCAGAAAAAACATTCCAAAATTAAGGCAACACAACTAAACTTTTGTGTTTGTGGCATTGTGGACCTTTTGTCGCTATGGAGATGACTCCGCCCATGGGGAGGGGCCCTGTGGGGAACCACAGCGATAGGCTAAACTCAGATAGCAGACACGGAATGAATGGAAGGCTTTATTGTACTGCTGTAGATAGATGGTATGAAGCAGGAAGGTAAGGCACTGAGGTCCACGAGGTGCCAATATGTTCAACAGTCTCAGATATAGAATCTCACCCAGATGTTCAAGAGAGGTGGGGACCCACGGTGTGGGCAATGCTGAGCCTGGTGGGTGGAGTTGGAGCACTGGATCATAGAGGTACTCACAGGAGTGTAGGCGTCTTCCTGGTAGTGAGATGGTGGGACCGAAGGTCCGTGGTAAAGGACACATAGACTGGTAGGCCCTTGAGGAGCAGGTACCTGATAGTCTAGAGATCCTGAAAAGAATACGAGAGAGAGACCCCCGAGGAGCGGTTGTCTCAGTTAGTAGAGGCCCCGAAGGGTGATGTAAGCGAGAGACCCCTGAGGAGCGGGTGTCTTGAGCTTCTAAAGGAGCAAGGCCGTTGGAATGTAGAGTGGCATCTAAGCATGCAGCTTAGTGCGGTCAGAGAAGCTTAAACCAAAGTCCTTGCTAACTCAAAGGTGATAGCGAAGTGGAGGCTTTAAATACCCGGAGGTATTGATGTCATGCGATGGGGACGCCCCCGAGGTTCCCGCCATGACGTGTATTAGAGCGTAGGAGATGTACACGCGCACACCCTAGGAGGCCACGGGAGTGAGCATGGAAGACTGGAACGCCCATGCTAAGCTGGAGACGCCGAGGCTGTCTGCCCTCAGCACCAGAGGCAGCCATCCTGCCCAAGGAGGAGGAAAAGGGAAGAAAATAGGTAAGGCAGAGCAGTCGCAGGCATCTGCGACTGACGGGCACAACATAAACAAAATAAACCTTGGTATAGTGAAGAGCTTAGACATGCTAAATTGACCCTGAGAAAATCTGAAAAGCAATGGAGGAAATGCCATTGTATGGAATCCCGAGAAAAATACAAATCCCTATAACAAAATACCGTGAACAAATCAACAAAGCAAAAAAAGAATACTACGCAAAACAGATTCATGGTGTAATATTTAATTCAAAACTAGTCTTTGAAACAGTTAAAAACCTAATCAAGGATCCATCTTCCTCCATCTCAAATAACTATGACTTTATAAAGAACTCATGCAATGAATATGCTAATTTGTTTTTAAACAAAATCAATACACTTAAATCACAATTCTCCCTCTGCCTACCAACAAAAGAACCAGAATACAAATTTGGTCAAGTGAAATGGAACTCATTCGACAGTGTATCTAAACTTGAAGTAAACCAAATCATCACTAAAGTGAAGTCTGTGACCCACCCACTAGACACTCTCCTGGCAAGTGCCCTGAAAAAAGTAAACTGCGCAGTAACCCCAGTATTCACAACCATAATAAGTCATTCACTAGCAGAAGGCTTGGTCCCCAACAGGGCAAAACAAGCTGTGAATAAACCAATTCCAAAAAATAAAACCAGCAGAATCAATGATTGGGACAATTATCAATCAATATCCAACCTGCCTTTCATCGCAAAAGTCCTAGAAAAAGTAGAGAACCACCTAGAAGACAACAATATACTATATACCCAAACTAATTCGGATTCAGAAAAAATCACTCAACAGAAACCCTACTCATTTCTTTAACTGATCCTATTCTACAGGACTTTGACAACAATGAATCATATATCCTGGTACTAATAGATTTAACAGCAGCATTCGACATAATTGACCATACCCTATTATGCCACCAACTGAGAGAAATTGGAATAGGCAGAAGTGTTAACAAATGGTTTTCTTCCTTCCTTCCTAAAAGATAGGTTATTCCAAGACAAACTAGGTATTCACATTTCAGTCACCTTCCCGATTGATACAAGCATCCCCCAAGGCTCAGCTCTCTTGGCCTCCCTATTCAACATCTATCTGCTGCCTATATGTGGATTACTAGCAAATCTAGGAATCAACTTCTTCCTATATGCAGATGACATACAATTCTACATCCCTTTCAATAAAACATTTGAAAAAACTGCAGCATCTTGTCTTCGGACTTTAAAAAAAAAACTTAAGACTTGGTTATTGGGACAAGCCTTCCCCTAACTCAAGACTAGCATGGCTATAGCATTGCCTGCCTTAGATCAGACTTAGGTTTCTCAAGTACCCACTAAATCTATAGTTGTAATTAGTTTATTGAATACTTTCCCCTCTGCTTTTCCATCTCCCCAGTTGCATTCCCTTGTTTTATTGTAACTTTTGCTCCTTCTGGTTATGGTTCACTGTTTATTGTTAATTTTTTGTTAATGTATCTGTTCCCTGTAAACCGATTTGATTTGATTTGTATCATGAAAGTCGGTATAGAAAAGCTTTAAATAAATAAATCAATCTCTGTCAACACACATGAAGGCCATACAACAAAAACTTTTTCAACTGAAAATAACTCTAACCCCCCCCAAAAAATGGAAATTGTTTGGCTAAAGTAAGATAACACGGTAATCAAACCACCAACCCTAAACTTAGGAATTACCAAGATTACTCCATCAGATGAAATACAAGACCTAGGAATTCAGATAGATGAGAAATGTCACTATGAAAAAGAACCGGATACTCCAAGCTGAGAATATTACATTGACTAAAACCTCTGTTAAAAATACAAAACTTCCACACTGTCATACAAACACTTACATTTTCAAACTTAGACTACTGCAATTCCCTTTTACTAGGCCTCCCCTCAAGTCTACTAAACCATTTCAGTTACTTCAAAATGCATCTGCAAGACTCTTACTAGGGACAAGGAAATTCAAACATATCACTCATAGGCTGATTGCCCTGCACTGGCTTCCAGTATAATCCAGAATTCATTATAAAGTGTTATCCCTAATTTTCAATATCATCAACGATATTGATCCATGCTTATTAGAAGTGACACTTCAACCCTACACACCAAAGAGAGAATTAAGATCACAAAACAAAGGACTTCTAATTGTACCCTCCACTCGGAACACACACCTAATGCAAATAAGAGACCGAATGTTTTCAACAGCAGGTCCTAAGCTGTGGAATTCACTTCCAGAGCCATTATGACAGATAACAGAAAAAGAGTTTCAAGTGTGAACTGAAAACATGGCTCTTTAGAAGGGCATACGATTTAGCGTAAAATGCCAGTATGCTGATAATTGCAACGATAGTACCAGAGATAATGCTAGTCGAGCAAGCAATATATAATGAATGATATAAAGGGTATTGCTAGTAGAATTAGAATTTGTATTTACTGTTGTGCTGACCTAGAAAAAGTATTGTATTTACTGTTGTGTTGACCTAGAAAAAGTATCAATATGAACTAAATTATATAGTAGCTACTTTGATTTTCTAGAATGTATGATTATGAACTAGAATATGTACTTGCTGTGGTGTTGAATTAAAAGGTGAATGTTGACACAAAATATATGATTATTGTCCATGAATATGAATGCTGATATATAAATGCTGACACTGTAAACCATTGTGATCTTCTTTTGGAACGACGGTATATACACTGCCTAAATAAATAAATATTTCTAGGCTGCTGCAAGAACAAGCAGTCGTGATAACTGCCATCTCATAGCAATCACAGAAAGGCAGCAACCTTGTTTTCCCTGATGACACATTTGAAGAATTGCCAGCATTTTCAGAGACTTCTTGTTAAAATTGTTATGCTCTGGTGGCATTCAAACTTAAATAGCATTCAATTTATACACCCATTTTTTTTCTTTTTTTTTAATTTAATCTTTATTGAATTTTCAAATTTTAACAAAGTATCCTCTTTGTACAGAAATATGGTATCATTTAGAAGTTAATAATACAAAAAATGATAAAATTTAGGAAATACTTCCCTTTATAAACTACCCATTAGACCTCTATTAATGAGGGAGGTATCATAAGTAATTTAGGACTAATACAGGAAATCTATAGTTGAAAGGCTTAACCCAACACTACTACATTTTACAATAAGATAATCAAATTCTAGACATTACTAGCTTGCAGCAAAACCCTCTTGGATTCCAAAAAACGTTTCAACTGGTCCGGGTGAAAAAATACATAGCTGTCTCTGTTAAATTTTATCACACATTTACAGGGGAATCTCAGATGGTATATCATTTTTAAAGCTAAAGCTTCCTGGCGTTGCTCCAGGAAGCTTTTTCTTCTCTATTGTGTGGATCTTGTCATATCTGGGAAAATCCAGATTTTTTGCCCCATGAAAAGAGTTTAATTTCTTAAAATAAGATCGCATTACATTGCTCAGTTCTTTCTTGCTGAAAAAAGAAATCAGCAGCGTTGCTCTCTCTGCTATTTCATAGGCTGAGGTTTCCAAAAAGTCAGATAAGTTTCCTAAATCCACCATCGCTGCTTGCCCTTGTGGGTTGGCCCGAGTTGGCAAAAAATAAACTTTATCTACGGGGAAGCCGTTTCAGATGAATATTCTAACACCTCAAGGAAATATCTTTTTACTGTAATTTGTGGAATCTCTCCCACAACCTTAGGAAAGTTTAATAAATGAAGATTTAGATGTCTTAGGGCATTTTCAATAACTTCTACCTTTCTATTAATTAAACCACAATCTTGAATAATGGTGGATTGTACAGACTTAACCTGCTGTAATTCACATTCTATATTTTTACATTTTTCCATCATTTCCTGACTAGTTATTTCACCATTCTTATTCATTTGTTCTATTTGTAGAGATAGGGAGTTGATTTTTAATGAACAGTCTGAAAAAGTTCTCACCATTGTTGAGGTTAAATCCCAGAGGGAGTCCAAAGTTACCACAGCCGGCTTCTTCGATGTGAAATCTAGTCCAGGGAGGGAAGAAGATTTACCTCCAGGCTTCACATCTCCTCCCAGCTCCTGGGTTTCTACTCCTTCCACATCTAAAACTCCTGCAACGCTCCCAGTTGTCCCTAAGGAGCTCGGCACAGGATCAGAAGTCGACACAGCTCCCTCCTCCACCAGAACACAGATTCCCACTTTGGGGATCCTGCCAGAGCATGGAGCTGACGTCTCCCACTCGGCCGGTGGTAATCGATCATCAAGGGGGCTGAGGGTCACTTCTTCCGAGGTTAGTGTGGTTTCTCCTTCATCCGCCCTAACAGCCGGTACTCCTGTACCACTGCTGGATCGTTCTTTGACCCGTGGGCAAAGTTGGGTTAGAAGGGTATGCTCTTACTTTGCCTTTCCTCTTTGGTGGCATTTCACTGTTCCAGTAGTCACGGCCGCTGAAATAAGGCAAAAAATTGTCTGAAATTCAGGAGCAGGCAAACGCTGTGCTCCCATCTAGGTCACCAAAATAAGAAAGCTCACACCCATTGTTTTCATCTCATATAACACAGTCAAAGGGCATTAACCACTTCATTGCCAAGGACTGGTGTCTTGTATACAAAAAACTAGGCAAAGTTTATCTATAAGGTAAAGCAAGATAGCCCCTTGAAACTGCACAAATATCTTCATAGTAGCATGGCAAAAAATACTGCAGAGCCTCAGGAATTTTGCAGAGTATGCATTGTTAACAATTTTTCAATTGCTTAGATGAATGAAAACTTGTCATGAGATCCCATTAGTACAGTGATTTTTAACTCTAGTCTTCATGTTCCCAAGACAGGTCTGGGGTTTGGGATATGCACAATGAACCTGTATGAAATGTATTAGCATATATTTGGCACAAGTGCCTGATTGATTTGCATGTTTTGGTTTCCTGAAAAACAGACTTCCAGTGCAGTTATCCCAAGATAAGAACTACTGCTGCATTTTTATGAGCTCTTTCTAAACTTGAGTTTGCAAACCACATGGGAAATTATTATTTCTGTTCTTATTACACTGAGGCTTTTATCCAATAAAAACAACCTGCAAATATTAAGTAGTGTGTCTCTACATTATAATCATGTGCAAGAATAGAAAATGGAAAATGGAGACAGAAGATAGAAGAAAATAAATGTGATTTCCATCTTGGTTTAAATAGGAAAGAAGTACAAGAGAGAGGGTACATAGGGTGATGAGCCAAGAGAGGTAAATGGGTGCTCAACCATGAAGGGCAAAATATATGAAGATTAAAATGTTGGTATTTTTACTGCAACATGTAATTGAAATAGAAGGCGCTGCATAGAATGGAGTAGAGAGGTGACATGGGAAGATTTAGAGATCTGTAAATGACATAGTAGAATTTGTAGGACAATTGATTATATTTAAATTATTCAGATAAAAAATCCATTTTAGAGATTATACTTGGAATATGATTAACTGTTTGATTTTAAGATTATATAAATATTTCAAATATTTTTGGTAAACGGTAATATTTATGACTAATTTTATTCAAACACAAAATAGAACAAGGTGGAAAGCTGACAGTCACTCAGCAGTGCATGGTTCGGAGAAATGTATCCTTGAAGGATACTAATGAAACAGGAGAGTTAGGGCATCCCCACAGAGAGGTTCCAATAAAAGCAAACGTAGTCCATGTGCCTATATGTAAAAAAATCACCTGAGCTAAAGATTTCCAAATTATCCCTAAGAAATGAAAAGCAGGTTGTTAATACAAACAAAAAACACACTTTGAAATGTCTGTATGCCAATGCCAGAAGTATAAAATGCAAGATGGGAGAGTTAGAGTATATAGCAGCAAATGATGAGCTTGACATAATTGGCATCACATAGACCTGGTGGAAGGAGGATAATCAATGGGACAGTGCTATATCAGGGTACAAATTATATTGCAATGATAGGAAGGATCAACTTGGTGGGGGTATGGCCCTTTATGTCAGGGAGTATATAGAGTCCAACAGGATAAAGATCATACATGAGAGTAAATGCTCAGTAGAATCTATATGGGTAGAAATCCCATGTGTAAGAGTATAGTGAAAGGAGTATACTACCATCCACCTGCACAAAATGGTCAGGCAGATGATAAAATGCTAAGAGAAATCAGGGAAGCTAACCAATTTGGCAGTGCAATAATAATGGGAGATTTCAATTACCTATCAATATCAAGGTGGAAAACAAAATAATTTACTATGTATAATAGCTTAAGAAGGTGTCAGCAAGCCTGACGTTGTGTGACTTTCTCAAAGACACCAACCGGTCTTCTCAATCATTCACCTTCTTTTAATTTTAATTTATTCAAAAGTATTTTTTGTTGATATTTTTTGCTTTTTCTTTAAAAATAGTCCTCCATCTATAGTCCTCCATCTGTGAAAAGTAGACTCTTAAGAAAGTTTACTTTTACATATGATAGCCCAACACGGCCAGTGTTTCACTGTTAAGCTTCTTCAGGGGCATATGAAGAACATACAGATAAAAGTCTTTATCCCGTTCACAAGGACGTAACGTCTCAACTTTTGTAACCGGAACAAGGAAGAGGGAAGCTCCCTCCTCCTTGTTCCAGTTACAAAAGTTGAGACATTACGTCCTTGTGAACGGGATAAAGACTCTTATCTGTATGTTCTTCATATGCCCCTGAAGAAGCTTAACAGTGAAACACTGGCCGTGTTGGGCTATCATATGTAGGACTATCATATGTAAAAGTAAAATTTCTTAAGAGTCTACTTTTCACAGATGGAGGACTATTTTTAAAGAAAAAGCAAAAAATATCAACAAAAATACTTTTGAATAAATTAAAATTAAAAGAAGGTGAATGATGGAGAAGACCGGTTGGTGTCTTTGAGAAAGTCACACAACATCAGGCTTGCTGACACCTTCTTAAGCTATTATACATAGTAAATTATTTTGTTTTCCACCTTGATATTGATAGATTTTGGTTGCGGTGGATAACTGGTGACTCCTTTTGGTAAGAGATTTCAATTACCCCAATATAGACTCGGTAAATGTAACATCAGGAATAGACATAAAGTTCCTGGTGGTAATAAATGACTGTTTCATGGAGCAATTGGTTCAGGAACCAACAAGAGAGGGAGCTATTTTAGATTTAATTCTTAGTGGAATGCAGGATTTGGTGAGAGAGGTAACAGTGGTGGGGCCACTTGGCAACAGTGATCATAACATGATCAAATTTAAACTAATAACTGGAAGGGGGACTATAAGTAAATCTACAGCTCTATCACTAAATTTTCAAAAGGGAAATTTTGATAAAATTAGGAAAATAGAAAAAAACTGAAAGGTGTAGCTGCAAAGGTTAAAAGTGTCCAAAACAGGCATGGACATTGTTTAAAAATACAATCTTAGAGGCACAGTCCAGATGTATTCCACACATTAAGAAAGGTGGAAGGAAGGCAAAATGATTACCATCATGGTTAAAAGGTGAGGTGAAAGAGGCTATTTTAGCCAAAAAAATATCCTTCAAAAATTGGAAGAAGGATCCATCTGTAGGATAAAACATGACCATTGTCAGGTTAAGTGTAAAACATTGATAAGCTAGGCAAAGACAGAATTTGAAATGAAATTGGCCGTAGAGGCAAAACTCATAATAAAAACTTTTAAAAATATATCCGAAGCAAGAAACCTGTGAGGGAATCGGTTGGACCATTAGATGACTGAGGGGTTAAAGGGGCTCTTAGGGAAGATAAGGCCATTGCAGAAAGACTAAATGAATTATTTGCTTCTGTGTTTACTAATGAGGATGTTGGGGAGATACCAGTTCTGGAGATGGTCTTCAAGAGTGATGAGTGAGATGAATTGAACCAAATCACTGTGAACATGGAAGATGTAGTAGGCCAGATTGACAAACTAAAGAGTAGCAATTCACCTGGACTGGATGGTAGACATCCTAGGATACTGAAGGAACTAAAAAATGAAATTTCGGATCTATTAGTTAAAATTTGTAACCTATCACTAAAATCATCCATTGTACCTGAAGACTGGAGGGTAGCCAATGTAACCCCAATATTTAAAAAGGGCTCCAGGGGCAACCCGGGAAACTATAGACCAGTGAGCCTGACTTCAGTGCTGGGAAAAATAGTGGAAACTAT
Source organism: Rhinatrema bivittatum (assembly GCF_901001135.1). NCBI lineage: Eukaryota > Metazoa > Chordata > Amphibia > Gymnophiona > Rhinatrematidae > Rhinatrema > Rhinatrema bivittatum. The sequence goes on from NC_042615.1 coordinate 204,410,733, forward strand.
TCTAAAGATCAAAATCATAGAGCATATAGAAAGACATGGTTTATTGGAACACAGTCAAATTGGATTTACCCAACGGAAGTCTCGCCTAAGAAATCTGCTTCTTTTTTTTGAAGAGGTTAATAAACATGTGGATATAAAGGTGAACTGGTAGATGTAGTATATTTGGATTTTCAGAAGGCGTTTGACAAAGTACCTCATGAGAGGCTTCTAAGAAAACTAAAAAGTGATGGGATGGGAGGCGATGTCCTTTCATGGATTACAAACTGGTTAAAAGACAGGAAACAGAGAGTAGGATTAAATGGTCAATTTTCTCAGTGGAAAAGGGTAAACAGTGGAGTGCCTCAGGTATCTGTACATGGACTAGTGCTTTTCAATATATTTATAAATGATCTGGAAAGGCCTTGTAAACTGATATGAAGCCAGCACGAGTGTCGGTATATTAAAGTGAATAACTAAATAAATACGAGTGAGGTTATCAGATATGCAGATGATACAAAATTATTGGAGTAGTTAAATTATACGCGGATTATGATACATTACAGGAGGACCTTGCAAGACTGGAAGATTGGGTATCCAAATGGCAGATTAAATTTAATGTGAACAAGTGCAATTTGTTGCATATAGGGAAAGATAACCCTTGCTGTAGTTCCACGATATTAAGTTCCTTTTTAGGAACTACCACCCAGGAAAAAGATCTAGGCATCATGATGGATAATACTTTGAAATTGTTGGCTCAGTGTGCTGCAGCAGTCAAAAAAGCAAACAGAATGTTAGGAATTATTAGGAAGGGAATGGTTAATAGAACGGAAAATGTCATAATGCCTCTATATCGCTCCATGGTGAGACCACACCTTGAATACTGTGTACAATTCTGGTCACCGCATCTCAAACATATAGTTGCGATGGAGAAGGTACAGAGAAGGGCAACCAAAATGATAAAGGGGATGGAACAGATTCCCTATGAGGAAAGGCTGAAGAGGTTAGGGCTGTTCAGCTTGGAGAAGAGACATCTGAGGGGGGATATGATAGAGGTCTTTAAGATCATGAGAATGAGAGGTCTTGAACGAGTAGATGTAACTCGGTTATTTTCACTTTCGAATAATAGGACTAGGGGGCATTCCATTAAGTTAGCAAGTAGCACATTTAAGACTAATCGGAGAAAATTATTTTTCACTCAATGCACAATTAAGCTCTGGAATTTGTTGCCAGAGGATGTGGTTAGTGCAGTTAGTGTAGCTTGGTTCAAAAAAAGGTTTGGATAAGTTCTTAGAGGAGAAGTTCATTAACTGCTATTAATCAAGTTTATTTGGGGAATAGCCACTGCTATTAATTGCATCAGTAGCATGGGATCTTCTTGGTGTTTGGGTACTTGCCAGGATCTTGTGGCCTGGTTTGGCCATTGTTGGAAACAGGATGCTGGGCTTGAAGGACCCTTGGTCTGACCCAGCATGGCAATTTCTTATGTTCTTATCCTTTTTTAAGATAAGCTAAAAGTAATCACAGCATGCATGTGTGAGGTGTTATAGTTGCATTACACTAAATCACTAACATCGCAGGCAGCAGAAGAGAGTTGCTAGCTGACCTGGTGACCCTGCTCCCTCTATAAGGGACTTTCCAACTACTTTCCTAGTCTAGAGTGAGCTGGCACAGAGTTCTCTGGGGGAAGGTGAGAAATGTATTCCTTTCTGGTCCCAAGGCCTTACACATGGGAACCAGACATAGAAGGGGAGGGGCATCAGGGAATTGGATAGGATGAAAAGCTTATCATTTTTCTTGGGTAGAAACTGCCCAGCCATTTGGGAAGGCTATCATGTTATACAGAAGAGGTGATCTTGTTACATTTAGGAGTGGCAGAGAGTTAGCATTCTCAAGGGTCATATGTATTTGTCTTAAGGAAGGGATGAAGCTAGTGACAGCCAAGTGTGCAGGTCTTCTGTAGACAACTGTTTGGGGGTTTATGTATACTTGAGTTTATGGCACCTGAGGATGATAATCCTTTGTGAAATTTGTGTTTAAGATGTTCCATATTTGAACTTATTGAGGTCTAGGATACAGAACTTACCACTGAAGTCACATGATATAACCAGAAAAATAAAGTAAGATTGCCAACTCATGTCATGTGTTAACTGTTTTTTTTATGTGAATTTTTAATAAAACTGTTTCCTCTGTCTTCCAAAACAGTTTTATTAGTTGTCTGCATGCCTTTTATTTACAAAAGTTATACATCAGAGTTACTTGGTTTATGAGAGAAGGAGCTAGGGGTGCTGGGATAAGATGTAGCACAATTTTGTCTGGCTATCTATGTTCAGGCTAGCACTTATGTAACCCCAGAGCAAGCATCCCTTCACAGTACCCCAAAGAGCCCACCTCAATAAGGGCGTAACTGTGTAATTTTCTTTTCCTGGTGTTAATCAAGCCTGAATAAAAGTCCAAGATTCACTGTCAAAGGGAAAAATTATGTTCTAGGTGCTAAGGTTTGTTCAATAGTCAATTCAACATTAAAGTCTCTTGGATATATAACAGTTGATACCAACTTGACTTTTCCTGATTAAAGATGGAAATATGTTGAAATCATTCAATTATGAGTTATAGTTCTTTACAAATCGATTTTACAGCTTTAGTTCTTCCAGGAAATGTGTGACTTTTTAGCATCCAATTAATTTACGATGTTAATGAATTCAGTGTATTCTTTTAGTCCTGATCTTTTCCAATGAATGAAGTCATTTTGGAGCTTTTTTTTCCAGAATTTGATAGATAGGATCATCTTTATTATCCTTTTCCAGTTTAAGAGTATTTAAGTGAAGTCCCATTTCTCATACCTTAGTGCAGATGTTCAGTCAGTCTTACTTTCCTTGGTACTGGGAGAGTACCTGCCTATTCCTTACTTCAACATCTTGAAGATGTAGATGCAGATTATACTGGATGCTTGCCACAGATCTTCTTCACCTCCTCCTTCTCCCCAAGAATGAACTCAGATTCATTCATCCACCAGGACTAATGATAGACCAACCATGCTCTCTAGTTGAGAGACACCGCTCCTCTTAGATGGCTTACACTGAGCCCCTGGGCACTAGGGTACTTTTGATAAACATAAAGGTATTAACAAAGGAAAACCAAAAATAGAGAAAGAAAGGGTGGAACAACTTCCTCCTCCAAAACCAAAAGTTTCCAAAATGACACGGTAAGGTTAGGCAAATGCACTTTCTACATTTCCATATCCAATCCTCATCCTAAGAGGCCCAAAGGACTTTTCCTAACAAAACTAAACGAAACAGGAGCTAGCATATTGAGATGCTGCCCTTAGAGTATAATAACCCATGCTGCCCTAATATGGTGGCATGGATTATTATACTCTGGAGACTCACCATTCCAGTCTTCCACTTGAGGTAGCTACAACTCACAATGAGGTCCATATTCAGTAGGCCGGTTAAAGTTAGCTGGATAACTTGCCTCACATATTCAGTAAGATAAACATCCTGCTGAGCATACCAGTCTAAAGTTGTCAAGCTAACTATAGCCAGATAACTAAAAAACCCTAACTGGCTATGATTGAATATAGTCGGGTAGGTTTTTTAGTTATTTTATTTATTTATTTTTATTTAGAATTTTTATATATCGACAACCGTTTGCACATCGTATAGGTTATCTGGCCTTGTGTAGTTGGATAATGTGCTACTTAACTGGAAATCTTTAAAATATATCAGGCTAAGTTGCCCTATCAACCCCCCCCCCCTCCCCCACAGAAGGAGGTCTAATATTATCTTAGCTCCTCTTCAGAATACCCCCAAAATGCCCCTTTTTTAAAATCTGGCTACATTATAGCTAGATAACTACTTATCCACTATAATTTAACTGAATAAGTGTCTGTCTATGCCAGATTTTTCAGTGTCAGAGCATCACGGCAGGCTGTCAGAGCATTTGTTTGTCTGGCCCCAATTGCAGACGAAACATTTGACACACTCAATGAATCGAGGACAGTGACAGATGAAAACAGATACACTGAAGCAGAGAGCAGTGCCCTTGAAACATTGTAGCATCGTTATGTTCAGCTGTGTTACACTTCATTTTCCTAATTTATTGAACAGTTGACTTGTGAACATCGAGTTGCTCTCAGATAAATGTGGCATTCAGTTCTCAAATATTTTTTTATTTGCATATAAAATAAAAAAACAAAAAGAACTTTTCAGGCACTATTTTGACCAATAACTATATTGTAGACACTTCCTTTGAACATTAACCATCTAATCAAATTGATGCGGTTCTAAGGTGTCACTATGAAGGTCAATGAAACATTATTATAATTTGCTTACTAAAATATTGGATATGTTTCCATAGATTCACAAGTGGAATTTTTCTTTTTATTGGTATTTGTTATACTTCATTTTGGGGTTCATTTCAGTAGAAGCAATCGAGGGTTTGTGCACCTATTTTTGTATTTCTTTTATTTATTGGTGAGAGTGTGAGTGGGGTGGGGGCATGATGAAAATGTTTTATTATGTTTTATTTTGAGAAGTGTTAGAGTGTAAACTCCCTAATGAGTATTTGATTTAGACTAATACAGTATGTCGAATAAATAAATAAATGTATCACTATGAAAAGGGAACACATAGAGTGAATTGCATATGAATGTCTTGGTTTTCATGTAAAACAAGAATCTTAATATTTCCATCAACAATAGAATTGACTTGAAATTTGTTAGACAGGAGTAGCCTTGGTTTCGAGCTTACACCTGAAATTTCCATTGTCATTTTCTTTTTGGAGCTTACATTGTATAAAATTCACAGGGCTGACCAATATATATATATATATATATATATATATATATATATATATATATATATATATATATATATATATATATATAGTCGGGATTACAACCCACACAAATATTTTTCCTATTGGTCATCTTGGGATTTTTGAGAGAGGTTTTTTATGGGTTTGTTTTTTTTAACCTCCCTAGCTTTTAGACCATCCTCTTTTTGGGATGGGTCTCAGGAGTATAAATTACCACTGATCAAATGCAGTAGTTAGTGGGTTAGTGGTGCATTGAAGAGATCAATCCTGGATTTCAAAGTGAAGAGAAGTGTTTTGAGGAAGATATTTTGAGTGGCTCCTCAAGGCCTAATCAAGTGGAGAGGTTTTTGGAGTTAAGAGTTTTTGAGAAGATTGACCTGGTTCTTTGCTAATTTGGATCCGTTCCTGACTTAGTGGGAGGACCCCCTGGAAAGAAGAGTTGGATCCCTTTTTTTTTAATCTTGTGAACAGCAAGGTGGCAGACAGATCAAAGTTTTTGAGACTTTTGAGAAGTATTTTGGAGATTCAATCTATTTTTGATGCTTGGAAAGCTTTTCCCAATACCCCTGGTATATGTTGGAACTGGAGGAGAATATACCTACCCTTATTAGGAATGTCATTTTGGATCAGAACACAGTTAAGAGCAGGAGGGTCATCAAAAGAGGCACTATGAACAAAGAGACTAGTATATTTTCTGTATGTATTTTTCTCATCTTGTTTAAGATTTTTGGAATCATTGCCTGGATATTATTTTTCAAGCTTAAGTAAACCTTTTTATTATTTAAACACCAACCTTGGATTCTAAACTTTCCTTCAAGTGTGCTCCTTTGGATCGACTGATCTCCTCACTGTGAGTATTGAGAAAAAAGTAAGAGTGACTGTGAATCCTGGTTACTTCATCATAGCAAGTAGGGCCCAGAGGCATAAGCCTTCTCCCCACTGAATAACTCTGTCCCCAGGCAGAAGATTAGTGCAAAAATGTTTAGGAGATCTGGGAGAGTAAAGACAGCCCTGTGACTTTGCATTGTCCCTGCTTCACGGACACTCTACCGGAGAGGGCGTTACATATAACCTGTAAATATGTCCTTGAAGAGTCCAAAAACAACAGCCCTAAACATGAAACAGAACATAAGCAATGCAACTTATTAACAGTGACATAATGAGTATTGTGTGTTAAGATGCTTGCATAAGATAAAAACTTGGTTTATTTGTAGGAATAATGATAGAGGTTATCCTCTGATTATGGGCCTTATTCAAAACTGACTTTTCTCCATTCCTGTACCCAAGACAAAAATCTTTGCTAAATATGACTCTAAATCTACTATCCACTTAAGAAATCCAGAGGTCAATAAGCCACCTCATTTACAGGGTCATTCTTTAAACTGCGATATGCCGTAATTGCATGCTTAAGCTTAAGCCACAGTTCTAAATAAACCTGCCTTTAACATAAAACGTAAAGGTTGTAACATCTTTAACTTAAAAAATGCAACCTTTACCAAATGCTGTACTTGCACTGTAAACATTAAGGGGCGGATTTTAAAAGGCCCACATGCGTAAATCGTTCCGGATTTACGCGCGCAGGGCCCTCGCGCGCCGGCGGCCTATTTTGCATAGGCCGCCGGCGCGCGTAAAGCTCTGGGGCACGCGTAAGTCCTGGGGCTTTCGAAAAGGAGCAGGAGGGGGCGTGTCCGGGGCGTTCCCGAAACGACGCGGCATTTTGGGGGCGTGCTGTGGCATTTCAGGGGCGGGCCCAGGGGCGTGGTGCCAGCCCAGGGGCGTGGTCGAGGCCTCCGGACCAGCCCCCGGGACCGGAGGACAGAGCGGGGCTGCTGGCCGACGCGCGCAAAGTTACGCCTGCTGAAAGCAGGCGTAACTTTGCCGACAAAGGTAGGGGGGGTTTAGATAGGGAGGGGAAGGTGGGGGGAGGGCGAAGGAACGTTCCCTCCGAGGCCGCTCCGAAATCAGAGCGGCCTCGGAGGGAACGGAGGCAGGCTGCGTGGCTCGGCGCGTGCAGGCTGCCGATTTTGCGCATCCTTGCGCGTGCCGATCCCGGATTTTATAAGATACGCGCAGCTACGCGCGTATCGGTATTGTATTGGTAATATCTCACCATCATACTCTACATTTAAAATGTATTGGTAATATCTCACCATCATACTCTACATTTAAAATGTTTAAAGGTAATTGTTTACCTACCCATAGAATTTTGGTTTTTTCAATATTTAAAAACAGACTATTAGGTTGCGCTTGGAGGTGGACCCTAGTCCTGGAGCAGTGGAGAATGGCTCCTTGGTAGGGACCAGGAAGTACCTGCCCCCAGGGGGTGGAGCACAGGCGGAGACAGACTTGGATGAGCTTCACCACTAGAAGCCTGCAGTCCCCCTGGGTGGAGCCCGTAGGGACCTGGGCTGCTTGGTCTTAAGTGGTCCTCGCAGGGTCTCCTGGAGTGGTAGTAGAGAGGCGTGCCCATGGACAGCAAGGGAGCACAGTTGGACTCGAAGCTGTCGGTCTGATGGAGCAAGGAAGACCAGAACAGTGTAGGCGATGACAAGGCAAGGGACAGAGCCAGAATCAGGAGACGTGGTCAATGGCAGTCGAGGTCAGAATCAGAGGATCAGTCCGAGGAGTAGTCAATGAGGCAGGGGTCAGGTTCCGGAGGTCAGACGAAGTCACAAGGCAGGCAGAGGTCAGGATCCAGGCAGAAGCCAGAATGGTCAAGAAACAGGCCGAGGTCAGTACCAGAGAGACAGTCCAAGAGTACTACCTGGGGAGACGGACAGACGGACCCTGGAACAGAAGGACGCTGGAACAAGACTGGAACAAGACTGTGAATGCAGAGGCAAACTAGTACACTTACAGTGCCGACCCGATTGCCAAGGCAAGGAAGTGCAAGCAGGAACTTCCTTATATTTAACATTCAATCAGGGTGCACTGTGGAACTAGGACCTGCCCCTGGCCCTACAAGAGGCTGGGAAGACTGCTGAAAGCAGGCGTAACTTTGCGCGCGTCGCCGGCAGCCCCGCTCCGTCCTCCGGTCCCAGGTCCTCTGCAAGGAGCTAGCAAGGTGAGCAGGCCCGTGCTTGGGCCGGGCGCAGATGGGGCATGTAACATATTAAAAAACTAACCCCAAATTGTATTCAAAATCTCTTCTATTCTAACTTCTGGTATTTTCCCATCCTCTCCACTTGGCACAAAAATGTAAATTATCGGCATATATATAATATGACACTCCCAACGATTTTATCAGGCTCCTAACTGATACCACAAACAAATTAAAATGAACCGCAGACAGGCAAGAGCCTTGTGGGACCCCTTTCTCCACAATGAAAATGAGGATCCAATCTGCACCTGCTGCATTCTCCCTTGAAGAAAGGAGATAAACCTCCTTAGAACCACTCATGTAAACCATATTCAGGTAACTGTGAGATAAGCATCTGATGGGAGACAGTATCAAATGCCGAAACAATGTCCAGGTGCAAGAAAACCCCAGTACAATTCTGATTTAATAACTGATGCAGCTTATCTATCAAAGTCAATAACAATAATTCCTTATTATAATTTTTTCAAAATCCAAATTGGCCTTCATTCAACACTGAGGCCTCCTCCAATTGAACCAAGACACATTTCTTAATGACTTTTATCAAATTTCGGGAGATTAGAAACCAGACTAAAATTTGACAAATCTTTGGAGGATAACTTAATATCTTTTTGAATTGGTTTAATAGTAGCTGCTTTTTATTGAGATGGTAAAGTTCCCTCCATTGGTGATGCATTAACTATCATCCTAATTAACTCACAAGAATCCTCCCTTAAATTTTTAATTAAATAAAAAGGACAAGGATCTAGATAAGACGAAGTTGATTTTAGATGATCAGTTATACTAGTCATTTCCCTGAATGAAACTGTTGTAAAATCAGACCATTTCTCTTCAAATTTCAATCCTATAGGTTCAACTTCACCACTCGTACACCCTACTCGGACATTGGCACACATTTTGGCAACCTTGTCTACCAAATAGTCAGCTAACTCTTCACAAAAAGGGTAATCACTTACTTCCATAGCTTAACCAGAGGTTAACCTCCCAACAGTAGCAAACAAAATCATAGGGCGGCTCATTGCCTTCTCAATCATTTTGCATAATATTCCCCTTGGACTTTCTTACACATTGACCTACAAGTATACAACTTTTTTCTATAGATCTGTTGCATTTCATCCTTTGGATATTTACACCATTTTCTTTCAGATCTTCATAACTTTGGACGTTCTAATAATAAGACTCTTGTAAACCAAGGAGCCCTTTTATTAGCTGCACACATGAAATCCTCTCTAACAGGAGCCACCTGATCAAATGCCCTCCCAAGACTCGAATTTCAGTTTTCTACTAAACCAGTCACAGATAAATCAGGCTTTTCACCCTCCCCTAATTTTTGTTTCTGACAATTTAAAAATAACTCAGCCTGTATTGTCCCACGGATAAATTTCTTAATCAATTGACAGGACCCAGAACTGCTGGATGCAATCTGTAATTTAAATGTTTGTTTATTTATTTATTTAAAGTCTTTTCTATACCGTCGCTAAGTTATATACCATCGCAATGGTTTACATGTAGGCACATAAGTAAGTTTGGAGTAAGCATACTATAGTACATTCTAACCGGTGCCATTAAGTTTCGGTTACATTAAATCATAAAAATACGTACAAATGTTTAGTGATGTAGGTTCTGGCCAGGTGTACCTAGAAGGTACTTTTACAGGTCAAAAAAATCACATTTACTGTGTTATCTTATTATATTCATTGTGTACTCAATATGTTAAAATATTGTAATGCACATTTATGAGAATAGTGCTGTGTGCCGGTGCTCTTCTGTTTATTCCAGTGTATTTTCTATTCTCCGGTCTCTTTATAAAAGGCTTGCATAAAAAGCCATGTCTTTAGACTTGTCTTGAATGTTTTGGGGTCTCTCTGTAATCTGATCTCCAAAGGCATTGTGTTCCAGAGTGTGGGTCCTGCTAAAGACAATGCCCTCTCTCTTACCTGTGTTAGTCTCGCTGTCTTGACTGAGGAAATGGTTAAGAGAGCTTTGTTTGCTGAACGAAGGTTCCTGTGTGGTACGTGTACCCATAGTGCGGTGTTTAGCCTGTCTGCTTTTTCATCATGTATTAGTTTATGTATGGTGCATAGTGCTTTGTATTTTATTCTTTGTTCTATGGGTAGCCAGTGAAGTTCGGCCAGAGTTTCAGTTATATGGTCTCTTCTTCTTTTTCCAGTTAGTATTCTCACTGCTGTGTTTTGTAGAATTTGAAGTGGTCTTATTGTTGTATTTGGAAGTCCTAGAAAAAATGTATTACAGTAATCGGTACTGGTGAAAACTAGTGCCTGAAGCACTGTTCTGAAATCTGCAGGAGTTAGTAATGGTTTAAGTTTTCTGAGGATCATGAGTTTAGCATAGCCTTCTTTTACTTTTAGCGATATGTGTTGTTTTAGATTAATTTCGGGGTCCACTATTATTCCTAGGTTCCTTACTTTTTTCGCTAGTTCTATTTTCTGGTTATTTTTGAGTATAATTGGGGTTTGAATGATTTTGATATTTTTTCTTTCTAAGTGTAGAAATTCTGTTTTTTCAATATTGATCACTAGTTCCATTCGGTTTAATAGTTGTTTTATGATGTCTAGGTACATGTTAGCTAGGTTTAATGTTTTTTCTTTTGTGTCGTCGATTGGTAGAATTAATTGAATATCATCTGCGTAGATGTAATGTATGATTTCTAATCCTGCTAGTAGATGGCATAATGGAAGCATGTATATGTTAAAAAGGGTTGCGGACAAGGCTGATCCCTGCGGTACACCTGTTTCAAGATTGAATTTGTCTGATAGTGTAGGTAATAAACAATGATCAGATCATATTTTATGGTTTCTAGATCTACTACAAAATGTTTCCATTTTTCAGGACAGCAAAGCCAATCTATATTATGCCCTCCAACATGAGTAGGCATAGAGAGATCAATTGACCAAAGTTAGCAGCTTTCAACAAATCCAACAATTCACTGCTCTGCTGAAGCATTCTGCTATCTGCATGAACATTAAAATCTCCCACCAATAATAATTTGTCATACTTTAAATGGATGGAAATTAAAAAAAAAAATCACCCAGATTCTGCAGCTGATTTACAGATTGTCCTGGAGGATTATATAGGACATATAATGTCCAACTCAATATTCTTGCCACCAATGCTTCCACTGGGTCAGGAAGAATTACCACCAAACATTCTACCTTAATTACTGCCTTATAAATAATAAGGATACCTCCCCCTCTTTTTACTCAGCATTCGTAGTCAATATACTGATACCGTAATGGACAGAGCTGAATCAAATAATACATATCACGAGACTTCAACCATGACTCAGTAATCATTAACATATCGAGCCTATATTGGTTAATCTTGTTAATTACATAACTATTCTTTCCTCTATCTGATCTAGCATTCACATAGCCTATTTTAAAGCAGGCATTGTCTTTCCATTACATTTTTCAATAAAATTTCCCTCCCTCACAACAGTTTTTAAAACTCTATTGACTTGACAATTCTTTCTATTCCCTGCCAGCCCCACATATCAAAGTATCTGGAATTGAATTAATCATCATCCACAAGGATGATAACACAACCCCCACAAAACTCCCCTCATGATTCACTAATATCCAAAGTTAACATGTTAAGAAAAGAAAACAATACCAATGTCCAGTGTCCAGTGACCCACTCAGGGGCAGGCCCTTTAGCGGGCCCTTTGACAAGGTCCACCAGCAGTCCCTGCCTTTAGTAGAGGGCACCGGTGACATTGAATGACATCCCTTTCAGTGGGCAGGACTCACCACTATCCAGTGGCAAATCAGGAGACAATGTGAAAGCTGCCAGCTAGCACTAGAAATTCACTTCGAGGCAGGTTACAGCCTGGTTGTAAAATGCAGCGTGCAGTCTTTAAAGTGCTGATCAAAGAAAAATAGCCAGTTAAGTGGTGATGAGCAATAAAATAAAAAATGGATCATGGGCCTGATCGTCATATTCCCAACCTCCCACTCATCCAATGAAAACAAAAGTGGGCTGCTGGGCCAAGCACTCCCCTCAAAGTGTTCTATACAAATCAAAGTTTTAAATTAATGTTTCATTATGTATTTTATTTTACATGTTTAATTGGAATCATTTTTTTTTCAATATGTTATAAATCGCTTTGAGCAATTTTTAATCAGTGAAGCTATACAGAAATATTATTAAATACGTTAATTAATTAAAAAGTTTGAAGTGTTGGCATTGGCTTTGCCCTCCCCTTGCCTACTTCTCGGTTCAGCATTATTTTAGCCCCAATGAGCGCTCTTGTACTTCCTTTTCTCCCTTCCCCAACTCCCACTCCCACTCTAAACCTCCCATCTTTCTGGTGCATTTTCAAATGGCAATCTTCAGCCAGGATTGTGGTAAACTGCTACCACTATTGCAGCTGGTGCTTCCTGCTTGCTCTGTCAGTAAGGCTCAATGGAGCTAAAATTATGCTAAACCAGGTAGAGAGCAAGGAAGCAGAGGAGGTTGGCACCAATTCTTCAAACTTTGATTTTTATAGAATACCTTGAGGGATACAGAGGGATGAGGACTAGGCCTGGCAGCTCACTTTTGTTTTCTTTGAGTGGGGATGGGGAAGGCATAGCGGGGAGGGGGGTTGGGAATAGGACCACCAGGCCTGCAATCCACTACTTTCTTTTTTTTTTTTTTATATCTCACTGCCGAATAACTGGTTGTATTCAAAGAATGTAGCCAGCTAAGTCTAAAGTTATAGTATGTGGCTGTATAGGTGATATTCAAGATAGTTAGGTTAAAAGTTATTTGGTTAAAGGTAGTCAGATAACTTTAATTGGGATATTCAGTGGAACATTTATTACTAATTATCTGGGATAATTTATCTGGCTAACTTTAGCTGAATAAATTATCCATTGGAGGCTTTTTTTAAGTATCGGCCTCCCTATTCTTGAATTTTCTTGGACTCTTTTGGTAAATTTCTCTTTCTAAAATGCATTCTTGAAAGAAGGATTTCTAGGTCTGTAATAACTAGAAGTCATAATGAAATCCAGGCACACGTGTAGCTGATGTAAGGGAGCTGTGTGTAGAGCTCGCATCCTGCCAGCAGGGGCCATCAGTGGGCCAAATTCCACCTATGCTGTCCTCCAAGCCCTATGGCTTGGAGGTCCTACAGTCAGCCCTGTTTCCAGAATTACCCCAGGATTTAAGCCTGCTTCTCCCTGAGTTCATCGCCTCAGCTTGGAGTCCTCTGTGATCTGTGTAGTGGCCCTTGTATCTTTCATTTCACCCTAGTTCTTGCCTTATGTGTTGGCCATAGTTTTGTGGCCTTCGGTCTGGTCTCTCTGTTTGTTTGTGCTTTGTTTTAGTTCTATTTGTTAGGCCTTAGTTTTGGCCTTCTGGTGTCTTATTTACCCTGTCTCTGTTTTGCTTTGTGCTCTGTTTATCCTTGTACTTGGCCCAGGTCTGTGATCTTCTGGTTCTGGTCCTTGTCTCTTTCTCCTGATTCTATCTTATCCTAGTTTTGTTCTGTCTTGTTTTGTGGTGCACTTTCTGTTCTGTGTTTGTTTGTGGGTACCCTTTTGTGTTATGTTTGTTCCAGATGCCAGTCTTGTATTTGTGGATGTCCTTTTTGTTTCAGTGTGCACCTCCTGTTAAATCCTGCTGGCAACCAGAAGTTGGGAGTTCAACTTTAGGGGGAGGGGGATGGTCCAGGTGGAAGATTTGGTATTAGGCCAGGTATTAGGCCAGGCCTATCCTGTCAGACCTGTGTTCAGTTGCGCTCCTGCTTTAGGAGTTAGCTAACACCGGCATCAAGCCATGATACTTGGATCTATCAGATATTCTATGCAGGAAGGAAGCTCACTAGTAATGGTAGGGATGTGAATCGTTTTTCTGACGACTGAAAATATCATACGATATTTTCAAACTCAGCAGAAATCGGGGGCTCCCCGAAACCGATAGGAAAACCACACAAAATTGTTCATGGGGTTCTCTTATCGTTTTTGGGGAGGGCGGGAAAAATGGCACACAAAAACAACCACTAAACCCACCCGACCCTTTAAAACACATGCTTTAGCTTCCCCACCCTCCTGACCCTCCCCAAAACTTTTTAAAAGTACTTGGTGGTCCAGTGGGGGTCCCGGGAACGATCTCCCACTCTTGGACGTCGGCTGCCACTAATCAAAATGGCGCCGATGGCTCTTTGCCCTTACCATGTGACAGGGTATCCGTGCCATTTGCCGGCCCCTGTCACATGGTAGGAGTAATGGACGGCCGGCGCCATCTTTAAAAATGCTCCTACCATGTGACAGGGGCCGGCCAATGGCACGGATACCCTGTCACATGGTAAGGGCAAAGGGCCATTGGCGCCATTTTGATTAGTGGCAGCTGATGGCCCGAGAGCGGGAGATCGCTCTTGGAACCCCCACTGGACCACCAGGTACTTTTAAAATGTTTTTGGGGGGTCAGGAGGGTGGGGGAAGCTAAAGTATGTGTTTTAAAGGGTCGGGTGGGTTTTTTGTTTATCGGCCTGGGCGCAACCGATTAAAAAACAAAACAAAAACGATTGGACAGCACAAAAAAATTCCCTGATTGTCTCCGAACCCGGAATCGGAACCGATTCCGGTTCACATCTCTAAGTAATGGTAACTATTTAGATTAGCCTGTGATACATAATAGACTCAGACTAGATGTAGGATCTGTCTGGCAGACTACACAGAATCCAGTTCTCTCCAGGATCAATATGGATATTGGAATTCTCCACTATATTCACTTCAATAAAAACAATATGGGGACGATTTTAAAACCTTGCGCAAGCACGTATTTTTGTTCGAGCAGCACCAGCAAACAAAAGTACGCTGGATTTTATAAGATACGCGTGTAGCCACGCGTATCTTATAAAATCTGGGGTCAGCGCACGCAAGGGGGTGCACATTTGTGCAACCTGTGCGCGCCGAGCCCAGCGCGCGCTGCCTGTTCCCTCCGAGGCCGATTTCGGAGCGGCCTCGGAGGGAACTTTCTTTCGCCCTCCCCCCACCTTCCCCTCCCTTCCCCTACCTAACCCACCCCTCCGGCCCTATCTAACCCTCCCCTTACCTTTGTTGGCAAAGTTACGCCTGCTGAAAGCAGGCGTAACTTTGCGCGCATCGCCGGCAGCCCCGCTCCGTCCTCCGGTCCCAGGGGCAAAAATGATACAGGGGCATGGTCCGGAGGCCTCGACCACGCCCCCGGGCCCGCCCCCGAAATGCAGGGGTACGCCCCCTCCCGCCCCTTTTCAAAAGCCCCGGGACTTACGCGCGTCCCGGGGCTTTATGCGCGCCGGTGGCCTATGCAAAATAGGCGCGCTGGCGCACGAGGGCCCTGCGCACGTAAATCCTGAAGGATTTACGCGCGCGGCCCTTTTAAAATCCGCCTCTTTATGTGAAAAATGATCAAGAAGAGTCATTCACTCTAAATATGAAGATGCATAATCAAATAGATGATGAGTACTACTGTGAAAAAGTTTTAAAAACATTCTTGTAATTTTCAAGTTAAGAGTTAAACCAAACCAGTTGTGTATTCAAAGTGCTCATTGGTCTCAACTGGTTCAGATATTCAGAGGGATAGCCGTGTTAGTCTTGCAGAGCAAAAATGACATGAGATTAACCAATTTATTGAACCTTGAGCCTTGAAAGCTCATGCCTCAATAAGTTGGTTAGCCTATAAGGTGCCATCCACCTTGTATCATTTTTGGTCTCAACAAAAAGAGTTAGTAGTTGATCTAGCTAGCATGACAGAAAGATCCATCCAAAATGTCAAGCATTGACATTTATCTCCAATAACTGTTCAACTTAGTTGACCAACAGTTGGAAATTTTGAGCTGCTTGGTTTCCCTTGTAAAATATAACACTATAAATGTTTTGAAGGAAAATAACTTTCTAAACTTGAGGAACGATTGTACATTAGTTATTAATTAAATAAATGTTTTATTCTAACTGATCATTAGTAAAGTTCGGTACTTTTATAATTCACACATTAATTTTGGATATCCCGCTCTTCACAAGTGATCAATGAGAATAAATCTTGTATCTACTGCAAAACTATTGTGTATGTTGTATTTTGCCAAGAGCTCTTTTTATTTATTTAAATCTTCAACTTATATATCACACATGGATAAATAAAGACTCCAGGCTGGATTGCCAAAACAGCCATCAATCTTCACCTCTGGGGCTTTCAAGCAAATCTTGTATGCCGCTTTGGTGAGATTTTTTTGGATAAGTGGGCATTGAGGAAGTGAGCAGGTTCTGGGAAAGGGAGGGAGTAGAGCGGCAGGGGACATTGAGGGGAAGGGGAGAGCAACACATTTTCACACATACTTAGGGTGGTAAAAAAGCTTGTAGAGCCCAAGATT
Source organism: Rhinatrema bivittatum (assembly GCF_901001135.1). Lineage (NCBI taxonomy): Eukaryota > Metazoa > Chordata > Amphibia > Gymnophiona > Rhinatrematidae > Rhinatrema > Rhinatrema bivittatum. Next base: position 204,426,977 of record NC_042615.1, read on the forward strand.
GCTATTATGCAATCAGAATAAAGTTGGACTTGATGAAGTTCTGGACATAGCAACTCAGTCATGTAACTATATGTAATTATTTGAAAGAATAGCATAAATGAGACATTTTCACAGTCTTCAAAAATTATGGTTAGAATAGAACTTGGCTTTAGAATTGTATTAGATTAACACTTTACACAAAGGGTCTGCCCTCTAGCTGAAATAATAAAAGCCAAGTCTTTTATGTGAGAAACAAAAGAAGATCAATGGTTCCCATAAATAGATTTTCTTTTTATTCTGCTATCAAAGTCAGAAATATTGTTATTTCTTTCAAGAGCTGAACTGATTTTTATTTATAGCTTTAGGACACAAGCCCATTTTACAGCTTTATTTGAAGAGAAGTTGTGAAGTGCAAAGTAGACAAATAAAATGGATTTAGGAAGGTCTATTATAAATGATTCTTTAGCCAGAGTATTAATAATATGCTCTTTATTTTTTAAGACATGTCCATGGCCAAATAGCTATGCAAAATACGCTGACAAGTAGTAATAAAGATTAAACCTGATTTATATGATTTTAGCAAACCCTAAATTTAGATTTGTTTTATAGATTTGTTTTAATTAGGTAGCAGTTTAAAGATATTGGAACCTATACATTTAAGCTTAGCATGCAAGCAAAGGTCATTTGGTGTTCTCTTGAAATGGGAAGCTATGCATTAAGGCTTCAGCTTGCATGCCAAAGGGGTCCCTAAAGACATTTTGTTGGTATGTGCTAAAATTGGCATGTATCCGCATGTAAATGAAGGAATATAATATGCAAATTAGACACACACCAAAAATAGCACACGATGGCCTAGGTTCATCAAAATTCTATAAATAGAGCAGAAATAGTGCCCATGATAAGAGAAAAGGGATGTGGTTAGGCTAACTTTCTGTGTACCGCATCACATAATCAATTTACATGTGGCGCGTTGCATTATCACATCGTGCATTGTGTCAGCGCATCGTGCATTGTGTCATGCGTCATTTTACGTGGCACACGATGATTTGTGTGTGGCGCCCTATTTTTCTAGTTTTTATATACTGGCTTCCTGCAGCTGCCTCTTTGAAGTTGTGTCAGGCGTTTGGAGAGAGCAAAGGAGAATAGATGAGTTGGTGGTAGTTGGTTGGAGGTATTTAGTCAGTTCAGAGGGAGGCATCTGGTCGCTTGTAGGGGTGTGCATTCGTTTTGAACTTATATGTAAAACGCTACTTATTTTTTTTGTTTAACTTAAAAAAGTGATGAGGCGAAAACGATCGGATTTCCAACTTATTCAACATAGCTATGTTGAATACGTTGGAAATCGCGATCGTTGATCCTAAATAAAAATTTAAATCCCTCACCCTCCTTAATCTCCCCCCAAGACTTACCAAAACTCCCTGGTGGTCCAGCGGGGAGTCAGGAAGCCATTCCTCTATTCCTTTGCGAGGAGCACGTGACGTCCGCGTCATGTCGGAGTGACGCGGCCGTCTCGTGGTCCACCGCGGTTCCGCTCCCGGACCCCTCGTTGGACACAAATGGAACTTTTGGCCAGCTTGGGGAGGTCAGGAGGCCCCCCCAAGCTGGCCAAAAGTTCTGTTTGTGTCCAACGAGAGGTCTGGGAGCGGAACCGCGGTGGACCACGTGACGTCCGCGTCACGTGCTCCTCGCAAAGGAATAGAGGAATGGCTTCCTGACTCCCCGCTGGACCACCAGGGAATTTTGGTAAGTCTTGGGGGGGGATTAAGGAGGGTGAGGGTTTAAATTATTATTTAGGGAACCGGTGCACGTATGGACATAGGCTCAACTTATGGAATTCTCCATATGTCCATATTGACCGAAATTGACCCCCCTTTTCGACTTATGGACTTATGAACATAAACTTTTTGTCTGCACATCCCTAGTCGCTTGTTTCTCATGTTTCCCCTTTCCCTTTGTCTGTTTTTTTGATATGTATGTGCAAAAGTTTTTGTTAGTTTCTCCTGTTTGTCTGTCTCTCTTTGTGTTTGGGTGAGGCATGGTGGTGAGGTGGAGAAGGAGTGGTGAGGCATCGTGGTGTTGAGAAGTGTAGATGATGGTGCATGAGAGGCATGGGGAGAGAGGAAAGATGTGAGTCTAGGAGAGGGAGTAAGTAGTAGAGGAGGAGAGAAGGAGGGAGGACAAGAGCAGGAGTGCTAGAGGAAGGAGGAGCAGTAGGAGTAGGAATAGGGACAGGGACAGGAGTAGAGATAGGGAGAGGGGAAGGGTTAGAAGGAGCCGGGAGAATGCGATAGGCAGGCGAATCCATTAGAAGATAACAGGCTCAGGATAGACAGGGAGGGGAGGGGAGTCAGTAGGGCAGGTGCAGGAGAGGGAGTGTGGAGGGGAGAGGAGAGTGGGATCGAGAGTCAGGAAAGGGAGGACACCTGTCCAGAAGTGGAAATGGTACCCCTTCAGGCAGCCAAGCATCAGAGAATGTATACTAGCCGCCCGCAGCAGCCCCACGGCGCGGCCCTCTCACCTATCTACGCAGTCTCTGGGTTCCAGTTCTCCATCGCTGGCGGTGGTGTTATGACTGTCACTGCCCGATGTCTCCATTCCGGACATCTTACCTTTTTTGCGACTCCTCCCGCGGTTGATGGACGTCTGGCTGCTGCGGCATCTGCCTGCCTTCCTCTCCGCCGTCCCTGGTCCGGCTTGGGCGCTGCATCCTGCCATGTTGTCCAGGTACCATAGGGCACACGCGCCATGTGGCCCTGATTCTTATTCTGTCTTTGGCGCGAACCTCAGGAGCGCCCCCCTGTGATGACGTCACGCATCCCGGATACAAAAGCCTACATTTTTTGCTAGCTAATCGAGTTAGAAAGGGATCTCCTTACGGATGGGATTCATTCTCTGTACCTAGCTACTCTGCCTCTTCAACTTTTGGACTTTATCCTAACGAGGTACCCGCTCCTCGGGGGCCTCTCTCATTTCTTTCAGGTTGCTATCAGGAACCAGTACTCGCTCCTCGAGGGCCCATGTTCCCTGACTCGCTGCCTGAACTTATCGCTTCTGCTTGGAAGAAATCACTGCCTACATCATCAGTGAGTTACCAACTTTATTTCCTCAGAGCTGTTCCCTGGAACCAGGTACTCACTCCTCGAGGGCCTGCCTCTATTCCAGCTTCTGTGTTACCTTCCGGGAGAAACCGCTGTGTGAGTAACTTTACCAACGAGGCTCTATACCAGAACTCTGTGTATGCTCCACTGTACTCACTATCTCAGTTTTCTCCACTACAGCACAGCCATAGAGGGAATCGCTGTTCCAGGATCCTGAGGACCCAAGCCCAGCTGGGCTTCATCTCTACTCACTATTGCCACCTCTGGTGGCTTATCAACTCTGTCTAATAAAAGATATAACTCTGTGTTGTGTGTCCCAAAGCTGAGCCTGACCTGTGGCCCCTCACGGGACTTCCCCCTATGGGCGTGGTCAGCTGCCACAGTGTCCAAGGGTCCACCCAAAACCTTACAAACGATAACAGATTTCTAACTCCATGGATCTGGCACAGCTCAATGCCCTGCAGGCCATTCCGGGCCTGGCCCTGCGCATTTCTGAACAGCAAGACACATTGGAGAAACTCACTTCAGCGTTCCATCAGCTGCACACACAGAAGACTCAAGGTGCTACTTCTAGTAATGAAGGTCAGTTACCTGAAGTAACATTAAAGACTACTGTACCACTGGTTGCTCCAGTTCGTTTCTCGGGGGAGATTCAGCAAATCAGGGGCTTTCTAAACCAGTGCTGCATGCATTTTGCATTACAGCCTTCTCACTTCCCACAGCTTTTGCCAAGACTACTTACATTCTATCTTATCTTGATGGAAGGGCCTTGTCTTGGGCCTCTACACTGTGGGAATGCAAGGAACCTATTTTGCAGGATATTTACAGATTTCTGGACTTATTCAAATCTGTTTTTGGCGATCCTGCCTGAGTGACCATTGCCGGTTTTGCTATGGTGGACGTGAAGCAAGGCAACCGACCACTGGCTGATTTTGCGATAGAGTTCAAGACTCTTGCTACAGAACTCTGCTGGGACCCCAAATGCCTGAAAACTCTCTTCTTCAGAGGCCTGGATACTCGCTTGAAAGACGAGCTGGCTGCTCGTGAAACACCTGACTCGCTGGATGAACTAGTGGCTTTGGCTATTAGAATTGACCACCGGCTTCGTGATAAGGTGAAAGAACTCCGGCCTAATAGAGGACCAGGTCAGAAGGAGGCTAGTGCCAAACCTACACCTCGGATGGTTCCAGTAATTCCTGTTGCCAGTGGAGATGAACCGATGCAACTTGGTCACAGTCATTTGACTTCTAAAGAGAGAAGACTTCGGAAGAGGCATGGTCTGTGTATGTATTGTGGACAGGCTGGTCACAATGTCCCAACATGCCCAATTCGTCCAGGAAATGGACGGGCTTAAGTCCTGCAGGAGGACTGTTCTTAGGCCTTACTACGCCCTCTCCTCCGCTCTCTCTCTCCCAGTCTCCTTGATCTGCGGACCATCTGAGTTTCAAACTCTTGCACTGGTGGATTCAGGGGCAGGAGGCAACTTTATTCTTCGACACCTAGTGGAACATTTGAGGATTCCCCTCGTCACTCTGAAGGTTCCACTACTCCTATCTTCCATCCATGGGGAGCCCTTACCGGGTGACGTGACTTGCCAAACCAAACCTGTAACCCTTTGCACCAGAGCTCTCCATACAGAGTCAATCCCCTTCTTTGTGTTAGAGAAGGCCATGCAGCCTATCATCTTGGGGTTACCCTGGTTGCAGTCGCACCAACCCCAATTTGACTGGGCTTCCTTGGAACTCTCCTGATGGAGCCCAGGTTGTCATGGGAAGTGCCTTCATGAGATTGCTCCTGTCATCTGCATGCCTACAACTCCAGTGATGCCGGGACTGCTGCCTCAATACACATCTTTTAGTGATGTGTTTTCCAAAGAAGCTGCTGACATTCTTCCTCCGCATAGGTCCTATGACTGTGCCATAAGACTGAAACCCTATACTGAACTTCCTAAAGGAAGTGTCTATCCACTCTCAGTGATTGAGAACAAGGCTATGTCTGAATACATCGAGGAGAATTTACAGAAGGGGTTTATTAGACAATCGAAGTCTCCAGATGGCGCAGACTTCTTCTTTTTGGGGAAGAAGGATGGTACCTTACATCCTTGTATCGATTACCGAGGTCTGAACGAGATCACGATTAAAGACCGCTACTCTCGCCTTTAATCTCAGAGCTGTTTGACCGGCTTCAGGGGGCCAAAATATTCTCAAAACTTGACCTGAAGGGGGCCTACAACTTAGTTCGCATTTGCAGTGGCGACGAATGGAAAACAGCCTTCAACACTCGAGATGGCCATTTTGAGTACTTAGTAATGCCCTTTGGCCTGTGCAACGCACCCGCTGTATTTCAGAACATGATGAGCAACATCTTGTGGGACCTGTTGTACAAGAGTGTCGTGGTTTACCTGGATGATATCCTGACATTTTCTCAGGATTTGCCCACTCATCTAGAGGATGTCAAGCAAATACTTCACTGACTCCGTGAACACCGGCTCTACGCCAAACTATCCAAGTACGAATTTCTGTACCTTTTCTTGGATATATCATGTCTAAATATGGCTTCCAGTTGGACCCTCAAAAACTAGAGAGTATTAAAAATTGGTCCCTGAGACGATTTTTGGGTTTACCAACTATTATAGAAGCTTTATAAAGAACTACTCTTCTTTAACAGTGCCCTTGACCGCTATGACCATGCCTGCTTTCTCTGTGCCTTGATCATTGCTACGAACTAAAGTCCAGAGATCCATGTTGTTTGCTACACCTTTCAAGTGCCTCAAGCCTCCATTCGAGCTTCACAGTGACATCTTGGTTGCTACCCTCTGGACATGGACTATTAAGACTTCGGCCTTCCTTTGTTCAGGCACCTCTAGTCTTTCATTGTTCCTTGGTGCTTGAGTTCCTGATCCACAACCCATCCAGGGTAGTTCTACATCACCTGCTGGCTGCTGTCTCTGGCTGAAACATCTACGATCAGTACCTAACTTTGAGGCCCGCCTAAGTCCTGCCGGCCCCGGCACCCAAAGGCTCAACTTTAGGGGAGCGTGGGTTGGTATAGGTGAAGCTCCAGTGGCCTCTAGCTTTAGCCCACTCCGCCTGCTGACGGTGGAGACCTGTGGGCCCTCGCCTACGTGTTGCGTCAACCCCACCACAGCCCAAGAATCCACCTCCTACGTAACAGAGTGCACTCATCTGATGGCATTGAAGTTCAGCCTGGAGGACAATGAGACAATAATTCCAGGGGTCCTGGATCCAACCTCTCTGTCTTATTACCGTCTGATTACTTCTTTAAGCACCTCTGCCAAAATAATAGAATCTGTGGTCTTAAATCAACTAAACGACTACTTTGAAGAAAATAATATTTTGCATACTAATCAACACAGTTTCCATAAGGGTCACAGTACCAAATCCCTTATTCTTTCACCCTTCAACTCCATAATCCATGGATTTGATTCTACTGTAGACTACATTCTTATACTTCTTGACATTTCTGCTGCCTTTGATACTTTAGATCACAATATCCTATGCTCAAACCTTCTAAATATTGGTATTGATGGCAAAGTTCTTGACTGTTTTAAGTCCTTTCTATTCCATAGATCAAATAAATTAACTTTGGACATTATCACTCAAATTGGTACTTTACAGATTCCAGAGTCCCACAAGGCTCAGCCCTTTCTGCAATTTTATTCAACATATACCTGTTACCTCCATGCCATCTCTTATCTGGTCTTAGCATAAACTTCAAAATATACACTGATGATATCCAGTTTATCCTCCCATATGACACTTCATGGAATCACACATTATTGTCAGCAGCCCTCTAGTTAAAAACAATAAACACTTGGTTAACACATAACCATCTCACCCTTAATGCAGCTAAAACCAAAATTATACATGATCTATCTACTATTCCAAATTCTTCCTGTTCTCCCCCAATAGAACTCTTGTTTGAAAACTGTTCCATTCCCATATATACACAACCTCACAATCTAGGTGTTGTCATTGATTCCAAATTATCCATATCTGCTGATATCTAAGCTGTTACAAAAACTTCATTCTATAAAATTCACTTACTCAAAAAACTCAAACCCCTCCTTTTCCCTAATGATTTTCAATCTGTTCTTCAAGCCTTAATACTGAATGGCCTTGACTATTGTAACTCACTATTCTTAGGCTTCCTAATTACTCTATTCAGCCTCTTCAATTGATCCAAAATTGTACAGCTCGACTTCATCAACACTCCTCGCAAAGCTCATATTACCCCAATTTTAAAACAACTATATTGGCTGTCCATTGGCTGCCCATTTGTCAAATTCTAATGATCATTCACTCTCTAATACAGAGTGCTTCTTCAATTTGGTTATGTTCTTTCTTAAGTCTCTACCAACCTCCTCGTCACCCTCGCTCAGCAGATAAAAACTACCTTCAGATTCCAACTGTTAAAACTGCTAGATTAGACTTAACTTGCAATTATGCCTTTTCAGTTGCAGGTCCCAGATTATGGAACTCACTACCCAATTTTATCCATCAATATACCACCAAACATGAATTCACTGTGCCCACCGGGTCCGGGGGGCAAGTCCACATATCTCTCTCACATTTCAAATATGGAAAACAGTAAATAAAAGATTAAATTGGTCACTACAGGGTCCCTCTGCTCTCACCCCGCTTTGTGGTAATTCTCTCCTCCTTACTACTATGTTATATGGTGATGCGGTGGGTTGGCGAAAGACGGGTCTTACATTTCTCGGTCAACTTTGGGAGGATGGTGGCGACCCTTTTCGGACCATCTGGATGAATTCAAGATTAACTACGCCTCAGAGACTTTTCATTGCAAATTCCTGGAGGAGCTTGAGAGATTCCAGAGAAAGGGCTGGCAACCTCAAGTGCCTGACTCGGTGATGCAAATTCTCATCCAAGAAAGTATTCCTCGTCGAGGGGTTTCACTTTTCTACAAAGCACTGCAGTCCCACCGAATCCAACAGGACCCACTGATGGCTCTTATACGGCATTGGAATAGGGATTTACAGCTGAATTGGGATACTCGTCATTGGGACAGAATATGGAAGAAAGCTCATAAAATCTCATTATGTGCATGACAGGTCGAGGTAATGGTTAAGCTTCTCTATAGGGCCTATCGCTACCCTCTTTTTTTATGCTAAGTTCCATCCAACCTCCTCAGGCTTATACTGGTGGGGTTGTGGAGAAACAGGGTCCTTTCATTACTCCTTCTGGTGACAGGTTGCATCCATCTGCTTAACTATCCTTCGAAAACCAATTGAAATGTGCCCTGCCCTTTGTCTACTGGGCCACTGGAGTGACCACCATCTCACCTTTTCTCAGAGAAACTTAGCAGACCACCTGATACATGCTGGGAGATATACTCTTGCACTTATGTGGAAGTCTGCCCCTACTCTTGGGTGTTGCTCAAACATACTGTGTCCCTATATGATGCAATTTGGACACCCTACTAGAACTATTGGACTGCCCTAAAGGTCTCCTGAGGCGAACCCAATGCCTAGATTCTCATTTCCCTTCGCCTGTTATCATTACTTATTATCACTGTTTTACTGTCAAATATTCTGTATATGAGGAAAGTAACTTTTTCAGTGTCCCCAGATCAATGTACTTCTATATGCTATACACAAGGGGGTTGGGGTGTTTTGTTTTGTTTTTTCTTGTTTTCTTGTTCAAGTTCTTTCTTGCCTTTTTTCCACTGGTTGTTACATATGCAAAAACCTTTTTAATAAATAAAAAGTTAAAAAAAACCCTACCTATTCTCATTAGCCTTTCTGGACTCATAAACATAAATCTCCCTCCCCCCCCCCCCCCCCCCTTCTCAACTCCCTGGTGATTATACCATCACTTCCCATTCCCTTCATATCTACAAGCCATCGTCTTCATTGTATTTGTATTGTTGTTTTATACCTTTTAATTTTATTTTATACAAACTATGTATGTTTTAAACTGTAAACCACTTAGATCTACTATAGTCTGTATAAGCAGTATACAAAAATTTTTAAATAAATTGTGCCATGCTCTTTGACAACCATGTGGCCAAGACATTCAGGGCATCCAAGGGCCAGATCTGGGGCACCATCACCCTGTTTATCTCAAGGCACAGCGGCGTGAAATGCAGAGAGAGCAGGTGGCCCACAGGTACCAGGACATGAAGGCCCAGTTGAAGACAAAGGTGGCTAATCACAACAAGTACATTTAGCAGACCGGTGGAGGAGCCCCTTGTCCAATTATGCTCACACCCATGGAGGAATGCCTTGTCCAATGGCTGGGACCAGATGTGTTCAAGGGCATGGCTGAGCAGCTGGACACCACTTGAGATGGAGCCAATAAGTTCACCTTACCTGTAAATGGCAAGGCTGCTACAGTTGTGCACATCATTTGGCATAAAATGCTCACAGTGATTGACATGTAAAGTGTGCATCTCATGCCAAACGGTCCATGTGTGTTCCTCTTGGCATTGGTACTTATGTCTTCTTTGTTTCCACAGCTCTTGCCCAGGACTCTGCCGGTCCCAGCCATTAAGCCCCAGGCACCAGCAGTGAAGAGCCAGCAGCAGCAGTGAAGAGCCATGCAGCAGCACTTTTCTGTGCCCTCTTGCTTATAGACGAAAGATACAGTTCAGTGAGGAGGAGGAGGAAGAGCAGCAGCAGCCTCCTCACCACAGCCAGATCTTGGAAACCCTTGACTCAGCAAATCCACTGAATGTGAGCTTAAACTTTTCAAGCTTCATGGAGGGACCCAGTCTGCAGTGACACACAGTTGAGCCAGTGCAACCTTGCTGCAGCACACCACTTGGCTAGCATGAGGCAGTAGGCACTGAGCTAGAGCAGCCCACCAGCCCCCTGATGCCATTTCTGAAGTCCCAATCCTCCATTCCGGCCATGATGAGCACAGCACTAGGACCAGCTCTGGCACCAGCATAGGCACTGACTCGTGTGTGCACGGGGGGCGGGGGGGAGATTTAAAAAGCTGTGCACGGCGATGCGAGTAGGGCTTCTCCAGTTCCCTCCCAGGCCAATCTATACCCCTACCTAACCTTCCTTCCTACCCTTTCCCCTCTAGTCTACGACCCCTAACCCCTTCCTAGCTACTTACGTTTTTTTTGTTAGATTGCTTACTGCTCCTTGGGAGCAAAAGTAATCTCTGCATGCCAGCCTGCTGCTGGAGCATGCTTCCCAGAACAGCGTCGAATGGCACTGTCCTCGCCTGCCCCAGCCCCTCCCTGCCTAGACCCCGCCCCTTTTGAGAGGCCCAGCACTGGTGCGTAATAGGGAGTTATGCATGTGACCGGGCTGTGTGGTGTGCGCAAGGCACAGATACATATGTAATGCCCGTAATTTACGCGAGTGGCCCTTTTAAAATTGGGCTGACTGTGAGTGCTACTTTTGTTTTCCTATTATCGCCTATCTGCTTTTTGTCTGAGTTATCTGATGAACCTGAGGTGCCTAATAATATCTCTTTAAAAGATATCTGGAGGGCAATCTAAAAAATGGAGAGAACTAAGCTGCAATCTATTAGACAATTGAATAAACCTTCTGAAGAGACACAGCTAAAGGTTCAAGATCATGAGACTCAAAATATTTTGAGAGTAATTGTATCACATTGAAATCACAGTTAACAATAGAGCATGCTTTAAAAACATCACAAGTTAGGTACAATTTAATACTTCATAGTATGATAGGGAACGTGAAGAATAGGCTGAGAGGAAAGAATTTGAGATTTTGAAATTTCCCAATGATTGGTTGTTATCACCGATTGCATTCTTTAAAAAATACCTACAGGATATTTTGTCTTTTTTTCTGACAAAATAATATCAGCTATTTCTAAGATCTATTATACCTCAAAAAGCTAGAAAATTCCTTTCCTTGGGGGATGGATCAACTATCTTCCAACAGTCGTAATCTGTCTGTTTTTTTTTTAATTGCCTTTTGACAAAATTCCTCTGAGAGTTGCTCTTTGTGTGCTGAAAGTGACAAAGAGTTATTTTTTAAAAAATATTTTCTTAATGAAAATTCCCAGTTTTGCGGCCAGAAGGTGCAAGCATTTCCAGATATTTCTTATATTAACCAGTGCAGAAGGAAGCAATTTTTGCTTTTGAGACAAAAGGTTTTGGCCTTAGGGGCAACCTTTTTTCTTACGTTTCCCTGCAAATGTTTAATTTCCTAATGAAAGAATTATCTTTTTTATTGATCCACTGCAGTTTGGAAATTTTTTTGGCCAACAAAATTGATGAATATCATCTTGTTTTTCCTCTTTAGGTTAGCTGCAGTGATAGAAGTTTAATGTAAGAATATTTAGGTTTTGATCTCTTTTCTCTCTCTTTCCTATTTGGATTACTAATGTTAAAAGTTAGTTTCTCAATTTATTTATTTATTTGATTTATATTTTGTTTTTCAGCACTTCAAAGTAGATAACATTCAGGTACTGTAGGTATTTCCGTGTCCCCAGAGGGCTTACAATCTAAGAGGTGAATTTTAAAAGCCTGGGATGTGCATTAATTAGGGATGCGCAAATAAGTCATGCTCGCATGCGCTGAGTGGATTTTAAAAGCCGCCGAGATACGCACATATCTCCTGCAGCATTCACAACTTGAAAGTTTTCAAAAAGGGTAGGATGTGGGCATGGTCTGGGCGGGGCATGGACATTTTACGGCATGAACCTGAGATGTGCGCATAAATACCTGCACCTGAAGGGTGTCAAAGTCCCCTGCCGTGTAACTTTACTTCTAAGGATGATGTGTAAGTTAAAAATTTAAAAAAAGTAGACAGATCTGTGGGAATTTAAGGGTTAGGGCTAACTAGAGGGAGTGAAGGCTACTAAACTGGGGGGGGGGGGGAGGTTTAAGGACCTCTCTTAACTTGGTGAACTGGGGTTAAAAAGGTAAAACTGGAGATGGCATTGGCACATGCTCCTTTTAAAATACCCCGATTTACATGGTAGAAGCAGAATTTGCACGCATATGCCCACTTAAAATTTGGTGCACATATGGATACGGCCAGACTATTTTATAACATGTGCGCATATGCGTACATATGTTATAAGATAGGGATGTGCAGGGGAAGAAAATATTTTTTGTTTTCAGTTTGTTTTCAGGAGGCTTTTTCCCCACAAATTTTGATTCGTGGATTGCTTGATTCATTTCATTCAAATGAAAAAAAAACAAATCAAACAATAACCCCCCCCTGCCCAAAAAATAAATCTACCAAAAAATGAAAACTAGGAGTCCTTCACACCCTTCTGGAAAAATGCCGGGACCAGGATCCTCCTTGGCCCCCCACTTACCCAGTCCAATGAGGATCTACCATCTAGGACTAGGTTGAAGGCTTGGCCTACTCAAGACCAACACCTCGGCCTAGGATGGAGCCTGGATCCAGTCCTGACTCAGCGGCCCAGCACGGAGGCCGGGTCCCAACCTTGGGAACTTGGCTTAGATCCAGGCCTGATACCGCAACCCAACCCAGAGACCAGGTCCCGAAGCCATGCCTTCAGCCCGAGCCAGACCAAATGCCTTGATCTGACCCGGAGGATGGGTCCTGATACCTGTGCCTAGGTCTAGATTGGAGTCTGAGCCCAGGCCTGGCGCCATGACTCAACCCAGAGGCTGGATACAGATGCCTGGGTCTCAGCCTAGTCTGGAGCCTGAGCCTGAGCCCTGGCCTGATGCTATGACCCAACTTGGAGGTCGGGTCCTGATGCAAGAACCTAGGCCCAGACCTAGGCCCACCACCGCGACCTGACTTGGAGGCTGGGTCCCAATGCCGGGATCTCAGCCTAAGCAGGTGCCTATGCCTCAACCGATGCCACATCCCGACCTGGAGGCCTGGTCCCAACACCAGGGCCTAGGCCTAGACCCAGACATGAAGCTGCAACCTGACCTGGAGGCTGGATCCTGATGCTGAGCCTTGGCCTAGGCTGGAGCCCGAGCCCAGTCCCAGCGCCGCAACCCAACCCGAGGACCAGGTCCCAAAGTCAGGGCCTCAACGGAGGGTCAGGTCAAGGTCTTTGAGCCCAGACCTAGGAGCTCTTCTCAGTTCTGTTCTTTCTTGGGCACATCACTGCCAAATGACGGTATCTGCTGGGGTCACATGGGGGAGTTAATTAACTCCGGTGCATTCACCACAGCAGATGGAACCATTTTGATGAATGGAAATGCTGTACAATGCAATACATCAAAATGGCACTGTTGGCTGGAGTGAATGTGCTGGAGTTAATTAACTTTGGTGTGACCCCAGTGGACACCATCATTTCGCATTGAAGCGCTGAAGAAAGAATAGGACCAAGAAGAAGAACTCCCTGACTTGGATTCCAAGGCCTGGACCTGACCCTGGGCTGAGGCCCAGGCAGTTTGATCTCAGCTTCTGGCCGAGGCCCCAGCATTGGGTCTGGGTTCGGGCTGAGGTCCCTTTGTTGGGACCTAGCCTCTGGGTCAGGTAGTAGCATTTATAACCAGTGCACGCATGTTATAAAATTGGCACAGGGATGCCGCTCGCTTATTTTAAAATCTACCCCTTATATTTTAAAATCTTGTGTTTTATTAAACATACTTTGTTACTAGTAACTAAAAGTAACAGTTTAAAGTGTGACTGGTGTAAAAATAAGTCATCCTGTAACACCAGGATCTTGCTGTGGGATTAGTAGATATATATCCTTTTCTGACCTTGTCTCCTTTTGAAGATAACAACTGCAGCCAGCCTGGTATATGTTATAATGAGGCAGGCTGTTTCAGGGAGGAAATCCAATTTACAAAAGCCATTAAAAGAAAATAAACCTCTGCAAAAGAATAACTAGGTCTAAGCATGCATACAGTAATATGCTACCTTTTAAAGACCCAGTAAGGAAATTAGTGTTTTATTTATAAAAAAAATAAATAAAAATAACATTTTATTTATTTATTTATTTTATTTATTTATTTTATATACCGACGTTCGATCGAGATATCACATCGGTTTCCAGATAACTAAAAGAATAGGGTAGTAACAGCCCTATTTTACATTATAACATTGTAATAAATATAATAAATTATAACATTGTAATAAATATAACGAATTATAACAGAAATAACAGGATTACATGGAACATTTGATTATAGTATATAACATATGTACATAAATGACTTGTTGATGAGGATAATTTAAGGTTAAGGTTAGCAGGGAGGGTTGAAAGGGGGGAGGAGGGGGGGGATAGGTGGGAGGAAGGTAGTGCAAGGGAGGGAAGATGGTGACGCGAGATGCTTTTGTGGGGGGCATGGTGTGTTACATTTGGGCAGGTTACGTGTCAGGTGGGAAAGCTTTTAGGAACAGCCATGTTTTGAGGTGTTTTTTGAAGACTTGCAATGAAGGTTCATTTCTGAGACAGGTGGGGAAGGGAGTTCCATAAGGTGGGGCCCGCTATTGTTATGGCTCGTTTGCGGGTGACGTTGAGGTGTGCAGATTTGAGATTGGGGATGGCTAGGAGGCCAGTGTTGGTGGATCTGAGAATTCTTTGTGTGGGGTAAGGATGTATTCCGTTGTTTAGCCAGTTCATATTGTTGTTGTTTATTTTTTTGTGCATGAGGGTGAGGGTTTTATACTGGATTCTTTGTGTAATGGGTAGCCAGTGGAGTTCTTTGAGAGTGGGTGTGATGTGGGAGGATTTTTTGTTGTTAGAGATGATTCTGGCGGCAGCGTTCTGTAGAACTTGGAGGGGTTTGATGTGGATTTCTGGTAGGCCAAGGAGAAGGGAGTTGCAGTAGTCAAGTTTTGCGAAGATAATTGATTGAAAGACTGTTCGGAAATCGTGCTCTTGGAGAAGGGGTTTGAGTTTTTTTAGTGTCTGAAGTTTGAAGAATCCATCCTTGATTGTATTGGAGATGTGTCGTTTAAAGTTGAGTTGGCTGTCGATTGTTACGCCTAGGTTTCTTGTGGATGGCGTAGGTGAGATTTGAGGCACTCCCGGGTTGGTTGAGCTTCCTGGGTGGTCGGAGGGGGTGCACTTGAGTGGATGAGAGGGACGGTCATCGTGGATGTGAATGATTTCTGTTTTGGCTTGGTTGAGGCATAGTGATAATTGAGATAGCAAGTGGGATAAATTTGAGCTGAGTTTGTTCCATTTTTCCATGGTGAGTTGAATGGACTTGTTTATGGGGAGTAATATTTGTATGTTGTCTGCATAGATGAAGTAGGTGAGGTTTGCCTCTGAAAGGTATTTGCATAGTGGGATGAGGTAAATGTTAAATAGGGTTGAGGATAGGGAAGAACCTTGTGGGACTCCATGAGTGAGGGGCACTTGAGAGGATTCAGATGAGTTCGTCTTGACGATGTAAGATCTGTTTGAGAGGTAGTTGAACCATTTGATTGTGGTGTCTTGGAGACCAATTTCTTTAAGTCTGGTGAGGAGAGTTCTGTGATTGATGGTGTCAAAGGCGGCGGATATATCAAGAAGTATCAGGAGGAACGATTTGCCTTTGTCGCGGCCTCTGAGGATGGTATCAGTGAGAGAGAGGAGGAGGGTTTCAGTGCTGAAGAATTTTCTGAAACCATGTTGTGCAGGCTGTAGAACATTATAGGTTTCAAGGTGTTCTGTGAGTTGATTGTTGACTGTTTTTTCGATGATTTTTGCTAGGAATGGGAGGTTGGAGACTGGTCTGTAATTTGCTGGGTCGGATTTGTCGAATTGAGGTTTTTTGATGATTAGTTTGATGGCGTTTTTGAGTTTTTCTGGGAAGATTCCTTGTTCTAGGGATAAGTTAATGATGTAGGTTATTGTTTTGACAATAATCTCTCTGATGAGTTTTAGGGTTTTGATGGGGATGGGGTCTAGAGGGTGGGATGCAGGGTTGGTTTTTCTGATGATAGGTTCGATTTCTGTGGAAGCAACGGGTGTGAATTGTGACCATGTGTGGATGGGAGGGGGGATGTCAATTGGGTCGTTGTGGGTTTGGGGAATCTTGGCAATGCTGTTAACTTTGTCCTTGAAGAATTGTGCTAGTTTTTCACTTGAGATGTTGCTGGAGTTTGGCATATTGTCATTTTGGATGGGGTTGGTTAGGTCTTTGACATAGGCAAAGAGGGTCCTCGGGTTATATTGGTAATCATGAATTCTTGATGTGTAGAAATTGCGCTTTGCTGTGTTGAGGTCTGTTGTATAGTTATGTAGTAGTGTTCTGAATTTGTCTTTCAGGTTTGAGGTGGGGGTTCGTCTCCATTGTTTTTCAGTTTGTCTCAGTGTTCGCTTTGAGGTTTTCAGTTCGGGGGTGTACCATGGTGCTCTTTGCTTTGTAGATTGTTTGATTTCCTTTCTTATCGTGGGACATAATGTATTGGCTATATCTGTGTTGATAGTTATCCAGGAGTTTGTGGCTGAGTTGGCATCATTTAAGTTGATTGTTTTTAGTGCCTCAGGTAACACTTCAGCGATGTCTTCACTGGAGCATGGTTTGGTGAATTCGATGATTCGGTTGTTTGTTTGTAGTGGGTTGGATTGGAGTTGAAGCTTGGCTTGGATGAGGCTGTGGTCAGACCATGGGGTGGGGGTTGTAGAGGGTGGTCCAGTTGCAGATATTTTGTTGTTTATGAATATTAAGTCCAGGGTGTGGCCCGATTTTTGAGTGGGCGTGTTGATGATTTGGGTGAATCCAATGGCAGATATGGTGGATAGGAGTAGTTCGCTTGTGGGGGAAGGAGGGTGGGTGTCGATATGGAGATTGAAGTCTCCTAGTATGATGGCTGGCTCTTGTAAGTTTATGTGGGTTGTGATGGATTCAATCAGGGGGGAAAGGTTGTGTTGTAGGCAACCAGGTGGGGCATATAGGAGGAGTATTTGGAGATGTTTTGATTTGAAACATCTCCAAATACTCCTATAAAAAGATGTCCTCCTATAAAAAGATGTCCTATTTATGTCTGGGATGGCATAGAGACCAGCAAGATAAAGATCCTGCATGAGACTAAATGCACAATTGAATCTTTATGGATAGAAATCCCATGAGTGTTGGGGTATAGTATAGTGATAGGAGTAGGGATGTGAATTGGTTCCGGAATCGGTTCTGGTTTCAGCATCGTGGACCCATGGGAAATCTTTGTTCCCTGTCTCAAGCCGAAAAAACCCCAAACCTACCCCGACCCTTTAAATCTAATTATTTAGCATCCCCCACCCTCCCGACCCCCCCCCCCAAAAAACTTTCCTAAAGTACCTGGTGCTCCAGTGGGGGTCCCGGGAGCAATCTCCCGCTCTTGGGCCGTCGGCTGCCAGTAAACAAAATGTCACATGGTAAGAGCAATGGACGGCTGGCGCCATCTTAAAAAATAGTGCGGGCCATCCATTGCTCCTACCATGTGATAGGGGCCGGCCAATGGCCCTGATAGCCCCTGTCAGATGGTAAGGGCAAAGGGCCATTGGCCCCATTTTGATTAGTGGCAGCCATCGGCCCGAGAGCAGGAGATCACTCCCGGGCCCTCCGCTGGACCACCAGGTACTTTAGGAAAGTTTTGTGGGGGTCGGGAGGGTGGGGGATGATAAATAATTAGATTTAAAGGGTCGGGTGGGTTTGGGTTGTTTTTTTTATGTGTGCCATTTCTTCACCCCCCCACCCCCCACCCCCAAAACGATAAGAAAACCACATGAAAATTTCATGGGGTTTTCCTATCGCTTTCGGGGACCCCCCAATACTTGACGGATGAGAAAATATCATACGATATTTTCATCCGTCAGAAAAACAATTCACATCCCTATATAGGAGTATACTATCATCCACCTGGCCAAGATGGTGAGACAGACAGTGAAATGCTAAGAGAAATTAGGGAAGCTAACCAAATTGGTAGTGAGGTAATAATGGGAGATGTCAATTACCCCATTACCGTTGTGATGGTGCATTACTAAACGACGGTATAGAAAAGTTTTTAAATAAATAAATAAATAAATAAATATTGACTAGGTAAATGTAACATCAGGTCATGGTAGAGAGAAAAAGTTCCTGGAAGGAATAAATGACAATTTTATGGATCAACTGGTTCAGGAACTGACGAGAGAAGGAGACATTTTAGATCCAATTCTCAGTGGAGCACAGGATTTGGTGAGAGAGGTAACGGTGGTGGGACCGCTTGGAAATAGTGATCATAATATGATCAAATTTGAATTGATGACTGGAAAGGGGACAGTAAGTAAATCTATGGCTCTAGCGCTAATCTTTCCAAAGAGAAACTTTGATAAAATGAGAAAAATAGAAAAAAACTGAAAGGAGCAATGTAAAGGTAAAAAGTGTACAAGAGACAAGGACATTGTTAAAAAATACCATCCTAGAAGAACAGTTCAGATGTATTCTACACATTAAGAAAGGTGGAAGGAAGGCAACATGTTTACCAGCATGGTTAAAAGGTGAGGTAAAAGAGGCTATTTTAGCCAAAAGATCTTCATTCAAAAATTGGAAGAAAGATCCAACAGAAGGAAATAAGATAAATCATAAGCATTATCAAGTTAAATGTAAAACATTGATAAGACAGGCTAAGAGAGAATTTGAAAAGAAGTTGGCCATAGAGGCAAAAACTCACAGTAAAAACTTTAAAAAAACATCTGAAGCAGAAAGCATGTGAAGGAGTCAACAGGAACATTAGATGATCGAAGGGTTAAAAGGGCACTTAGGGCCTCATTTTCTAAAGTATCACAGGCCTGTGATACTTTAGAAGATGAGGGGCGGGGGGCTGAAATGGGGGGAGGGCCTGCGCTAGTCGGCAGCGATCGCACTGTCGATGTTGGAGAGATACCCGTTCCGAAGAAGATTTTCATGGGTAATAATTCAGATGGACTGAACCAAATCATGGTGAACCTAGAAGATGTGGTAGGCCTGATTGACAAACTGAAGAGTAGTAAATCACCTGGACCGGATGGTATACACCCCAGGGTTCTGAAGGAATTAAAAAATGAAATTCAGATCTATTAGTTAAAATTTGTAACCTATCATTAAAATCATCCATTGTACCTGAAGACTGGAGGGTGGCTAATATAATCCCAATATTTAAAAAGGGCTCCAGAGGTGATCCAGGGAACTACAGACCAGTAAGCCTGACTTCTGTGCTGGGAAAAATCATGGAAATTGTTCTAAAAAATAAAATCATAAAACATTTAGATAAACATGGTTTAATGGGACACAGCCAGCATGGATTTACCCAACGGAGGTCTTGCCTCACAAATCTCCTACATTTTTTTGAACGGGTGAATAAACATGTGGACAAAGATGAACTGGTAGATCTGGTGTATTTGGATTTTCAGAAGGTATTCAACAAACTCCCGCATGAGAGGCTTCTAAGAAAACTAAACAGTCATGGGATAGGAAGCGATGTCTTTTTGTAGATTGTAAGTTGGTTCAAAGACAGGAAACAGAGAGAAGGTTTAAATGGTATGTTTTCCCAGTGGAATAAGGTAAACAGTGATGTGCTTCAGGGATCTCTACTTGGACCGGTGCTTTTTAATATATTTATAAATAATCTGGAAAGTGAAGTGAGTGAAGTGATCAGATTTGTGGATGACACAAAATTATGCAGAGTAGTTTAAATCTCAAGCAGATTGTGATAAATTGCAGGAGGATTTTGGGAGATTAGAAGATTGGCTTCCAAATGTCAGATGAAATTTAATGTGGACAAGTGCAAAGTGATGCATATAGAGAAAAATAACCCTTGTTGTAGTTACACAATGTTAGGTTCTATCTTAGGAGTTACCAACCAGGAAAGATCTAGGCGTCATAGTGTATAATACATTGAAATTGTCGGCTGTGGCGATCAAACAGACAAACAGAATGTTAGGAATTATTAAGAAGGAAATGGCAAATAAAAAGATGGATGTCATAATGCCTCTGTATTGCTCCATGGTGTGCAATTCTGGTCGCTGCATCTCAAAAAAGATATAGTTGCACTGGAGAAAGTACAGAGAAGGGCGACCAAAATAATAAGTGGCATGGAATGGCTGACCTATGAGGAAAGGCTGAAGAAGTTAGGGCTGTTCAGTTTGGAGAAGAGATGACTGATGGGGGGGATATGATAGAGTTCTACAAAATCATGAAAGGACTTGAACAAGTTTATGCAAATCGGTATTTACTCTCTCCGATAATAGAAAGTCTAGCGGGCACTCTATGAAGTTAGCAAGTAGCTCATTTAAAAGAAATTGAAGAAATTCTTTTTCACTGAGCACATAGTTAAACTTTGGAATTCATTGCCAGAGGATATGGTTACAGCAGATAGTGTAACTGGGTTTAAAAAAGGTTTGGATAGGTTCCTACTGGAAAAATCCATAAACTGCTATTAAGTAATAAGCAATAGTAGCTTGATATTTATTTAATGTTTGGGTACTTGCCAGGTACATGTGACTTGGATTGGCCACTGTTGGAAACAGGATACTGGACTTGATGGACCCTTGGTCTGATCCAGTATGGCATACCTTATGTTCTTATATTCTTATGGGTGCTGGGCCAATAATGATACTGTAAATGCTTACTATTCCATGATTTATTTAATTTATTATAATTTTTTATACTACCTTATTGGCCAGAAACCCCATCAAAGGCAGTGTACAATAAAATCAAACAGCTAAAAATCACACCCTATCAACCTTCCCCACCCCTAAAATACCCAACAAAACTAAAACCTAATTGACAAATCTCAATAACCTTAAATATCTGGGCAGCAAAATACCAGAACATCATCAGCCCCCCCCCCCCCCAAAAAAAAAAATAAAATAATAAAGTCTATAATTCTCCCTCCATTCTCAGAAAACAAAAACATAAAACAAAAAGAACCACCACCTATTAGGGTTCAGGGAAAAGCCAGGCTTTCACCTTCTTTCAGAGGTCAGGTAATTCAACTCTTCCATGGCCTCAACCATAAGCTTGTTCCACAGAGTGGGAGTCAACACAGGAAATGTCATATCTTTGATTTGGCTTTTCCATACATCCCTAACTTATGCAATAAGGTCCCCCTGACTATGGGACCTTAAACTGTACTAAGAGCAATAGCAATTCAATTTTTCAAACAGGTAAAGCCTTCCGTTGCCTCTCATCACTTGGAACATTAATGCTAAGATCTTAAATTATATCTGAGCTGTAATAGGGAGCCAGTGAAGAGAACAGAGCATTGCCTTTACAGATGTATACCATGGGCACCCCGATATCATTTATGCTGCTATATTTTGGATGATCTGTAGTCTGTGTATGAGAAATTGTGGTAGGCCCACTCACAGGCTATTACAGTAATCCAGTTGAACAACCATGAATAGTTGAACCACATCTTTACATGCCCTTAGATCTAAAAAATAAAGGGTGCAATTTGTTCTCCTGTTGCAATTTTAGAAAGGCAGAATGAACTGTCGTAGCTACATGGGTTTCCAGCTTACAAATTCATGTTTGAAAACACCCAACATCATAACTTTGGAGGTCATTTGCATACCTGGTAACTTTGGTAACTTTTGGTCACCCTGAGATTGGCAAAGATTAGTGTGTTTGTGTGTGGGGTGGGGATGTGGGATGTGCATAAGCTTTCACCCCACCCTCACTCTCACTCTCTCTTTCTCTATCACTCTCATACACACACACACTCACACTCACTCTCACTCACTCACTCACACACATATTCTTCCTCTTTCTTCCCTCCTCCCCAGGCCCAACTCCAGCACCCTCTTCCTTCCTGCCTACAGTGACACACAAGCCTAACCCTCCCACCTCTTCAGACCAGCAGTTTCCTCCCTAGGCTGATGGTGACTCTTCCTCTTTCTTTGGCCTTCTTCAGACCAGCTGTCTCCTCATCCTGCTTCTGCCCATTCGGGCCCAATTCCTCCTTCAGGTCTATGTGAATGAGAGGTACTCCTCCTGCTGCTTCCACTCTGCATGAACCCAGTGATCTCACTTCCTTCTTCAGACCTGAACAGGCAGACAGAACTCCTTGTGCTGCTTCCACTTCATCTGGGCCTACTAACCTCACTTCCTACTGTGGCCCAACTCAGGTGGAAACATTTCTTCATGGATATTTACCACCAATAATTCTGCCTTGGGGGTATGAGTTGGCCAATAAAGTATCAGTACCTAGAGCTTTCTTGTGTTTTCCCAGAGACCCAGCAATTGAAGCATAATCCTGAAGCCTGTAGATTAAACCTAGAGAGTTCCCATCTGTGGCCGTTTGGCAAGACATTGTGAGTCTTTGAAAAAACAGTGTACCATGTTGGTGGCATGGAAGCCTTACTTGGGGCTGTTAAGGAAAAAAAGGCCAGGCTAGAGAGGTCAGTGTTGGAACATGCTGAGAAGACTGAGTCCCTGGAAGTACAGCATATTTCATTGCAGAACTTCAATCTTGCCACAGTACATCAATAACTGATACACTGGAAGGTAAAAAAAACTATCTGACTGAGATCCTCAAAATTCCACCTCTGAATAAGGCCTTCTACTTCTTGAACAGGAAGCATGTGAGGGACGCTTGCAGTTGCAGAACTTTGACAAATTCAGTAGGTAGGTTAGACAGATCTGACTGCATTCCCAAGGAGCTCGGTGGAAGAAAGTGTTACTTGTGCTACCTTAGTGCTATTATTTACCTTCAAAACAGACAGAGATTCTGTGATGAGACATTTCTTTTATTTTAAAAATAATTAGGGTTGTCTATGTAAATTCAAAGGGTTTGTCTGTGTAACATTTTGAGTTACATAGACAAATATTAAGTTTAAAATTTCTTTCCCTACTGACATTTTAGCCAGGTAATTCATTGGCTGATTATTTTTAGTTTTTTGGGGTTTTTTTTAGAATTTAATCAGATAAAAAGAAGCAGGCCAAAGGGTTTTTGGGGGCATAGCTAAAATTGATCTGGCTAGCTCCGAGATTCAGCACTAATTAGATAAAGTTAGCCGGGTAAGTCTGATCAGAGAAAATGCTGCTCTAAAGTTACCCAGGTAAGTTTATCCAGGTAACCTGAGCTTAAAATATTCAATTGAATATCCAGGTAAAGTAACCCAGGTAACTTGTATGCTCCCCATCTTACTCAATATGGACCTCAATATGTTTATGGCTCAGAAGGTATGGTTGTTACTGAATATTTGTAAGCAAACGCAGAACAAACAAAATATTTCTGCATATGTGGAAAGAATGATTGCCCTAGGCGGTGAAATTTTAATTACATTTTCAAATATTAGGTAGATTTTTCTTGACCCTCAATATCTAAGACATTTTCTATAGAAGAAAATTGTTGAACTACAAGTCAATGACTTGATTTGATGGATGCTCCATTAATTACTGTTATAGATTGACAAAGAGGAAAAAAAAAGACTAAGGTAGCATGTGATACTACAATCACTAAATGGCAGAGAAGGTAGGAGAGAGAATCAGGGCATGCAGTCCCTTGGATTCTGTGTCAGGTTTGAGAAGTGGATTGAGGCATGCAAACTCTTGACTCTGTGCTGGGAAATTTGGAAAGGGGAATCAGGAGATATATCCCCTTGACTTTATACCAAGTTGGGGGAGGGCAATTCTAGCATATATATCCCCTTGATCTTCAGTTAAGGAGGGTGGAGGGAAGGAGGGGATCTGTTGGGGCATTGTGGCCCTATCAGTTTTGCTCTGGATGTGTTGGGGCATGAAATCCCCCTTTCTATCTGGACATTTCACTCTAAGATGGTTTGCATGGGGATTTCCTGCCATGGCTTTACATGGGCATTAAATATTTTTTGTGTTAACATCCATGTTAGTCCAATGGTTACACTCATGAGGGATTGTGTCAAATACCTGAAAATTCATATACATTATAACCACAGACTCATCAGCATCCACATGTTTATTAATCCCTTCAAAAAATATAGCAGATTGGTGAGGCATGATGTCCCTTGGGTCTATGTTGGCTGTGTTTCATTAAACCATATCTAACTATATGTTCAATAATTTTATTCTTTAGAATAGTTTCTATGATTTTTCCTGGCACTGACATCAGGATCACCATTCTGTAGTTTCATGAGATCACCCCTGAAACCCTTTTTAAAGATTGGCATTACATTGGCTGCCCTCCAGTCTTCAGGTACAATAGACAATTCTTATGATAGATTACACATTACTAGTAATAGATTTACAATTTCAATTTTGAATTATTTCAGAACTCTGGGGTGTATACCATCTGGTCCAGGAGATTTGTGACTCTTACAGAGTCATTCATCAAAATGCATTAGGGCGTTAGGGTCCTAACACCCGTGATAACGCCATAATGCACATATTATTTTTCACATAGTGAGATATGTATACAAATTTTTAAAATTTAGTAAAAAAGGAGGAGTTTATGAAAATGAGAGTTGTTTAATGTTGCATATGATGGCATAATGCACATTATAACTACACCTTTTTTCTGGTGTTATGCTGTACAATATTGTGATATTTATTACACATCCTGTTTTGGGAGGGGGAGGGAGAGGGAGGAAAAGAGAGAGAGAGAGATAGGGAGAGTCGCTGAGGTGCACACCTATTTGTCATCTATTTATTGGGCGAGAGGTCATTGTACAAATTTCATCTTTATGCACCTTTCCTTATTCCAAATCACATAATATCTTCACTGATGTATACTGTGCTGTTCATACCTCTGATTGTGCATGTAAAACTGCTGCCAAGCCCTTGACCACCACCAAAACCTCACCTCGAGTTACTAGTTGTCCCTCCTAAAGTGGTATAAATATTTTACTTATAAGCAAGCCTTCTAAAGAGTCTCTCTCTCTCTCTCTCTCTCTCTCTCACATGTGCAATAAATTTAAGATGCATTTCAGTAACTGAAGAATTAGCCTAACCATGCCCATTTTTTCACAGGCATTATTCATGTAAAATTTATAGCAAAATGATGAATCTAGGACTTAGTTTGTCAATTTGCCATATTATATGTTCCATGTTCGCTGTGATTTGTTTTATTTCCTCAAAATCATCCTCCTTAAATAGCTTCCTGCATGAGTATCTCCCCAACATTATCCTGAATAAACAATTCATTTCTTTTTTCTGCTATGGCCTTATCTTCCCTGAGTGTTACTTTTACCTGTTGATCATCTCATAGTCCAACTGACTTCCTCACAGGCTTCCAACTTCAGATGTATTTGATATTATGAGTTTTTGACTCTACAGAAAGCTTCTTTTCAAATTTCATTTGCCTGCCTTATCAATGTTTTGCATCTAACTTGCCAGTGCTTATGCTTTTTCCCAGTTATCTTTTTTAGAAAACTGCAACGCAATAGCATTTTTGAAAGCTGAGGCCCAGGCATTGGGTCCCAGCTGCCAGGTCAGATCCTGGCATCGGGCCTGGGCCCAGGCCAAGGCCTCTGGCTTTGGCAACTGGTCTCCTGACCAGGTCATGCTGTTGGGCCTGGGCCCCAGCCCTAGTCTAGGCTGAGGCCCCAGGACTGGGACTTGGCCTCCGGATCACAACATGGAATCGGGACCTGGTCTCCAGACCAGGTTGTGGTATCAGGCCTGGCCTGGGCCCAGTCTAAGCTGAGGCCTAGATGTTGGGACTCAGCCTCTGGGTCAGTTTCCAGCATCAGGCCTGGGCTTTTGCTGCCAAGGCCCAGGCTTTCGGACATAGCCTCCAGACTGGGTCCTGGCATCAAGCCTGAGTCCAGGCCAAGGGCTCAGGTGTCAGGATTTAGCCTCCATATCAGGTCTCGGCATTGGGCCTGGGTCCTGGCTGAAGCCCTGGCATCAGTACCCAATCTTTGGACCAGATTGCAGTGTTGGGCCTGGGCCCAGGCATTGGGATCTGGCTTTAAAGCCTGGGACTTGCGTAGGGCATAGGCTGAAGTTGTGGCAACCTACTGCAGCCTAGATCTACACAAGGCCAAGGCTTCAACCTGGGCCTAACATTGGGACTATCCTGATGCTTAGGTCCAGGCTAAAGCCTAGGCCATGGTAGGTCTCTGCAATCTAAGCTTACCTAGGCTTAGGTGTTGGATCCACCAAGGACTGGTAGGTCTCTGTAATCTCAGCATATCTAGGCTCAGGTGTTGCATCCCCCATGTACTGGGTAGGTGGAGACTGGGGAGGATCTGCCCTGAAACTTTTTCAGGTTGGAGGGATGGGCAGTGGCTTGGGAAACCTCAGGAGGCCCCATTTCTTTTTTTTTTTTCCTGTTGCTTAAATGTTTATTTCAATTTTTTAACTAAATAAATGGAATACACATTTAACAAAACAAAATTCATGGAAAATCAAAACCCTGAAAACAAAATGAAAAACAAAACAAAAACTTTTCTTCTTCCTACCCTTGGTCTTTGTTGTCATTGAAATTGTTAATGTGATCAAAGATCAGACACAGCATGAATCTGAACAGTGGTCTGGGACTCAAACTTCTTTGAGTTCTCGAATTTTGGTTTGAGTACAGAGCTCTTTTCTTTCAGCTTTGAGGCTCTGGAAGACTGTGTCAGCCAGACATTGCTGGGCTTACACTATAAGTTTTCAATGATCACTTGCCAATACTTTCTAAGACAGGGTAGTAGTCAGATTCCTCCTTGTGTTGTCCCTTTCCATGCTCTCTTCTATCACCTACCACATCCTCTCACTCCACTCATTCATGT
This sequence comes from Rhinatrema bivittatum, assembly GCF_901001135.1. Lineage (NCBI taxonomy): Eukaryota > Metazoa > Chordata > Amphibia > Gymnophiona > Rhinatrematidae > Rhinatrema > Rhinatrema bivittatum. The sequence goes on from NC_042615.1 coordinate 204,453,594, forward strand.
CTCTTACTGACACAGAAGAGGGGCAGAAATCACCCTCATGTCTTGTTTGCCCTTTCTTGGTGTTCTCTTTTCTTTTACCTCTGCTCTTAGAGACCAGTTACTTTTCTACTTCTGCTCATAGCACTGACAATGCTTACTTCTTTAGAGGGTTGAGCCATGAAGAAAAGAGGATTGCGCTTGATCAGTGGGACTTGATCCTATGTGGGACTCTTAAAGCTACAGCTTTAAGAGTCCCACATAGGATGCTCATGAATAAAATGAGAAGCCTGGGATTGAGTGTCAAGGTGGTGAAATGAATTACAAATTGGCTGACAGATGTCCATGAGTAATGATAAATGGAATCTACTCTGAAAAGAGAGGAGTGAAGTTCCTCAAGGATCAGTTCTGGGACCAGTTCTGTTCAACATCTTTGTGAACCGTATTGTGGAAAGATTAGAAGGTAAAGTTTGAAGATGACATTAAGATCTGCAACAGAGTGGACATGCCTGAAGGAGAAGAGAAAATGAGAAATGATCTAAGAAAGCTTGAGGAGTTGCTGAAGGTTTGATGCTGGGATTTGATGCCAAGAAGTACAGAGTCATGCATTTGGGTTTGGCAATCCAAAGGAGCTGTCCACAATGGGAGGAAAAGACAGATGTGCACTGACCTGGAGACCTCGGGATGATAGTGTCTGATGATCTGAAGGCAGTAAAGCAGTGTGACAAGTTTGTAGTTAAAGCCAGAGGGATGCTGGACTGCACAGAGGCATAGCCAGCAGGAAAAAAAAAAGGATGATAATGTTCTTGTACAGGCTGTTGGTGAGACCTCAGCTGGAGTACTGTGTTCAGTTCTGAAGGCTGTATCTCACAAATAATAAGAACAGAATGGACACAGTTCAGAAATAAAAACAACCAAAATGGTGTGGGGCCTCGGGCCTGTACTGGATGACATATGAAAGAAGACTGGAGGAACTAAATATGCATACCCTGGATGAGAGGAGAGACAGGGGAGATATGATACAGATTTTCAAATACTTGAAAGAAATTACCGATACACAAAAATCAAACCTTTTCCAGTGGAAAGGAAATTGTAAAACTAGAAGTCATGATCTAAACTCAGAGGGAAGACTCAGGAACAATGTCAGGAAATATTTCTTCATGGAAAGGGTGGTGGATGCATGGAATGCCCTCCCAGAAGAAATGGTGAAAGACAAGAATGGTAATGAAATTCAAAAGGGCATGGGACAAACACAGTGGCAAGAGAATGGAAATGAAGAAATGGGTTAATCTCTGTTAAACCTAAGTTAACATTTCTGCATAGGAATACCTGTACAGAGGAGCAGTTCCTACTCTTAATAAAAGGCACTGGGCAACCTGCATGAAACAGCAGATATTATCCTAAGCAACTTGCTGGGCAGGCTGGATGGACCATTTTGGCTCTTATCTGCTGTCATTAACCATGTTATTATGTTACTGTTGTGGTGCTTTCTTACTTCCTCATAAAATAAAATTAGTGCATAGCCTGTTTAGTGGAATTTTAGCTTACTTGTTAAAATGTTTAGCAACATGCTCTAAAATATTTTTTAGAACAAATTTAACTGCCTAGGTCCCGTCCCCTTTTCTTTTTGCACTGTATATTTTTGTTTTTTGGCTTTGGAAAGCAGAATATTTATTCATTCTCATATTTGCATTTGTTTGAAGGAATCTCTGTGGCCATGCTTATTTGGAGCGATTATTGTTCCTGCACTGATACAACTTGCCAGTTTTCCTGAAAGTCCCCGCTACCTGCTACTTGAAAAACATGATACAGTGAGAGCAGAGAAAGGTATAGTACACTATGTAATCAGTCTGAATGATGTATTATAATGTTGCACTTTTTTAACTCCGTGAGAACTCAGTTGGTACTAGATAGTGCTTTAAAATTTGTATTGTTAAGTAATATCTGACATAAGTAAATTAAACTTTACTTTCAAAACTTTGTATACAGTATATTTAATGTTTGGCATCTATGAAAGCAATTAGTCTGCAATATAAGAAAATCCTACCAAAACTAATGGAGCATAATTTTATAAATGTGTGCATCCATGGTATATATATTTGTGTGGATCCGTAAATAAAACACCCCTACCAGAATCCTCATATCTCTGTGTTATGATTTGAACATTTGGTATGGATAGGACAACAAACACAAAAGTTATTAGAGAAGTCACATCAACCTCATAAGCCTTCTTTTCCTTCAAAAAGTAGGATAAAAACATGTCAAAACACATTTTAGCATGGAACTTGGTAACATTTTAGCATGCATATTAAAATGGGACTTAATGTGCTTTGCAATATATTTTACTGGGGGTACGGTAAAATTTACCTTCAATAGTGTGGGCATGATGTTAATGTGGGCATTAATAGAAAAAAAATGTAACACCTACTCTAGCAGCTGGGAAATTCTCAGTGCTAACCAGCCTGAAGTAAAATGGCTGGTAAGTATGAGGATCTCTTTCATCTCTCTCCCTCTAATGTGCTTAATAAGAAGATCTCACTGGGCCTTTGCTTTACCCCCTTCTAACCCCCTCCTGATATGCTCAATAAGAAGCTTCCTTTCAGGGCTACCCCATTCTGATTTCATCTCAATGTGCTCACTATCAGGCCGATACAGTACAGTGCGCTCCGATGGAGCGCACTGTTAACCTGCCATTGGACACAGGTTTTCCCTTACCCCTTATTCAGTAAGGGGCAGAAAATGCGCGTCCAACCCGCCGAACCTAATAGGGCCCTCAACATGCAAATGCATGTTGATGGCCCTATTAGGTATTTGCGCGCGATTCAGAAAGTAAAATGTGCAGCCAAGCTGCACATTTTACTTTCAGAAATTAGCGCCTACCCAAAGGTAGGCGCTAATTTCTTCCAGCACTGGGAAAGTGCACAGAAAAGCAGTAAAAACTTTTCTGTGCACCCTCTGACTTAATATCATGGCGATATTAAGTCAGAGGTCCCGAGGAGTAAAAAAAGTTAAAAAAAGAAAAGAAAAAAAAATTTGAAGTTGGCTGGCAGCTGTCGGGTCAAAAACCGGACACACAATTTTGCCGGCGTCCGGTTTCCGAGCCCATGGCTGTCAGCGGGCTCGAGAACCGATGCCGGAAAAATTGAGCGGCGGCTGTCAAACCCGCTGACAGCCGCCGCTCCTGTCAAAAAGGAGGCGCTAGGGACGCGCTAGTGTCCCTAGCGCCTCCTTTTGCCCTTTTCTACCGCCGGGCCTCATTTGAATACTGTATCGCGCGCACAGGCGAGTGGGCATTTTCCCGCTCTCCCACGGACTTTACTGAATCGGCCTGTATGATATGATAACACATATGCATGGATCCTATTCTCCCCATCTCAGTCCTAGCAAAATGTTCAGAATGAACTCTGCTGCTGGTGTGGTCACTGAACTCTGAATGAGGCTGCTTATCGAGGCTTCAGAGGAGGGAGGGGATAATCTTGGAGATGGAGCATATCTGGGAGCTGTGGAAGAGATTCCCTGTACTAACCGGCCCTTTCCTTTTGGGCCAGTTAGCATGAAGGCTTTCCAGATGGAAACGAGCAATTTAATCCTTAAAGTGCATGATAGATATTTGAAACTTGGTTCAAGGCAGGTATTAGATTTTAAAATGTACTGAATGCTCAGTAAAGAGCACAAATTGCATAAGGTGTATTACAGTTATGTTTTCCTGTTTTGTGTCTATGAGGAAAATTCTTAGTACATGGTTTGTATCCAAGGATCTGATTTTCCACAATTATTGAAAAAGGAAATATATCCACAGAATGAACTGATGCAAGTAAAAGCCTGTACAAGAAGCACTCTGTGACCTTTGCTTTAAGGTGCTAAATTTAAACATTTGGAAAATCCCAATAGGGATCCTTGTTATATTTGTTGGGATCTTGGGCATTTGCCACAACTTAAATATTTTATCCCTAGTTAAAACATAGGACTGCTGCATATATCAGCATTTTTGTGTAGATGGAGTTTGTGTGACCTGCAAGCCCTGCCTCTGGCTCTCTACCATGAAAAAAATGTTCTCTCCCTTATCTGACTTTGAGTTACCACCTCATGACATCAAACACATCAATAAAAAAGAAAGATAAATTCCACTTTTTATTCTCTCACTAGAATTGCAGCTGCATAAACATACAGATGAAATGATGAATATAATGGATTGTGGCTTCTGACATTCAGAGTTTTTTTTGTAAAATTAAGGAATCATTTTTATTTAAAAAAAAATAAATCTATAGGACATTGCAAACCATTCTTTATTTTATTTACCCTGGCAGTTTTCTCTTGTTTCTTTGGGTTTCTGGCTCAACCATCAGTGGTCCCTACTGGACTACAGGGGCATGAGGCATCATTCACAATCACCAGGGTTTTCCTCCAATTTATAACTACCCTCATTTCTATTCCAGTCATATCTTCAGGGTGCATAGGTACCAGATCTTGGTACCTATGCACCCTGAGTCTAGCCACTAGGTGTCACCATTGCACAATAGTTGAGATTGGTATCTTCACAGCATTCCCCAGCCAGCCTGAGGAGCAAAATCTGTGTTTTGGAGTAAAACCTAGTTCTTCTTATAGGCACTGCACAGACCAGCCATTAGTCAAGTAGAGCAGTCCTTTCAGATATATTTAAGAACAAGTAGGGTGATTTTCATAGTGGGTAAATGGGGGTTTACCTGTGGAAAATCCCCCTTTGAAAATTTCCTTGGGCTCTCAGAGGGAAAAAATTAACCCTGCATGGGAAAAGAGGAGGCACTGGGGGCAGAGCCAGGGTGGGCTAGTTGAAGTACATATAAGGATTTCATTTTGAAATTCCCTCATCTGCTTCCTCTTGCTTTGCCCCCCATACTTTGAACTGGCACTGGTCGGCCAATGAAAAATCCGCTTGCAGCCCTGTGGGAACAAAGTGTTCACGAGCTGCAAGCTACTGGCTCCCTCTGAAAATTACCCTCAATAAACCTAACTTTCAAACCTAAACAAAGTACCTAGTATTTTATAAACAGAATGGTGGGAGCTACACAGTTTATAAAATTGAGAGAGGGAGAACTACCACAAAGACGGTGCCAGATGGAGTGAGAAGTGCATGAAACACTGGTTCAGGAAACCCTGACACTGCTTCGGATCCCTAGTGTAACAGGGTGGAGCTGGTAGCCACAGCAAGAGTGCTGCAGGTACCGCAGGAGGGATAGTGGTTGTAGTCAGGGAAGGAGAAGCCAGCAGGATGGCTGCTGCATCCAGGCAGGCCCTAAGCTACTCCATCAATGCCACCATGAGCTCTAAGAACTGTTGCTACTGCAGAATCCTCTGTGCTAGACCTGGAATGGTCTGGAGGCCCGAGGTGCCTGCTGGGTCCATCGCCTCGGCAATCTGTTGTGGAGGTGGATCCTTGGGCCAAGGGGGAGTTGGCACAACCTGCAGGAAGAAGCCCTGCAGGTCCCTGCCATTGGCAGGTGGAGCTGGCTGAAGCAGAGGCCCAACTGGAGCTTCACCAATATGAGCCCTCGTTTCCCTTAGTTTAAGCCCTTGGGTGCCGGGGCCAGCTGGACTTAGGTGCGGGCCTCAGTGGAGTTGAAGATCCATTGCATAAAAGATGTTGCAGGCCAGCACAGTAAAAGAAAGTGGAGTCAGGTCAAGCAGCGGTCAGGACAGGCAGCAGGCAGAGTCAGGTTCAGGCCAAGGTCAGAGGAGGGCAGAGTGTGCTCAGGGTCGAAGTCCAGGCAGAGGGTCAGGCCAGTCAACAATGAAAACAGGTAGAAGTCAGAGGCAGGCAGAGGTCAAACAGAGTCAAGTTCCAGCCGAGGTCAAGCTAGAAGTCCAGTCCAAGAAAAGGAACCAAGGAGGTTGAGGAGCCACAGGAAAAAGGAAGAACACTGAAGATAGATGATGAGGGCTAATCGGGAAGACAACAGCTCAGGACCAAAACACGGGATTACAGGAACCAAGAACAGATGTCAGGCATGAAGAACGCTGAGGCAACATACTTCTCCAAGGAGGGGAATACAGGAGGAGTGAGCCTTATATAGGACGGGAGCCCTAGTATTATCAGTGGGCACTGTGGAGAAGTACCTGCCATGGGCCCTTGAAATTGCAGGAAGTCGGGCATGCACATGCCTAAGACAGCCCAGCATCAGCGTCACTCTCCCATCCATCGTGTAGGCCTCTCAGTCACTGGTCAGCCATGCAGTCATTCAGGGGTCTACCCCGGCATCAGAAGTGTCTTCTGAGGGCACGGGGCTGAAGGTAAGAGCGGTGGTCTGTGGGACAGACCCATGGACCACCGAACGCAACAACTAAACCACATTTTATGACCCTTCAGAATTTTTTCCAAGTTCCTGTTGTAAGTGATATCGTTTTATTGGACTAAATTAATACATTTGTGAATAACTTTGGGGAGTTATCCTCACTTCATCAGGTCAGTAAGGAAATGGTACCATTACACTACATTTAAATAGTATAGAATTATCTAGATCTACAGACCCAATTTACACTGAAAGAAGATAGCAGAGACTTTAAAGGAATGCATACATTTGTTCTTCAACTGAAGTGCTCGTTTTCTGTGCTGGCTTTCTTCATTTCCGAATTCTTAAAAACTGCAGGTGCATTTTTCAAATTCCCTGCTTAAGCACAAATTCTGTAGGTATTTTATACCTGCGGACCTTGTATCTAATTTACAAAGGGAAAGCACATATATACTTTCTCTTTGAAAATTGTCTAAGGGTAAGGAGCTTAGTTTTTAGTTATAGTTTTTTTCTTGGGAATTTTAGTGGAAAATTGACTTTTTCATAATAAAACATGAGAAAAAAACACGTATTTTTCTTATAGTATTGAAATTTCCATGAAAAATAAAATAAAAACTAAAAAGGAGGGTCTCTATCTCTGGGTAAAAAGGACCTGTGAACTTTGCTCTTGTTTTTTGACTGGGTGAAATTTCAGTGGAAAATAATGCACGTAGATTTGCTCTTCACCCAACCTAAACACACCTGGAGCATCTCCCTTCAGTTTGGCGTAAAGTATGCATGCTATGAAATATCACAATATGTTTAGCAGGATTGAGGATGGTCAATTTTCAGATACTCCATTTATCCGGGAAAATGGCTGGGAAAATTGCCCTTAACATTTCTAAGTTAGTCAAAAGATTAAAGTGGTATATGGAATATTTTAATGGAGTTTCTTGTCATTAAAATGTAGATGCACAAAAATGTAATAATTTTGCTAGGTTACTCAGGTGGTGTACCAAGATTATCAGACACAAAATTTGACTGATATTGCAGTACATACTAAAATTGGCATTTGTTAGGGAGAAGTCTAGCAAATTGTCCAGGGTAGCAAAAGAATTGCTGTGGATGTCATCCAGGTCTTTGTCATGAAGGACAGATTGAAGGCAATTTTGGGGCTGGAGCAGGTTGAAGATCAGTAGTACACAGAGTAGTCCAGGGCTTTGTAAAATATGGCTCTGAATTGAACTGCCTGCATGGCATCCGCTGCAGTATTGCTTGCTAAATCCACTCTTTTCTGTCTCCTTTGTTGTTTCTGTGTTCCTAGCCTTTATTTTCTCATTCCTTGCTCCCTTTGTCTCTGCTGCAGATGCCTCCACTTGATTGGGCAGGAGGTCATAAATAGTGGCCATGTAGTGGCCCAGCCACATGGATAAAAGTGAATACTCTCTGTGGGGAGCAAGAAACAGGGGGCAGGAAATAAAGGGTGAGGTGTGCAGCCCTCTGTCTCTTTAACTTCACAGGGTTGTGACCACTCTCCCTCTTCAACTGCCTGCTGCTTCGTGGGATCACTTCTCTACTAAGTTCCTCCCCGTGCGTGGTTGCTTACCAGCCCAAAGAAAGCTGTAGAGGGAGCTCCATTTGCTGGCCATAGTTTTTTTTGTCACTTTGGAGAAGTGTTGGAGCAAGTGAGTCAGCGGCAGTCTCCTGGCACATTGCATCCAAATGGCTGCTACATTATCTACCAGCAACCCAGATATGGAGGCAAGGCTGGGGCAAGCGAATCATTTAGACAGCAGCAGTAGCAATGGTCTTACAGACCCAGTGATCAGGTCTCGGTGAGGAAAGGAGACAATTTTGAAGCCTGGCATGGCACTGCTGTATTTTTCTAGCAGCTCCTTCCCTCCCATTTCCTGCACTGGGAATAAGAGTTGCTTCAGGTGCTGCTGCTGTGTCCTAGTGGAGTGATGATCCTGGAAGCGAGGGGGCCACAGTAGCAGTGTAATGGCATAAGGACCAGTATCTGAAAATGATCTAAGGAAGGTGTCTCCGTAGCCTGGTCCCAGATAACTCAGATCTGATATTCAGTGATTGCTTACCCTTGTTACAAGGTGGGGGTCTCAGGGTACATCTTGACTCACTGACTGTGTGGTTGCGCTGTCTATTTCTTTGGGTGTAGGCCTCCTGTACTAATACAAATAAAAAATCTGATTCTCACAAACAGCTTAAGTGTGTCTTGCCTTACCTCTGTTCACGTTGTTAGCCTGACACTCCATTTGCTCCTCCTAGGGATAGGCCACCTGACCAAAAGTATTCCCTCTAATGGCTAAAATACCCCATTTTGGCTTAGAGGAGCCAATTTAAAGGGCTTCTTCAGGTTAAGACACCAGATTAGCACTCATAGCCTTTCTGTGATTGGGCTCAGGTAGTTCTTTGCTATGTGCCTTTTGTATGGTACTGGTCTTGCTGGGAAATACAGGGTATATTCCACCAGTTTAAAAATGCATGAGCAAATGCCTGCTTTAAAACCAGGTATTTAATGCAACTTTCCCCTCCATAAGGACTCCAGCATAGCAGCAGCTGTAGTCCTTGGAAATATTTTTTTATTTTTTATTTTATTTTTAATGCATTTCAGATATATAACACAAATAACTTTGTACCAGCAAGGGAGAAATGATGTACAGAAATCAAAATAAAAATATATAGTAGGTACATAAGGAAATCAGTATTCAAATTCTCCCACCTAATAGGTAATATGGGGAGAAATCCATGACTGGATAATGGAGCAGCATACCCATCACCCTAATTTAAGTGCCTTCTACACTGAGTGACTTTTAGGTGTGCGCATCTAAGAAAGATCGAAACTGCGATGGTTCAAAAAAGACATAGTTTGCATTTTGAAACTTCTATACATTTGCATGGATAACGTGATTGAAATTGAGCACCAGATGTCACAGCTTCTAATCTCATAGAAAGAAATTTTCTTCTACGCTCCTGAGTAATCCAGAGTTTCTGACCGTGAAATAAAGAGCTCCTATTCTAAGGAAAAATCTAAGAACAACATTTCGGTCATGCATGAATGCAAAAGAGACTAACATAGTCCCCCTCTGTAGTATCTCGGTTTTTTGATTCAACTTCAGTATTTCTATAATGTTCATAGAACGCATATCTTGAATTTCAGTTCCAGATTATTCCGCCACTTTCTGAAGCAAATAGGCCTTCGTAATTAAGGTGTTGTGTCCGTCGGTTGCAGACAGCTGCGACCTTTGCTGCTCACCTCATTTTGCCCTATAGCTCCGATTCTGGCGAAGATGGCCATCTCTGCCTCTGCATGGCAACCTCCCTGTATTCCTGGGATGGAGTGGGTGATCCCAGTCACCATCTTGAATCTGGTGTAACTTAGGGCCGCGCCTTCCTCCGTCTTATCCATGGCATGGCGGGAACCTCGGGGGCGTCCCCTCTGCATGACGGACCTTCCTACCAATGAGTTAGCAAGGATTCCATCTTGCTCAATTCCTTCCCTCAGAGAGACGCTTCGCCTTGTTGTTCCTGCGTTCTAGACTGAGTGACTCGGGTACCCGCTCCTCGGGGGCCTTGCTGCATTCAGGGCTATCCGCTCCTCGGAGAGCCTTCTCTGCGTGTCTCACCTTCACTAGCTCAGTGAGTATCTCTCACTATTTCTACGGTTGACCCTTCAGTGTTCCTGCTCCGGGTCTCCACTGCTGCTACCACGATATTTCTACTGCAACACTATGGAGTGAGTACTAGACCTGATCTACAACTTTGCTTCTCTCTTGCTGTGTGGATCCTCAGATTACCCCGCTCTGCGGACCACTACCAGATCCACGCTGCCTTATGCCTGCTGCCAACATCTATCTCCGGCCTACCCCGCGCTACGGACCACTACTGGAGCTACCTCGCACAAGAACTACCAAGAAGCAAGTATTTCCCGGGTTACCCCGCTCTGCGGACCACTACCGGAGAATCCATCTCAGGTCTTCCTACTCCAGGACTGAGTTTACAAACCCGCTCCTCGGGTTTCTCTTTGCTGTATAATAAATATCTCTCTGTCTCCTGTGTCCATCACTGCTGAGACCCCGTCTGTTCTGGAGAGTCCCCATAGGGCTTCTCCCTGTGGGTGGAGTCAGCTCTTTCCACAACCCAAGGGCCCACTAACTAGGGATGTGCAGCAGGGACGGATTCGTCCCATTCAGTATTCGTATTTGTGGGGAGCCAAATCCGTTGCATCCGTTATCGGGGGACCCCTATCCGTTCATTAGTTACATATGTATTCATTTCCCAAAAAATCCCCCATCCCAACCCTTTAAATTTAATTAACTACAGCCCCCCCACCCTCCTGACCCCCCCCAAGACTTACCAAAAGTCCCTGTGGTCCAGCGGGGGACCTGGCACGATCTCCTGCACTTGGGCTGTCGACTGCCGGTATTCAAAATGGTGCCAATAGCCTTTGCCCTCACTATGTCACAGGGGCTAATGGTGCCATTGGTCAGCCCCTGTCACATGGTAGGAGCAATGGATGGCCAGCGCCATCTTGTGCTCCCTCTCAGCCATCTCTTCTCCAAGCTGAAAAGTCCTAACCTCTTTAGACTTTCCTCATAGGGGAGTTGTTCCATTCCCGTTATCACTTTGGTCGCCCTTCTCTGTACCTTCTCCATCGCAACTATATCTTTTTTGAGATGCGGTGACCAGAATTGTACACAGTATTCAAGGTGCGGTCTCACCATGGAGCGATACAGAGGCATTATGACATTTTCCGTTTTATTCACCATTCCCTTTCTAATAATTCCCAACATTCTGTTTGCTTTTTTGACTGCTGCAGCACACTGAAGCAATGATTTCAATGTGTTATCCACTATGACACCTACATCTCTTTCTTGGGTGGTAGCACCTAATATGGAACCTAACATTTTGTAACTATAGCATGGGTTATTTTTCCCTATATGCATCACCTTGAACTTATCCCACATTAAATTTCATCTGCCATTTTGATGCCCAATTTTCCAATCTCACAAGGTCTTCCTGCAATTTATCACAATCTGCTTGTGATTTAACTACTCTGAACAATTTTGATCATCTGCAAATTTGATTAATTCACTCGTCGTATTTCTTTCCAGATCATTTATCAATATATTGAAAAGTAAGGGTTCCAATAGAGATCCCTGAGGTACTCCACTGCCCACTCCCTTCCACTGAGAAAATTGTCCATTTAATCCTACTCTCTGTTTCCTGTCTTTTAGCCAGTTTGTAATCCACGAAAGGACATTGCCACCTATCCCATGACGTTTTACTTTTCCTAGAAGCTTCTCATGAGGAACTTTCTCAAGTGCCATCTGAAAATCCATGTACACTACATCTACCAGTTCACCTTTATCCACATGTTTATTAACTCCTTCAAAAATGTGAAGCAGATTTGTGAGGCAAAACTTGCCTTGGGTAAAGCCATGCTGACTTTGTTCCATTAAACCATGTCTTTCTATATGTTCTGTGATTTTGATATTTACAACACTTTCCAATATTTTTCCTGGCACTGAAGTCAGGCTAACCGGTCTGTAGTTTCCGGATCCCCCCTGGAGCCCTTTTTAAATATTGGGGTTACATTTGCTATCCTCCAGTCTTCAGGTACAATGGATGATTTTAATGATAGGTTACAAATTTTTACTAATAGGTCTGAAATTTCATTTTTGATATCCTTCAGAACTCTGGTGTATATACCATCCAGTCCAGGTGATTTACTACTCTTCAGTTTGTCAATTAGGCTTACCACATCTTCTAGGTTCACCGTGATTTGGTTCAGTCCATCTGAATCATTACCCATGAAAACCTTCTCCAGTATGGGTACCTCCCCAACATCCTCTTCAGTAAACACCGAAGCAAAGAAATCATTGAAACTTTCCGTGATGGCCTTATCTTCTCTTAAGTGCCCCTTTAACCCCTCGATCATCTAACGGTCCAACTGACTCCCTCACAGCATTCTGCCTCAAATATATTTTAAAAAGTTTTTACTGTGAGCTTTTGCCTCTATGGCCAACTTCTTTTCAAATTCTCTCTTAGCCTGTTTTATCAATGTCTTACATTTTACTTGCCAACGCTTATGCATTATCCAATTTTCTTCTGTTGGATCCTTCTTCCAATTTTTGAATGAAGATCATTTGGCTAAAATAGCTTCTTTCACCTCCCCTTTTAACCATGCCAGTAATCATTTTGCCTTCATTCCACCTTTCTTAATGTGTGGAATGCATCTGGACTGTGCTTTTAGGATGGTATTTTTTAAGAATGACCACGCTTCTTGCACACTTTTTACCTTTGTAGCTGCTCCTTTCAGTTTTTTTCTAACAATTTTTCTCATTTTATCAAAGTTTCCTTTTTGAAAGTTTAGCACGAGAACCTTGGATTTGCTTACTGTCCCCCTTCCAGTCATTAATTCAAATTTGATCATAATATGATCACTATTGCCAAGTGGCCCCACCACCGTTACCTCTCTCACCAAATCCTGTGCCCCACTGAGAATTAGATCTAAAATTGCTTCCTCTCTCTTCGGTTCCTGAACCAATTGCTCCATAAAAATGTCATTTATTCCATCCAGGAACTTTATATCTCTAGCATGTACTGATGATACTATTTATTTATTTATTTATTTATTTAAAATTTTTATATACCGGCATTCATGTTGCAAACACATCATGCCGGTTTACATATAACAGGGGTGTACAATGAACAGTTGAATAACCTATTAGTGTAGAAGGAAGCAGTTACAAATAACAAGGTAATAGAACTGGAGGTGTGCATCCGTTTTCTACGTATTTGTAATCCGCAACTTATTTTTTGCTATCTGTTAAATACGTGGGGAGGCGAAACGCATCGCGACTCCCCACGTATTAAACAGATTTCTGTTTTATTCGGCCTAAATAAAAATTTAAAACCCCCCACCCTCCTGACCCCCCCCAGACTTACCAAAACTCCATGGTGGTCCAGTGGTGGGGTCCGGGAACTCACTCAGACCCTCGGTGCTAGTTTCATCATGGCACCGATAGCCTTTGTCACAGGGGCTACCGGTGCCATTGGTCAGCCCCTGTCACATGGCCATTGGCGCCATCTTGTGCTCCTACCATGTGACAGGGGCTGAGCAATGGCACCGGTAGCCCCTGTGACATAGTATGGGCAAAGGCTATCGGCGCCATTTTGAGTCCTGGCGTCAGACGGCAGGTCGCTCCGGGACCCCTGTTAGACCCACAGGGACTTTTGGCCAGCTTGGGGGGGCCTCCTGACCCCCACAAGACTTGCCAAAAGTCCAGCGGGGGTCCGGGAGTGACCTCCTTTCACGCCGGCCGTCCGATCCCAATACTCAAAATGGCGCCGATCGCCTTTGCCCTCACTTTGACGGCGATCGGCGCCATTTTGAGTATTGGTGGGACGGCGATTTTGAGTCTCAAAATGGCGCCGATCGCCATCATAGTGAGGGCAAAGGCGATCGGCGCCATTTTGAGTATTGGCGGGACGGCGATTTTGAGTCTCAAAATGGCGCAGATCGCCTTTGCCCTCACCTCCAACAGGGGTCCCAGAGCGACCTGCCATCCGACGCCAGGACTCAAAATGGCGCCGATAGCCTTTGCCCATACTATGTCACAGGGGCTACCGGTGCCATTGGTCAGCCTCTGTCACATGGTAGGAGCAGAAGATGGCGCCGATGGCCATGTGACAGGGGCTGACCAATGGCACCAGTAGCCCCTGTGACAAAGGCTATCGGCGCCATGATGAAACTAGCACCAAGGGTCTGAGTGAGTTCCCGGAACCCACCGCTGGACCACCAGGGAGTTTTGGTAAGTCTTGGGGGGGTCAGGAGGGTGGGGGGTTGTAGTTAATTTAGTAGTAATGTATTTACAGATCGACAACTTATTGAATTCTCCATACTTCCGCATGAAACGGAATTGACCCCCCACGAATACATATCACGTACGCAACAAAAACTTTTTGCCTGCACATCCCTAGATGATACATTTACCCAGTCAATATTGGGGTAATTGAAATCTCCCATTATTACCGCACTTCCAATTTGGTTAGCTTCCCTAATTTCTCTTAGCATTTTGCAGTTCGTCTCACCATCTTGACCAGGTGGACGGTAGTATACCCCTATCACTATAGTCTTCCCCGACACACAAGGGATTTCTACCCATAAAGATTCAATTGTGCATTTAGTCTCATGTAGTAGGGGTGTGCATTCATTTTGAACTTAAATGTAAAACGCTACTTATTTTTTTTTTTAACTTAAAAAAGTGATAAGACGTAAACGATCGGATTTCCAACTTATTCAACATAGCTATGTTGAATACGTTGGAAATCGCGATTGTTGATCCAAAATAAAAATTTAAACCCCTCACCTTCCTTAATCCCCCCACCAAAGACTTACCACAACTCCCTGGTGGTCCAGCGAGGAGTCAGGACGCCATTTCTGCCATTTCTGAACTCCTTTGCGAGGAGCACGTGACGTCGGCGCCACATCAGAGTGACGCGGCGTCACGTGATTCCCCGCGCGATCGCTCCTGACCCTCCGTTTGACCCAAAAGGAACTTTTGGCCAGCTTGGGGGTGTCAGGAGGCCCCCCCAAGCTGGCCAAAGTTCCTTTGGGTCGAATGGAGGGTCCCGCGGGGAATCACGTGACGCCGCGTCACTCCGACGTGGCGCCGACATCACGTGATTCCCCGCGCGATCGCTCCGGGACCCACCGTTCGACCCAAAAGGAACTTTTGGCCAGCTTGGGGGGGCCTCCTGACACCCCCAAGCTGGCCAAAAGTTCCTTTTGGGTCGAACGGAGGGTCCCGGAGCGATAGCGCGGGGAATCACGTGACGCCGCGTCACTCCGACGCGGCGTCACGTGATTCTTTTCTCTAGGCTGAATATGGAACACAATACTATTTAAATTGCTGCAAGTGGGAAAGTGAATCAAACCATCAACAAAACTACCTGTAGCCTTTAGATATACTGAAGGAAAAGAAAAAGCGAGGCACAAAAACCTTTATAAAAAAAAATTGCCAAAGACAAAATGCAATGTTTGGAGTGCTGATCATATGATCAAACTTGACATTTTCTGCGCGATCGCTCCGGGGGGGCTCCTGACCCCGCTGGACCACCAGGGAGTTTTGGTAAGTCTTGGGGGGGGGGGGGAATTAAGGAGGGTGAGGGGTTTAAATTTTTATTTGCACATATGGACATAGACTCAACTTATGGAATTCTCCATATGTCCGTATTGACCGCAAATGGGACCCCCTTTCGACTTATGGACATATGAACTTAAACTTTTGCTCTGCACATCCCTATCATGTAGTATGTTTATCCTGTTGGACTCTATGCCATCCTGGACATAAAGCACTACACCGCCTGCTGGGTGCTCATCTCTGTCATTGCGATATAATTTGTACCCCGATATACCACTGTCCCATTGGTTTTCCTCCTTCCACCATGTCTCTGAGATGCCAATTAAGTCTATGTCATCATTCACTGCTATACATTCTAATTCTCCCATCTTACTTCTTAGACTTCTGACATTAGCATACAAACATTTCAAAGTTTGTTTTTTGTTTGTATTTTCATTCTGCTTTTTCATTGATAGAGATAAGTTAGAATTTTTTAGCTCAGGTGAGTTTTTAGTTACAGGCATTTCGGGATGCCCTAATTCTAATGCATCATTAGTATCCTTTGACGATACCTCTCGCTGAACCATGCGCTGCTGATTGACTGTCAGCTTTCCCTTTTGTTCTAGTTTAAAAGCTGCTCTATCTCCTTTTTAAAGGTTAGTGCCAACAGTCTGGTTCCACCCTGGTTAAGGTGGAGCCCATCCCTTTGGAAGAAACTCTCTCTTCCCCAAAAGATTCCCCAGTTCCTTAGAAAACTGAATCCCTCTTCCTTGCACCATTGTCTCATCCTCGCATTGAGATTCTGGAGTTCTGCCTGCCTCTGGGGACCTGCGCGTGGAACAGGGAGCATTTCAGAGAATGCTACCCTAGAGGTTCTGGATATAAGCTTTCTATCTAAGAGCCTAAATTTGGCTTCCAGAACCTCCCTCCCACATTTTCCTATGTTGTTGGTGCCCACATGTACCACGACAGCTGGCTCCTCCCGAGCACTGTCTAAAATCCTATCTAGTAACTGTAACTGTACTCAAAACATAGACTCATAGCCAAAGTAAAAAATAGTTAGCTCTGATACAACACAATCGTGTAGAATGGTCTATTAAGTGCAGGGAACCCAATCACCAACACAAACCCATGTTTTGGCATTGTTTATGATTGTGTTGTTTCTGAGCTTAGTATTTTTTGATGTTGTGTTTCATAAGGTGTTGATAACAATTGTTTTTTCTTTTATTGTAATAAAAGATTGAGGATATAGTATTTTGAACCTGTTATTTGTTTTTGTTTTCAGTGTGATTATTTTTGAGTTTCTTGCTCTTTTTTGATGTTTGGACTTTCCATTCATTATTAATGCAATAGGAAATATTGTCATTTCCTATCTTGTTTCATTTCATTTTTAAAACAAAACAATTGAAATATAAAGAAATTTAATTGATTTTCACGTTTTAGTTTGGAAAAAAAAATTACCTGTCAGTTCTACACCCGGCCCAAGGCTGGGGCCTTACCTAGGGCATAGGCCCAGGCCCAAAAATGTTTGCCAGGGTCAGGAAAATTCCTGGCCCCCACTTATCTTGTCTGTCAGGGATCTGGTCTTTTGCCAGGCCCAGGCTCAGGACCTCACCTGGAGGCCCAGTCCCGACACCAGGACCTCGGCCTCCAGACTGGGTCCTGGCATTGGGTCTGGTCCATTACCTGATATTAATTAAGTTGAGTTAGAAAATAGCCACTGCTATTACTAGCAACGGTAACATGGAATAGACTTAGTTTTTGGGTACTTGCCAGGTTCTTGTGGCCTGGAGTGGCCACTGTTGGAGACGGGATGCTGGGCTTGATGGACCCTTGTTCTGACCCAGTATGGAATATTCTTATGTTCTGAGGCTGAGGCCTTGGAGTCATACCTAGGTCCTGGCACTGGCCTAGGCCTTGGCATCAGGAACAGACCTCCATGCTGGGCCTTTGCATAAGGCCTTGGCCGAGGTCATGGTGACCTCCATAACCTAGGCCTACTCAAGGGTGAGGCTTCAGCCTGGGTCTAGACCTTGTCAGTGGATCCCTCCCAGACCAGATAAGTGCAAACTGGGAAGGATCATGGCCCCAGCATTTTTCTGGGTGGGAGGGATGGTTGGTAGAGATGGGAGTCCTCGGAAGATCCTGTTGCGCTGTAGGTGGACCCTTGGCCTGGTGCAGGATTGGTACGGCCCTCAGGGATGTCCCAGAGGGCACCTGCTGCCAGGAGGTGGAGCACACGAGGAGACAAAGGCAAGCTGGAGCTTCACCAATAGCAGTCCGGGGGTTCCGCAGTTGAGCCCTTGGGTACCCGGACTGCCTGGGCTTAGGTGGGCCTCAGAGGGTCTCCCGGAGAGGTAGCGGAGAGGTGTGCCCACCAAGAGCAAGGGTGCGTGGCTAGTGGAGAACAGCTGAGCTAGACCGGAACAGAGTGTACCGGAGACCAATGGAAGGGAACAGGACCTGAAGGTCCTCCGGACAGGATAGGCAGCGCCTAGTAGTCTAGCTGGTAGAAGGCCATGGGCAGCGTCAGAACAGGCAGACCTGGTGGTCACAGGAGATGTGAAGAGAGTGTTCGAGTGAAGCGCAAGATTCAAAGCCAGGGTATCCGTCCGAGGGTGGTCAGGCAAAGCAAGGGTCAGTTCCGGGTATCAGTTTGAGTGTGATCAGTGGTGAGAAGAGGTCAGTTTCAAGTATCAGTCCAAGCATGGTCAATGGCGAGTAGAGGTCAGTTCCAGGTATCAGTCCGAGTGTGGTCAATGGCGAGTAGAGGTCAGTTCCAGGTAGCGGTCCAAACTTGGTCAGTGGCGAGCAGAGGTCAATACCAGGTTTCAGTGCAAATGTGGTCAGAGGCAAGCCGAGGTCAGTACCGTGAATCAGTCCGAGAAGGTGCAACCTGGGAACGGAGCAGGGAGCAGGAACAGACGCTGGCACACAGGAAGGACCACGGGAATACAGATGCAGAAACACTGGAACAAGGACAGGAATGCAGGAACACTGGAACAAGCACAGGAACACAGAAAAACTGGAACAAGCACAAGATCAAGGAAGCAGGAAAACAGGATGGCGACTAGCTTCTTACGAATGAGACGACCCGTTTGGCAAGGCAAGGAACTGGAGCTTGAGCCCTGCCTTTTATGCAGGGCTCAGGTGACATCATTATTGTGCGCCGCCGAGAAGTTTCCCGCACTTGGCCCTTTAAAGGGCTGGGTGATACGTGCGCATGTGCCTAGGGGCGGACCTGACGCTAACGAGGACACCGAGCCCCGCCGTGAGGAGCAGTGGGAGGTCGAAGGCCCCGAGGGCCCTGGAGATGTCTGGGACCCTGCGGATGCCGGGGTCTGGCTGCGGTTACGAGGGAGGATGGATCAGGCCTCACGGAGGGGAACCCGAGGTGAGCAGGCCTGGCCGTGGCACTAGCACGGCCGGGAAGCGCAACAGGTCCCTTTTGTTTTTTAATTCTTTTTTGGGGTGTGTTTTTTTAAATGTTTATTTTGTTTTTGAAAACTAAAGAAAACAAAATAAATATTAAATGAAATGTAATTCATTGAAAAAAGACCTCCAGTAATGAAATTAAAAATCCAAAAAAACATTTTCCCCCATGCCATTCCTATTAATAATAATGGTTATGGTTATAGTTATGTTTATTTATATACCACATAAGTCCTAGGTACCTCACAAAATACATGCATAATAAAACAATAATAAGTTAACAAATGCTACTATCAGTATTTAAAACATAATAGAAAACAATAAAACAGAATCAAAGCTAACAATAAGCTTGTTCAAAGAGTAGGGTCTTTAGTGGTTTTCTAAACCCTTTAATACAATTCAAAGTTCTCAAATCATCTGGCAAGCAATTCTAGAAATCTGGAGCATCCACTGGAATAGACTTCCGAATTTTGCATAAGTGGACCTGCTTAAGTGATGGAACTTCTAATACAGATCTCGGTGATGAGCATAGAGATATTAAAAGGCAGTAAGGCTGGATCATAGCTGAATACCACAGAGTAGCTGGCCTAGCAAGCAAATTTATGTACTAACCAAGCAGTTTTAAACTTAATCCTGGATTTCTAGGTAGCCAATGCAAACTAGCCAAAACAGGAGTTATATGTTCCCAAATTGAAAGACCAGATATGAGGCGAGCAACAGCATTCTGCAGTAACTGCAGAGATTTAATCTCAGAGGCAGAAATGCCAAGATATAATATATTACAGTAATCAGTGAGAAGAATTATCAATAGTTGGACAACCATCTAAAAGTCACAAGGTTGCAAGAGAGCTTTTAGTGGCTGCAACAATTGTCATTTAGAAAATCCGGCTTTAACCACTGCGCTGATTTTTGGGCTGAACAAAAGCTTGGCATCAATAATGACCCCAAGACTCTTTGCTTGATAGAGATCTTTATAGCATTGCCATCAATAATCACAGGCATTGGACTAGAGATGGATTTGCAATGTTGTAAAAACACAATTTCTGTTTTGTTTTTTTTAATTAACAGCTAATTTGTTAATAGCAAGCCAAGATTTAATTGCACTCATGCAGGATGAAATCTTAGTCAAGGTCTCTGTCCATGAGCTATCAACCTGCATATAAAACTGTATGTTGCCTGAATAGATTTGAAAGGCCTCACAGAGGGCAAATAGGGGCTAAGTAGATGTTGAATAATAAAGCTGACAAGACTGAACTCTGTGGAATATGGCATACCATCTAGAACAGGTCTGTTTGAACCAGGCCTGTTGTTTTCTAGCCCAGATAAAAGATTTGAACCAGTGAAGAACATTGCCAGAGATGCCAAGCTTTTGTAAGCGAGCCAACAAAATCAGGTGGTTGACAGTATCAGACGTGACTGAGATATCTATCAAGATGTAGTTATGACTATTCCCAAATCCTCGTTTAATCATATCAACAAGAGATACTAATAGCATCTCAGTATTTAATGATTTTTCTGAAACCGTACTGGAACTGATCCAAGACTTGTACTCCTCTACAAACTCTTCAAGCTGGATCAACACTTCAGATTCTATAATCTTAGCCAAAATGGCAGAGAAGAGATAGATCTTTAGTATGAGAAGTCATACTGATGGAACCCAGTCTTTTTTAGGAGCAGACAAATGGCAGCTAGTTTGAGCATTTCAGGGACGTGACCTTCTATCAGAGACAAGTTTACTAATGACTGGTGGAAGGGGCAGTGGATTCTCTAATCATTTTTAGAATGTTGACCTTACAAACATTCAATGGGCATTTAGCTGCATTCATAGCCATCACAATATTAGAGACGACCTCTATAGTAGAAGTGCATTCAAAAGAATCCCATTTAACTATAACCTTCTCCTTGTCATTACATTTAGGCTTAGTAGAGTAATTCAATAATGCATGGACCTTGGCTAGTTTCAAAGATAGAATTTGTATAAAGGCATCCCTCTCAATAGAGTGAGAAGTTCTCCTGTGTTGCTTAGAGGACAAAGAGCCAGGTCCTTTCAAACATTTGACAATATTAAATACAATCTTTGAATTATGCCCTGCAGCTGGAATCAATGAAGAATAATAATGCTTTCTTGCCTCATCAGTTTATAACTGAAATTCAGATAAGAGAGTCCTAAATATAGCTAAATTTTCAGCAGATCTGTTCTTATACCATCTTCTTTCATATTGCCTTAACGGGCACCTCTTAAGTCTGAGTTCTTGGGTCATCCATCTTTGAGCCTCCTCAGATTTGGATTTTATAGAGCGTCCTGGGTCGATATTATTCAAAATATTAGAAATGGTCTCATTCCAGGCTAACATGGCAGAGTCAATATCCGGATAGGAGGTAAGGTCTAATTTCTGCTCCAGTGAGGAATTAAAAGTCCCCACATGAATCAACCCATGCCTATATACCAGATTATAATAATCCTTACAAGTGACAATTGTTTTACTTAAGTGTAAAGTGATCTTTATTAAAAAAAAATGATCAGACCATGGGACCAGCTCAACAGCCCAAGAAAAGCCTGAGATGTCACCAATGGGAAGTTGATAAAAACTAGATCAAGGGTATTCCCACATGAGTGAGTCAGACCAACTGATACATGAGACCATCCCAAATTCCTCATGATATCTGAAAATGTTCATATTTTAGTTTGATAAGGAATAATTCACAAACACAAATTGATAACAATGTTTAATAAGCAGACTGGTAAAATTTGATTTGCTATATCTTTTCTTGTTTCTTTAATATACACTTAGAATATACTTTAAATATAATAAAACAATAATAGTATATAATTCATTATCCTATTATCTCTCTCTCGGGATCCTTTAAGAGAAATAAAGAATAAATGCAGAGTACATTTCCCAGATCTCTATACTGAATTAATATTGTATCAAATACTTACAATGTAAGTTTTAGCTGGCCAGGCTATTGATACTCACAGTGGGGAGGTTAACACTGTGATACAGCATGATGTCTTCTGGGTGTATGTGTGTCTCTCTCTCTCTGCCTCCAAATCGATGATAAAGTTGCACCCTGTATTATAGTTTCCCAAGTACAATCAAGGACAAATGTTCTTTCCTGATTGATCATAAATTGAAGTTCTTTTTGTCAAATATGGTTTTGTACCAGAATAGCCCCAGCCAAAGAAGAATCAATTATTAGCATAACTATTCTGTACCATATAACCACATATGTTCTTCTGGTTTATTTCTGACCAACCAATCAGTGACTACATCAATGACTGTATCTATGACTACATCCATGGCTGATAGACTCCAAATCTAAACTATTTTAGCTCACTCCAAAAGTCGTTGTCAATCTTCCAACATTCCAATGTCCAATATACTGTCTCCAATGTCCATTATCTTTGAGCAAATGCAGAAACTTCAAATCTTCAGCCTTTAAGTTTTACTAGTATCCATTGTATCAAATACAATATTAAAACAAATAAAGAAATCAAAGAAATAACCTCATCATCCCACAAAAAGATGTCACAAGTTGCGGACAAGGGTGATGTTAACATGTAAATTAAAATCCCCTCTTAAAAGATATTTGAAAATAGGAGAGCAGCTGTGGTCTATTATACTGAGAGGAACATAAACTAAACAAATATTCAAAGCAGTTGATGATAAAAGAATCATCTCATAGAATGACTTAGAATTTGAAAAGAGAATTTCCAACATGATTTTTGCAAGATTAATAGCCCTCCTCCCCACTGTTTACTATGCGGTTGTAAAAGAGCAGTATAATTTGGCGAACATCTCTGATTATTAACAGCTAAGTCAGAATCAAACAACAACGATTTGGTGATACACAACATATTCAGGGAGTCTAGCAGCAATAAATAATGCAACAAAATACATTTCTTCTCAGTCGATTGAGCATTAATAAGAAAAATACAAACAGACTTCTTCTTAGCTACTGTAGATGATCTTAAAACATCAATTTGAGTTAAACAAGATGGGCCACTGAGAGGTCTTATTGTAATGAACTGCTTGACGATCACCATACCTGCCATATCCAATATGCACCGGACTCTTGTGATATATGCTGTCTGATAAAGGTAAAAGTCTCAAATCAGAACCAGAATGAAAAGTACTCGTCACACGTGAAAAAATACACAAAGGAGCTCCTTTGTTGAGCTCTTTTGTGCGCATGCTGGAGCACATGTACCCCTGGCACGCGGCGCCTCTGGCACCTGCCCGGGCTCTTCAACCCCAGGGTAGGTGAGGTCATTGGGAAGGACAGAGCTTTGGCCTCTCGCAATGAGCCAGGCTGAAGGAGAGAGCTCAGGCTTCTTTTAATTTCCTTATTCTAGGACTTCACAAACAGTTTTCCTTTAGGAAAAAACCCAAAACATCACAGTCTCATTTTCCAGGAAGCAATCCAGTTTTTCAGTGTAATCACAGTACACATGCTTGGATTCAATCACAATAGTTACAAATTCTCTTTAAGCAGGCTACTGGTCCTCAATTCAAACAATCTTAAAGAAAAGAGCACATCTACTTGCCCATCGGTTCTTCCTAGGCAGTCCCCATAATTGAGGCATGAATCACTTGGGGATTTCTCTTAGTTAATAGGGGTTTTCTTTTAGATGGCAGAACTGTTTTCTTCAGACAGCTATCCCCAAACAGGTCCCATATCCACAGCTTTCCTTCACTTGGGAAAATTCTCTTTCTGTGTACCTTGATTATTTGACTTGCCACCAGCTGAAACCCAAAGTATTTGTAGTTTAAATGCTGTATTAGAGAAACAGACAGAGCTGTTATCTCATGCATTTCCATTTTCTCCTGGCTGGCATAAGTTGTGCGATCCCTGGGCACAACAGCAAATGACCGCTGTACCGGCCATCTCCAGCTCCACCCCTCTCCGCCCCTTTCCTTCGGCCCGGCTCTTGTGCACGTAACGAGGGTTACACACATGGCCGGGCCCCTTCTAAAATGCGCATGGCGCGTGCAAGGCCCGGTCATGCCTGTAAGCCCCGTATTTTACGCATGCAGGCAATTTAAAATTTGCCCAATTGTATAATACTTAATTCAAAACTACTCTTTGAAACAGTGAAAAACCTAATCAAGGACCAACTCAAATAACTATGACTTTACAAAGAACTCATGCAATAAATATGCTAATTCATTATTAAACAAAATCAATACACTAAAAGCACAATTCCCCGACTGAAGAAAAAAATTGATCAGGTATGGAACTCATTTGATCCAGTATCTAACCTTGAAATAAACCAAATCATCATGAAAACAAAGCCCGCTACACATCCACTATACCATATCCCTGTAAGTACCCTGAAAAGAAAACTGTAAACAGCGTAATATCCCCAATATAGAAATTTACTAAAAGGACACTTCGGATGTGGAATATGTTCCCTATATTCACAAATGATGTAGACCTATCACTTTGTACACCCTGAAACTGCTAAGTCTTCTAAATGATTTTTCAAATTGCAATTCAAACAATGTGGTTTAGGTTGTGTTATGCCCATGTAATTTTCTGTATATTGGCAAAACAAAGAGGAAATTTAGGATTAGACTCTTGGAACACAAGAGCTGTATCAATAGAGGAATTAAGGAAGCTCCTTTGGTGGAATCAGACATATAAACATGCTTTTGAGAATTTGAAGTTTTGTGTGTTGAAAACTATCAAATTAATAAGGAGGGTTATAATATATTATGTATTTATGTTTGTTGTATATGTTTTAATATTCAATAAATATCTGGATAGTACTTTTAAAGTTATTTTGTAGCTTGTAATTTAGGTTTTAGAGTACCCTTCTATTTATTGTTGATTTATTTTTATATGTACCACTCTGTTGTTTTGTTTGAGCAGATACAATTACCTGGATAGCTTTACCTGCATAGTCAGTGGAGACCAGCCAGATAAATGCTCTGCTGAACATAACAAGTTAGAGTTATGATCAGATTTATCTGGCTAATTTTAGTCTGTGCTCACTGGCTAAAAGTTGATCATGCTCCCAGAATTCATTCATTACTGCCTCTTTTTATCTGGCCAAATTTTGTGTGGGTAATGAGTCACCCGGACAAAATGTAGCCAGTCAGTGGTGGGAAGTATTCAAATCTCAGGTTTTATCTGGGTAACTTTTCAAGATACACGAACAAATCTGTTGAATACCAATCTCAGAGTGACTTGCTTACGTTCACAGAGACTGAGAAGCAGAGCGTAATTGAATTTGCATCCCAAGGGTTCTCCTAGCTTGTGTCACAGTATGCTAATCACTAAAATTGTTCTCTTCAATGAGTACTTGAATAATCAACGAAGTGTTTGTTCTGTCTCTGTTCATGAAATATACTCATTTTCAATTTCTTGCTTATTTTGAGGTTTTTGTTTTCCTTTTTTCCTGATTTTCTACCATTTCACAGTATTTCTTATTATTATTCACTTTCTCTTGATTCATTTTCTCAAAACTGGAACAGCTGTCATTTCTCAAAGATGAGTTTAGTCCCCCAGATGTCAAGCATAGTTATGCAAATATCCACAGCTGGCTCAGAGTGCATCTCCATTTTCCTTGATTTGTTTCAGTCTGTTTGTCCCCTGGTGTTTTAGGAATTAATTGTGATAATTTCCCTTTTTGTCATGTCATAGAATAGGTAGTTCTAATAATTCATCCTAGAATTGGAATGCAACACTAGAGTTTGCTCCAATGACTTCTTGGATCTTTTGAGAGCAGATTTGAACTCCATGCTTTGGTAAAGTAGCTGGATCAGAGCAGAATGACTGCAATTATCTGCTCAGGTTTAGGACCCAAATATGTAAATCACTGCATTCTGATACACTGTTGCCTTCACAATCACCTATATTCCTTCAACATTTTTTCTGCAATATTTGGAGCTGAATGATAGAAGTTAGTAGTGGATAAGTAATAAAATTACTATATACCTAAGGGATATCATATATAAATTAAGTTTTAGCAGGCAAACAGTAAATAAAGTGGTATGCTCTCCTTCATGTGCTATTCAGCACAAATTCACTATGGCCTAAAATTTAACACTTGTCTCAGATCAGCTGTTAACTTTTTAGTGGATTCAACTAACAGGATACATTGGGGATTACTGATGGAGGAAATGGGGCAGTTAGAACAAGAGATGTTATAGGAGGTGTGGAGTAGGAGTCACGAGAAAGAGTGAGAGAGAAAGGAGAAGCCCACAGAGGAAAGGCAATAACACACACATGAGCCATTCCAAATCTCCCCCCCCCCCCCGTTTAATTAGGCAAGAAAATGTATTTCCAAGCCATAAGTTCACTGATGACAACTATTTTTCAAACACAGGTATATGTTGCAAATATTGTAAATAAAGACCCATCTTATAAACTCCAATCAAACAGCAGGACTGTACTGAAATATTGCACTATGCTTTATGTGTTCTTATTCTTACTCTCAGCACATACAAGCTGTAAGACAGGTATTGCAGCAGAGGTAAGGCTGTAGCAATTGAGCTGTAATTCCCTCACAGAAGGTATTAAGTGGGTACTAAGTGGGAAGAAGCTGGCTTGGACATCCATTTCTAGCCTATTTAATTCTGCTCTTTGGCCCTTTAAGATGGCTTCTTCTGTATACTGCAGATGCAATGGATGTCACAGAAGTGTGTTGTGGAGGTGGAGTTGACTCTACCTGTGGGGAAGCCCCCACGATTCCCCACCATCGGGAGGTGGAGCAGAATGGGAAGCGGAGGCCAACTGGAGCTTTGCCAATACCAGCCCTCATTCCATGCATGTTGAGCCCTTGAGTACCGGGGCCGGCAGGTCTTAGGCAGGCCTCCGCATAGTTGATCCCATGTAGGGTGTTCAAGGCAGGGAGCCAGGGAGCAATGGAGACATAGGGTCCAATGAAGCTGGGTTCAAGACAGGGCCTGGAATCAGAATCCAGGACAGGCTGAAGCAGGCTAGGAGTCAGGAGCATGTTAAGTCTGGGCTTGTAAATAGGCAAAATCCTAAGAAAGGCCAAGTCAAAGTAGACAGCCAGAGGCAAAGTCAGGATCAAGCTGGAGGCAGGGCAGGTGGCTGGAGACAAGGACAAGTGCAAGCTGAAGTCAGGGCAGGCAGCTGGAGACAAGGTCAGATCCAAGCAAGAGTCAGAGCCAGAGATCCATCCAAAGCATGGTCAGGAACAAGCAAGGGTCAAAGCCAGAAATCCATCCAAAACATGGTCAGGAACAAGCGAGGGTCAGGAACAGGAACACAGGGCTGGAACAGATCAGGTAGAGGAATAGGAACAGGACCATGAACAACCAGCAAATAAGCACATGACTGGAAGTGTGGATCCTGGGAGTGTAGCAGGAGCGCAAGCGTGTAGTCGATTGCCTACTGCTGCCAAAGAGTAAGGGCCAGGTCCGGGACCTGCGTGTTGGGGATGAGTAGAGCCGGTTGTGGGCCTGCTGCAGCCAGGATATGCAACAGTACCCTCCCTTTACACCCCCATCTTGGAGGTCTGGGTTTGCCTGGATGGGTTTGGTGGAACCATTGAAGAAGCTCTTTACTCAAGATGTTATAAACTGGTTCCCAGGAATTTTCTTCGGGATCGTACTCTTCCCAAGAGAGAAGGTATTCCCAACAGCAGCCTCTCTTCCAGATGTCCAAAACATCTTGAACTTGGTAGATTGTGTCGGTCTCCGAGATGACTTTAGAAGGTATAGGAGCCTTACGGGAAGCCAAGAGAGCACTAGAGGCTTGAGTAACTAGACATGGAAGGAATTGTGTACTCCCAGCGTAGGTGACAAACGGAGCTGGTAGTTCACTGGGCCAAAGCAGCGAGAAATTTGGAAAGGCCCGATATACCTGGGAGCGAACCGCTGGGAGGGGAGCTTCAAACGAATATGGTGGGCGCTCAGCCATACTTTGTCACCAGGTTGAAATTCTGGGGCAGGTCTGCGAAGAGCGTCCGAGGATTTTTTGGCACGTGCGGCTGCTTGGCACAATAGTTGATTAGTGCGCATCCATAGGGCCTGAAGGGTGTCTGCAGTTACCTGAGCTGCTGGAGAAAGCACTGAAAGAGGAATTGGCAAAGGAGGCCGTGGCTATCTGCCTTACACCAGAGAAAAAGGGGAGACTCCTGTGACTGCAGCGATGTAAGAATTATGAGAGAATTCGGCCCAGGGGAGTAATTGGGCCCAGTTGTCTTGTTGGTCATTGGAGTAAGCATGGAGAAAGCACTTTAGGGAGTGGTTCATCTGCTCAACTTGGCTGTTGGCCTGGGGATGGTAGTCAGTGGTCAGGCTGATGGAAATCCCAAATTTTATGAATAAAGAGCGCCAGTAGCAGGTAACAAACTGAGGCCCCCTATTGGAGGCAATATCTACAGGTCACCCATGGAGACCGAAAACATGGAGGAAGAACAAATGTGCAAGTTCAGGCACTGAAGGGAAGGTGGGTAGTGGCACGAAATGAGCCATCTTGGAGAACCTGTCCATGATCACCCAGATGACAGTGTTCCCATTTGACACCAGAAGGTCCACCACGAAATCGGTGGACAAGTGAGTCCAGCGTTCTTCAGGGGCAGATAGAGGCTGTAGCAGGCCCCATTGTTGGCCCACCGGAGGCTTTTGTTGGGCATACGTAGGATAAGAGTCTACGTACACACATGTATCAAAGGATATGGTGGGCCACCAATAATAGCTCTGTAAGAGGGACAAGGTCAGAGTGCTTCCAGGATGGCCAGCTACTCTAGAATCGTGTGCCCACTGTAGCACTTTTTCACAGAGCCTGCGGGGCACCACCATTTTCCCTGCAGGTACGGTCATGGTGGTGGACAAGGCAGTATCAATTATGTGATGAGGCTCTTCTTGGGAGTCTTCAGGTTCGAAGGAATGAGACAGGGCATCAGCCCGGAGATTCTTCTCAGCAGGACGGTATTGAAGGTCGAAGTCAAATCGGGTGAAGAGTAACGCCCAGCGGGCCTGGCGAGCATTTAAACACTGGGCATGCCGGAGATGCTCAAGGTTCTTATGGTCTGTGAAAATTGCAAACCAATGTTGGGCATCCTCCAGCCAAGGGTGTCATTCCTTGAGAGCAAATTTAATTGCGAGGAGTTCTTGATCCCCAGTGCTATAATTTTTCTCTGTGGGGGAGAACTTGTGGGAATAGAAGGAGCAGGGATGCAGAGCCCCTTTGGGGGAATGCTGACTCAGCACCGCCCCAGCTCCAATAGCAGAGGTGTAAACTTCAACAATGAATGGGCGGTTTGGGTCTGGATGATGCAGGCAGGGCCCTAACAAGAAGGCATCTTTCAGGGCTTAGAAGGCAGCAATCGCCTCTGTATCTCTACCCTTACGGGTAAGGGCCGTGAGAGGTGCAGCAACCAGAGAATAATTGGCTATGAAGTGGTGGTAAAACCAAGGAACTGCTGGAGTTCCTCGAAGGCCCATAGGTTGGGGCCAGTCTTGGATGCTTTGTAGCTTACTGGGATCCATGGAGAAGCCATGTCGGGAAATGATGTAGCCCAGGAAGGGTAGGTTCTGCTTCTCAAACAAGCACTTATCTAGCTTGGCAAATAGGTGATTCTCCCACAGGCACTGGAGCACAATGCAGACATCCAAATGATGGGGGGCAAGAGCCTTAGAAAAAGTAAGGATGTCGTCTAGGTAGGCGATGAACTTCACATAGAGGAAGTCATGAAAAATTTAGTTTATCATGTGTTGGAACACCGCAGGGGCATTGCAAAGGCCAAATGGCATCACAAGTATTCGTAATGCCTATCCCTGGTATTAAATGGGTCTCCATTGCGCGCACCTGTTATAAAATTGGGCGTAGATTCTAAAATCCGGCCCTCAGGGAAGAATAATTCAAATTGTGACTACACATTGGGGTAGATATTCAAATAGCGCGATTTGGCGTACTTTTGTTGGCGCATCAGGCGCAAACAAAAGTACGCTGGATTTTAGTAGATACGCGCGTAGCCGCTAAAATCCGGGATCAGCGCACGCAAGGCTATCGATTCCGTATAGCCGGCGTGCGCCGAGCCGCGCAGCCTACCTCCGTTCCCTCCGAGGCCGCTCCGAAATCGGAGTGGCCTCGGAGGGAACTTTCTTTTGCCCTCCCCTCACCTTCCCCTCCCTTCCCCTACCTAACCCACCCGCCCGGCCCTGTCTAAACCCCCCCTTACCTTTGTCGGGGGATTTACCCCTCCCGGAGGGAGACGTAAATCCCCGCGCGCCAGCGGGCCGCTAGCGCGCCGGGACGTGACCTGGGGGCGGGTCCAGAGGGCGCGGCCATGCCCCCGGACTGCCCCGGGCCGTAACCACGCCCCCGGGCCCGCCCCCAAAACGCTACGGCCCGCCCCGAAAACGCCGCGCGGATCAGGCCTGCCCCCTCGACACGCCCCCGACATGCCCCCCTCGGAAAACCCCGGGACTTACGCGAGTCCCGGGGTCTGCGCGCACCGGTAGGCCTATTGAACATAGGTGCACCGGCGCGCAGGGCCCTGCTCGCCTAAATCCGCCCGGATTTAGGCGAGTAGGGCTCTGAAAATCCGCCCCATTAGGAGTAAGCTCTCAGGAAAAGGATCTAGGTGTTATTGAAAATATGTTAAAATTTCTGCTCAGAGTCCAGCAGCAGCCAAGAAAGCAAATAGAATGCTTGGGATTATTAAGAAAGAAATTGAGAATAAACCATAGAATATCATGTCTCTGTATTGCTCCATGGTGTGACCTCATCTTGAGTATTGTGTGCAGTTCTGGTCACCACATTTCAAGAAAGATATAGCAGAAATAGAAAAGGTACAGAGAAGGCCAATAAAGGGGTTGGAACAATTCCCCTATGAAGAAAGGCTTAAGCGGTTAGGACTTTTCAGCTTGGAGAAGAGACGGCTGAGGCTAGATATGATAGAGGTCTATAAAATAATGAGTGGAATAGAATGAGTAAATATTAATCAGTTGTTTACCTTTTCGAAAAGTACAAAGACCAGGGGACACACAATGAAGTTACTAGGTAATACATTTAAAACTAATAAGAGAAAATATTTTTTTACTCAACACATAATTCAGCTCTGGAATTTGTTGCTAAAGTATGTAGTGAAAACTATTAGTGTAATTAAGTGTAAAAAGGTTTGGACAAGTTCCTGGAGGAAAAGTCCATTAACTATTATTAAGGTAGAGTTACAGAAATCCACTACTTTTTCTTGAGATAAGCAGCTTGGAATCTATTTACCTCTTGGCATCCTGCCATGTACTTCTGGCCTGGCTTGGCCACTGTTGGAAACAGGATGCTGGGCTTGATGGACCTTTGGTCTGACCTGGTATGGCAAGTCTTATGCTTTTATACCCTAAATACAGGCAGTTCTAATATCCTTTTATAAAAGATAGCCAGTCCATTTGGCTGGACGATAATTGTAAAAAAAAAAAAAAAAAACCCTAAAAATTAAAAAAAATATATTATATAAATTAAATGGCTTGAAATCATGCTGCTGGGTGCATCTATTTTGTACTCATTAGCAGGAACCAGTGATGTCACCTCATCTGCCTACTTAATTGAATGTGGGATAAGCCAGTACCAAGGACTCCAATGTTTCCTGGATAAAAATTGAAAGTGTTCCATAGCTAGGAGCACATTTACGAAGCCATTTCACTAACAAAGTATCTTTTCTTTTACATTTATGTCTAGAGAGGAACACATTCTGACAGGACAATAGTTTGCCCATTTGTAGAGTAGGAGAGCATTAATTTCAGTTAAAAACCAGTAGTAAAGTCACTCACAGTGAGGTAGATCTTCAAAACATACGCGCGTGCACTTTTGTTCGCGCCGCTGGCGCGAACAAAAGTACACCAGATTTTATAAGATACGCGCGTAGCTGCGCGTATCTTATAAAATCCGGGGTCGGCGCGTGCAAGGCTGTGCAAAATCGGCAGCCTGCACACACCGAGCCGCACAGCTTGCCTTCGTTCCCTTCCTCGTACCCCCACCTTCCCCTCCCTTCCCCTAACTACCCCACCCCCCAGCCCTACCTAAATCCCCCCCTACCTTTGTTGGGCAAGTTACGCCTGCTTGAAGCAGGCGTAACTTGCGCGCGCCGCCCCGGCATCCCCTGGCACAGACTGCAGTGCTGGGGGACTCAGGACCGCCCTCCCGGCCCCCCCCCCGGACCTGCCCCGGACCGCCCCCTGCCCCCGGACACACCCCTCGGGCATGCCCCCTCCCGCCCCTTTTACGAAGCCTCAGGACTTACACGCGTCCCGGGGCTTTGCGCGCGATGGTGCGCAAGTGCCCTGCGCGCGTAAATCCAGGAGGATTTACGCGTGCGGGGGTTTTAAAATCTACCCCATTGTGTCTGTACCTCATAGCATTTCAAGTCTTTCTTGGCAAAGATGACGTCTCTCAGGACATAGAAGAAGTTCTGGTGGAAAGCAGAATACAAAGGAACATTCACATGGCATCGGTGCTGGAACATTTCAGGAATCATTCTGTGCGCCGGCAGATAATTACTGTTATTGTTACCATGGCCTGCTACCAGCTATGTGGGCTTAATGCTGTAAGTATTCACCAAGTTATTCCTTATGAAAGCTAAGCTTTTGTATACCCCTATGTTTAAAAGTTTTTCCAGTCACACTTTGGGTGTTCCAGAAATGTGTTAAATATTTTTTGAGTTAGTAGTTTGTCTCATACTATATACTTTTTATAAAATCTAGTTGTATAGGTGGGGGGCAATTTTCATAAGCCATTTACCTGGATACAGAGGCTGTCTGAAGCTCTTGCACCCTCTACGCAGGTAAACGTACGTGCAGTACAATAAAGCAACCCGGCGTGCACAAATCTACGCCCGATTTTATAACATGTGTGTGCAGCTGCGCGCATGTTATAAAATCCGGGGTTGGCGCACACAAGGGGGTACACAATAGTGCACCTTGCGCGCGCCGAGCCCTTGGGGAGCACTGCTGGGCTGGCTTTATTAAGCTTTCCCCGTTCCCTCCGAGGCCGCTCCAAAATTGGAGCGGCCTCGGAGGGAACTTTCCTTCTGCCCCCCCCCACCTTCCCCTCCCTTCCCCTACCTAACCCACCCCCCAGCCCTACCTAATACTCCCCTTAACCTTTATTTTATAAGTTGCGCCTGCCTGCGGGCAGGTGTAGGTTGCACGCGCCGGCCAATGGCCGGCCCGTGATCCCGGGCATAGCACCAAATGGCCGCTGTGCCTGAAGGCTCCGTCCCCACCCCGCCCCACTCCCGGACCACCTCATCCATGCCCCGCTCCTTTTTTCAAGCCCCGGGACTTACACACGTCCCGGGGCTTTACGTGCATTGCCGGGCCTTTTAAAAATAGGGCCAGTGTGTGTAACCCATCTACGCGTGTAGGGCTTTGAAAATCTGCCCCTATACTTAGATTTTGTAGAAAGTATGATTTTTTATTGAGCAATATAAGTATTCTTGGGAGCTGCTGGATGCCAGTTCTCTGACAAACTGACCAACAAGTATCTCGCCTGTATACATGACCCGATCCTTCATTTTTAGGTAAAATACAATACAGTACTAGGTCAGAAATTCTGAAGCCGTGTGAGTAGCTGGAGTATCATTTACATAGGTTGCCATGTCAACAGCATGATACAGTATCCCTAAATTACCCTGACCTCCAAGTTGGGGCTCATTTACCATCACTCTTTAGATAATCCTTTGTTCTGTTAAAATCTTGCTGCTCAGAGCCATATTCATGTCTTAGGCTGGGTTTACAGATGCCCCTGTAATCGACATTCTAGCCTGAGGTTCTAACCATTGCCTTCTGCTCTTGGGACCCTATAATTAGGCATCACAAATTGTCGCCAGCTTCAACTGCTGTCCAGATGTCCTTGGAATTTCTCCAGTTCAGGCTCAGTAGGGCATTTAAAGTTCACATAACCAGAAAGGCTAAGATAGCAGAGGATTCTGGGTCAATTGCCATCTCCATGTTGGTCTCAAGCTCAGGCACACATATCATTATTCCTTCTTTTTCATCCTCTTCTTTTTTTTTTAATTCACACTTTATTAAGTTTTCATTAATCAATTCATCTTACTTTAAGGTAAAGAAATGGCATGTAACATGAAAAACAATTTTTTCTTAACATATAAAATAAATGGAAAAAAACATTCAAATACAACCTTTTCAGTGAGGTATAATAAGCAGGTAACACAGGGGCCCAGATATAAGGGAGATATTTAAGAAAAAATTTTATAAAGACAAACTGGATTAACGGAATTTAGTGTACTTTTTAATGACTGTCATGGTGTCTGTACTCTAGGGATGGCATTTCCTTCCCTAGCATTCAAAAAGGATTTTAGCTGTTCTGGAGCATTAAATACGAAACTCTCATCTTTCCCTCTCACCAAACATCTACATGGATATTTCAATATAATACATATCCTAGCTGAGTACTTGTGTTCTCAAATTCAAAAATTCCCTTCTCCTTAATTGGGTAGTTCTTGCAAAATCAGGAAATACTTTTACTATTTGACTGAAAAACATAGTATGAAAATTCTGAAAATACCTTCTCATAATGTCATTAATGTCTTTTTCAGACACAAATGACCTAACAATACACCATAATGCAATATCTCTACATCTGAAATATCAAGAAATTGTGTTAAATTTTCTAAAGCATTAATTTGGTTAACTCCATTATTCCTACCACCTTTGGATAGGAAATAAGCTTTGTTAAACAAAGGTAATTTTAACGCTTCAAACTTTAGATTCTCCATAAAATATTTTTTCAGGGTAAGAAATGTATCCATCCAAGAATTTGGGGAAAATTCAAAAATCTTAAATTAAAGTGCCTCATATAATTTTCTAAAGCTTCCAATCATTTAGATTGACTTCCATGATCTTTTATTAGCTTCAAATTCACAGCTTGAATTTGTTGTAAATTCTGTTCACTGGAGTCCACTCTAGTATCTAGTATCTTTAAGCTGACTGCCCAAATTAAGGTTTATAGAATGCACTTCCGATTCAAGCTTCGAATATTTATGCTCACTGTCCTTAACTAGCCCAGTGAGGCTAGCAACAAGATCCCACAGTTTATCCAAAGTCACAATAGCCGGCTTTGGGAGTAGTTGAAACAACTCACCACCTTCACGAGCTGTTAGTGGCTCTGGAGACACCACCGCCTGCATCGCCGCAATCCTCCTCCAAGAATTCAACCGGCGATAGAGATGCGCTTCTCTGCCTGGGATCCTTCTCGAGGCTGTTTCCAGCACACTGGAGGAGAGTTGAAACTGTATCGCTGTT
Organism: Rhinatrema bivittatum; assembly: GCF_901001135.1. Classification (NCBI taxonomy): domain Eukaryota; kingdom Metazoa; phylum Chordata; class Amphibia; order Gymnophiona; family Rhinatrematidae; genus Rhinatrema; species Rhinatrema bivittatum. The sequence goes on from NC_042615.1 coordinate 204,488,637, forward strand.
CCTCCCTCTCAGGTTCCCCCCTCGAATGAGCGGGTGATGTCATCAGAAGGCGCTAATTCTGGCAGACTCTCTCACGATGCTAGAAGCTCTGGAGGTCGATGGTCCGGTGGACTTAATGTAATTTCCCCATATAGCATTGGAGCTCTCTCTCCAGACGTTAAAGCAGGGATAGTTCCTCCCGTTTCCACTGAAACGGAGGTGAAAGAGGTTATCAGTTGCTGTCCTGCAGGTAAGGGGGTTCCGGGGGGTAAGCCCTCACCTTACCTTTTCTTTTTGGAGGCATAATACAAAGGCAAAAAGCAACTCAACGGAGCATCCTCTCTCCCGACTGCTCATGCCGCCATCTTGAGTCCCAACAGTTTTTCATCCTCTCTTCTGAATGTGGCAAAGAATCTGCATATTGTAGAGTAATACAGGGACTATTAGCTGCAATGAGGGTGAGCAATTTTCAGACAGCTAATTTTTGCAGGTAAAATATTTTATTTCTCCACATAAACCAGTTTGAAATTTTCCCTGAAATCAGGGCGAGCACCTTTCATACTTTTGACTCCAATAATTGTTGCTTTGGGACTGTTTAAGGAGAAAATGTGCAAACAATACTGTGCGTCAGGGCTTTTTCCTGCCAGTATGTGCCAGTAGGAAGTTGGAACCTAGTATCCGCATATTTCTTCCCCTGCATTAACCTCTCGGGAATGACAGGAGGGGAGGGGCTGGAAGCAGAGGGCTATTTTCTATTAAAAGATTTGGGGTGCAGGCCAGTAGAGTTGGGGTAGAACCCTGGCCTGTGTGTTTCAATGCCGCAGCATGGACACACAGCGCTCTTACCCCAATTCTATTGGGCAGTGATCTGAGTTTCACTCAAAAGAGAATAGCCCTCTGCTCCCTAATCCAGCCCCTCCTCTCCTATTATTTCCTATCACCCCTCCCCCACCTCAGGTTTTGCCTTTTGCCTGGAAACAGGAGTGCAGACACTGAAAGAGACCCAAAGCTCTCTGTGCTTCTGGGAATGAATCAGTTCCAGCAGCTTGGATCCAGAGTGGAACCAAGCTACTGGCACTAACTTTCAAAAAGGAGATAGAGCAGCTTTTAAACTAGAACAAGGGGGAAAGCCGACAGTCACTCAGCAGTGCATGGTTTGGAGAAATGTATCCTTGAAGGATACTAATGAAACAGGAGAGTTAGGGCATCCCAACAGAGAGGTTCCATTAAAAGCAAACATAGTTCATATGCCTATATGTAAAAAATCATCAAAGCTAATGATTTCCGAATTATCCCAAACAACTGAAAAGCAGGTTGTTAAAACAAGCAAAAACCACACTTTGAAATGTCTGTATGCCAATGCCAGAAGTCTAAGAAGTAAGATGGGAGAGTTAGAGTGTATAGCAGCAAATGATGAGATTGACATAATTGGCATCACAGAGACTTGGTGGAAGGAGGATAACCAATGGAACAGTGCTATATCAGGGTACAAATTATATCGCAATGATAGGGAGGATCAACTTGGTGGGGGTGTGGCACTTTATGTCCGGGAGGGTATAAAGTCCAACAGGATAAAGATCATACAAGAGAGCAAATGCTCAGTAGAATCTATATGGGTAGAAATCCCATGTGTGTTGGGTAAGAGTATAGTGATAGGAGTATACTACCGTCCACCTGGACAAAATGGTCAGACAGATGATGAAATGCTAAGAGAAATCAGGGAAGCAAACCAATTTGGCAGTGCAATAATAATGTGTGTGAGCACATTCAATCGGAAGTTCAACAAAAAACCCAGAAGTATTCTTCGCCTACAAAGCACGACAGCGCTGGAGATAATAGCGCGGCGGCACAGGAGATAAAGGTCGGAAGCGCAGCGGCGCTCCGCACAAGTAAGGCAATTCCGTCTTTGAATTTATTGCAAAGGATTTTACTAATTATAAAAAAGATAAAAAAGAAGGAGAAAGAGAACATTTGAATAAAGAAGACAAAAGACATTTAATGGACCGATGATTAAACATGACCCTGTAAGGTTGAAAGTGTGGCTTACTGCCTAAAAAACCAAGGGTGTTATGATGGTCCACTGTTCCAGATAAATTCTATGCACATAAAAAAATCTAAAAAATTATAATCTATGCGACGTTTATTTTGTGAGATTTCAATTACCCCAATATTGACTGGGTAAATGTAACATCAGGACTTGCTAGAGACATAAAGTTCCTGGATGTAATAAATGATTGCTTCATGGAGCAATTGGTTCAGGAACCAACAAGAGAGGGAGCTATTTTAGATTTAAATCTTAGTGAAACACAAGATTTGGTGAAAGAAGTAACGGTGGTGGGGCCACTTGGCAACAGTGATCATAACATGATCAAATTTAAACTAAATACTGGAAGGGGGACAATAAGTAAATCTGCAGCTCTAACACTAAATTTTAAAAAGGGAAACTTTGATAAAATGAGGAAAATAGAAAAAAACTGAAAGGTGCAGCTGCAAAGGTTAAAAGTGTTCAACAGGCATGGACATTGTTTAAAAATACAATCCTAGAGAAGCAGTCCATATGTATTCCGCGCATTAAGAAAGGTGGAAGGAAAGCAAAATGATTACCATCATGGTTAAAAGGTGAGGTGAAAGAGGCTATTTTAGCCAAAAAAACATCCTTCAAAAATTGGAAGAAGGATCCATCTGAAGAAAATAGGATAAAACATAAGCATTGTCAAGGTAAGTGTAAAACATTGATAAGCAGGCGAAGAGAGAATTTGAAATGAAGTTGGCCATAGAGGCAAAAACTCATAATAAAAACTTTTTAAAATATATCCAAAGCAAGAAACCTGTGAGGGAGTCGGTTGGACCATTAGATGACAGAGGGGTTAAAGGGGCTCTTAAGGCCATTGCAGAAAGACTAAATGAATTCTTTGCCTCCGTGTTTACTAATGAGGATGTTGGGGAGATACCAGTTCCAGAGATGGTTTTCAGGGGTGACTCAGACAAACTGAACGAAATCACTGTGAACCTGGAAGATGTAGTAGGCCAGATTGACAAACTAAAGAGTAGCAAATCACCTGGACCGGATGGTATGCATCCTAGGGTTCTGAAGGAACTAAAAAATGAAATTTCTGATCTATTAGTTAAAATTTGTAACCTATCATTAAAATCATCCATTGTACCTGAAGATTGGAGGGTGGCCAATGTAACCCCAATATTTAAAAAAGGCTCCAGGGGCGATCCGGGAAACTATAGACCAGTGAGCCTGACTTCAGTGCCGGGAAAAATAGTGGAAACTATTCTCAAGATCAAAATCGTAGAGCATATAGAAAGACATGATTTAATGGGACACAGTCAACATGGATTTACCCAAGGGAAGTCTTGCCTAACAAATCTGCTTCATTTTTTTTGAAGAGGTTAATAAACATCTCGATAAAGGTGAACCGGTAGATGTAGTGTATTTGGATTTTCAAAAGGCTTTGACAAAGTCCCTGATGAGAGGCTTCTACGAAAACTAAAAAGTCATGGGATAGGAGGCGATGTCCTTTCGTGGATTACAAACTGGTTAAAAGACAGGAAACAGAGAGTAGGATTAAATGGTCAATTTTCTCAGTGGAAAAGGGTAAACAGTGGAGTGCCTCAGGGATCTGTACTTGGACAGGTGCTTTTCAATATATATATAAATGATCTGGAAAGGAATACGACGAGTGAGGTTATCAAATTTGTGGATGATACAAAATTATTCAGAGTAGTTAAATCGCAAGCAGACTGTGATACATTACAGGAGGACCTTGCAAGACTGGAAGATTGGGGATCCAAATGGCAGATGAAATTTAATGTGGACAAGTGCAAGGTGTTGCATATAGGGAAAAATAACCCTTGCTGTATTTACACGATGTTAGGTTCCATATTAGAAGCTACCACCCAGGAAAAAGATCTAGGCATCATAGTGGATAATACTTTAAAATCGTCGGCTCAGTGTGCTGCAGCAGTCAAAAAAGCAAATAGAATGTTAGGAATTATTAGGAAGGGAATGGTTAATAGAACGGAAAATGTCATAATGCCTCTGTATCGCTCCATGGTGAGACCGCACCTTGAATACTATGTACAATTCTGGTCGCCGCATCTCAAAAAAGATATAGTTGCGATGGAGAAGGTACAGAGAAGGGCAACCAAAATGATAAAGGGGATGGAACAGCTCCCCTATGAGGAAAGGCTGAAGAGGTTAGGGCTGTTCAGCTTGGAGAAGAGACGGCTGAGGGGGGATATGATAGAGGTCTTTAAGATCATGAGAGGTCTTGAACAAGTAGATGTGACTCGGTTATTTACACTTTCGAATAATAGAAGGACTAGGGGGCATTCCATGAAGTTAGCAAGTAGCACATTTAAGACTAATCGGAGAAAATTCTTTTTCACTCAACGCACAGTAAAGCTCTGGAATTTGTTGCCAGAGGGTATGGTTAGTGCAGTTAGTGTAGCTGGGTTCAAAAAAGGTTTGGATACGTTCTTGGAGGAGAAGTCCATTAATGGCTATTAATCAATTTTACTTAGGGAATAGCCACTGCTATTAATTGCATCAGTAGCATGGGTTCTTCTTAGTGTTTGGGTAATTGCCAGGTTCTTGTGGCCTGGTTTTGGCCTCTGTTGGAAACAGGATGCTGGGCTTGATGGATCCTTGGTCTGACCCAGCATGGCAATTTCTTATGTTCTTATGTTCTTAAGTGTTTTTTTCAGAGACTAAATAAAATATCATCGGGGCTTAGCTGCCAGCTGGGAAATGGGCACAGAAAGCAGGAGGAGATGAATGCTGCAAAGGGGTGAGGTGAGAAGGGACAAATGCGGTAGATGAGGAAGGGGTGAATGCTTGGGAAAGTAGTGTAAGAAGAGAGAGAGAATTACCCCAGAATCAGGATAGAGAGAAAAAAGCATGGAAGGTTGAGAGGGAAGAGAGGAAGACGACACTGTGTGTGTGTGCTCGGAGGATAAGAACAAGAGAGAGAGAGAGAGAGAAGCCTTCTCTCCTCAACACTTGTGCTTTTTTTTTTACTTCTCCTGTATCCCAACTCTCTTTGCTGATACTTTTCTTATTCTTTCCTCCCCTTTACCCCACTGGTGCTTTTCCTATGCCATGGCAGCAGAAGATGCACCAGTAGGGAAGAGTGATACAGGGTGGATTGGAAGGGGGAGAATTGTACCGTGACTGAGCTCTGTGGACAATTGCAGGGGGCGAGGTTACTGCAGGAATATGGGTCTCCCCTAAAGTGCAGAGCCCTGGATGACAGCCCTGATTGTGATTCCTGCCCATCCCCCCATCCCCCAAAGACGGCCCTGCATCTGAGTACTGGTACCTTTCTTTCTAGAAAAAAAAAAAAAAGCACCACTTGTGCAGAATAATTTTAAGAGAAAACATCTTTTATCAACTAAAAGTGAAAGCACAAAAAGCTGATCTTCCCAAACACTGCAAAATAATACACTCATGAAGCACTAATTTCATAAAGACAATACTATCTGAATCACATCTCTTACCATTTTTACTTGACTTTCAGTGAAAATAAAAGGGATGGAGTCCTTGAGAAAGATGTAGAGAGAGAGGTGACATCAGAGCTAGGCAGGCAGAAAGAGACAGAGAAAAGACACAAAGAAGTGCAGTGGGAAAATGGCAAGAGATCAAATAAATATAATTAAAGTAAATACCATTAGAATAAAGGGCAAGAGAAGAAATGGAAACTGTAATAGGTGCCAAGTGTTTTGTGGGATTTCCAAATTGTAGGAAAATCCATATCAAAGTTATTTTTCTAAAAATATTTTTCTGTCGAACCCTTTGGAATCCTGTACTAAAGCCATTTTTCTTTCTTGCTGGAATCTTCATTCTCATAAATTGTTAAGTGTTGAGATATCTGTCAGTACATCTAAAACCTTATGGATTTTGGAAGATTGATTAACCCTAGGAATTCTCCTCCTGCTACTACTTTTACTTCTTAGCATTCCTAAGGCTCAACTAGTTATGTGCAGCACTGTACAGATACATAAGAGACACAGACCCTGTTCTGGGGAGCTTATAGTCTAGTTGAGGCTTCTGACTTTATGGTGAATGTGAATGGAAAGCCAGCTTATGACATTCCAAATATACAAAATATTTAATTATTTTTATTTTTACAATACTTTTATTCCGCTTGCTACAAAGAAAGATCACAGCAGTTTACAATAAAACGTTCTTAATATGCACTTAAACATACATAATTTAAAACCTAAGTAATATATACACAATAAAAAATGTTGTTTGCTATTACAATAGAATGTAAAGCACCATCTGAGAAAAAAGACTGTCAGACTAAAGACTGCTAAGTCATATTCCATATTCCAGTTTAAACAGCCAATAGGGTCATTCATCAAATTGTGTTAGGGCTTTATTGTGGGCATTAGGGCCCTAACGCCCATGATAACGCCATAATGCATGTATTATTTTTTGCATTGCAAGTTGCGATGCAAATTTTGAAAATTTAGTCAAATGGGAGGAGTTTATGAAAATGAGGGGTGTTTAATGTTACATGCGATAGTGTAACACATTATTGCTGGAAATAACTACACCTTTTTTCCTGGTGTTATGCCTGAGCCGGCATTTGTGATATTTATTGCAAATCCCATTTTGGGTAGGAGTGAGACTCTTTTATAAGGTTCTCACTCCTACCCAAACAATAACATTGACCCTCCTACAGGGATCCTTGGGCCGGTGGCAGATGACCACGCCCCTGGGAGAAGATCCCAAGAGGGATCACCGGTCAGGCTTGGAGTTTGGAGACGGGCGCACACTGGTTCTTTTATTAAACAGTATATTGAACCACCAGAGGTGGCAGTAGTGAGCTGGATGCGCCTGGCTGGGCTGCAGTCCCTCAGATACTGGAACAGCGATCCCAGGATGACAGAGCTGTAGAGAAACTAAGTATAGTGAGTAGGCAGGATATGCAGAGTTCAGGAATAGAACCTTGATGGTAACACTCACACAATAGTCTCTTGAAGCAGCCCAGGAGCTGGAATGGATTAGGCCCTCGAGGAGCGAGTACCTGGTTCCAGGGAAAGCTCTGAGAGAAAGATGGTAACTCACTAGTGTTGTAGGCAGCGATGACTTCCTGGCAGAAGTGGTATTCAGAAGCAGGTCCGAGAACGTGGGCGCTCGAAGAGTGAGTACTGGTTCCAGACTGCGACCTGAAAGGCAAAAGAGAAACGAGGCCCCCGAGGAGCGGGTACCCCTGGTAAGTCCGAGGAGGCAGACTAGATAGGAGCATAAGAAAACCTTTCCTTGCTAACTCGATCCGTTAGCGAATTCAGAGACCTTAAATATCCGGTGCGGTTGACGTCATCTCAGGGGGATGCCCCTGAGGTTCGTGCCACTGCTGGTACTTGAGTCGGGGCTGCGCCGCGCGCGCACCCTTAGGCTTCTGGGAAACATGGCGGAGTGCAGCGTCTTGCCAGTTCGGGGATGCCGGAAGAGGGCAGCAAGATGACGCCGCGGCAGCCAAACATCCAACAAGCAAAGAGGGAGTTGCTACAGAGGTAAGGTGGGCGGGGTGGAGATGTCGGGCAGCGACGGTCGCAACAGTCAACTAGTACTCCATGTGAGGTTTTGCTGGTGGTCAAGGGTTTTGGGGGAAGTTTTACATACACAATCAGAGGTACAAACATCACAGTACACATTGATGTGAAGAAAGGCACACAAAGATAAAATTAGTACAATGTAATCTTGTCTTAGCTTGATAGCAGCTAGGTAAAGAATGCATCAAACTATGGTGAGAGTACAGTGTACAAATCTCATCTTTGTGTACCTTTCCTCATTCTAAATCTTCACTGGTGTGTACTGTGTTGATTGTACATGTAAAACTACCCCCCCTGGGTTAATAGGTAGGAAGGAGGGAGGGAGGGAGAGAGAGAGAGACTGCCTCTAGGGGTGGCACTATAGTAAGCATCTATTTATGCTACTATAGGAGGCCCACCTAGTAACTCGAGGTGAGGTTTAGGTAGTAGGGATGTGAATCGTTTTTCAACGATTAAAATTATCGTCCGATAATGTTTATATCGTCTTAAATCGTTATAGAACACGATACAATAGAAATTCTAACGATTTATCGTTAAAAATCGTTAAATCGTGTTAGTGCGCACTAACTCGAGTTAGTGCGCACTAACTCCCCGTTAGTGCGCACTAACTCGATTTAGTGCGCACTAACTGAAAATGATACAAATAAACACTTTCCAGGTCACTGAAGGTCAGTTAGGAATGAATATGTGTTCCTATTGGCTGGCTGCCCTCTTATCTATTGATGTTACCAACGTTACCACTGAGGTGATGGTTGGGGGGATGGGAAATGGAACTGGAAACTAACGAACACCAACAGAAAATGAAACAAAGTGTTCACACTTCCCAGGTCAGTAAAGGTCACTTAGGAATGAATATGTATGTATGTATTCCTATTGGCTGGCTGTGCTCTTAACTATTGATGTTACCAATATGGTTGGGGGGATGTGAAATGGAAACAGTTGGAAGCTTGACAAAAAAAGTAATGTAATGATCAGCACTCACGTGACTAGAACTTGTTTGTTTATTATTTTTGTTAGCAGGCACCTGAAATGCTAGTGCATGTTGAATTTGCCAATCACTGTGCATTTTAGAAAGGTGGTCCTGGCTGGAACTGTACACAGTTCAAATATATGTAATTGATTGTTGGTAAGTGTATTTTTTAAGTAGCCACACTGGCACCAGTATGTTTACTTTTCCTCCTACTTAACTCACTAGCTCAGCTTTGTAAGAAGGGCTTCTCTGCTTGTGTGTTGTTTTTGTTTGGTGTGAGGAGAGCAGAAACATCAGATCTTTATTCAATCTACTACAGTCATCTCTTACAGTGCCCTATCCCTATTAATACCAGGAGTGTTGTGATCTTCCTGCACACAGTGCCCTAACCCTAATACCAGTCTGAGACAGCTCCCTCCCTGCATTACTAGTGAGAGGCTGGCTTCACAGACAGGGGGGAGCTGCCTGACCCTCACTCCTGACTTCCCCCATGTCCCAGCTAGTGAATGGTGTGTGGGTGAGGGGGGGGGGAGGATGGTGAAGTCTGAGACAGCTCCCTCCCTGCATTACTAGTGAGAGGCTGGCTTCACAGACAGGGGGGAGCTGCCTGACCCTCACTCCTGACTTCCCCCATGTCCCAGCTAGTGAATGGTGTGTGGGTGAGGGGGGGGGGGAGGATGGTGAAGTCTGAGACAGCTCCCTCCCTGCATTACTAGTGAGAGGCTGGCTTCACAGACAGGGGGGAGCTGCCTGACCCTCACTCCTGACTTCCCCCATGTCCCAGCTAGTGAATGGTGTGTGGGTGAGGGGGGGGGGGGAGGATGGTGAAGTCTGAGACAGCTCACTCCCTGCATTACTAGTGAGAGGCTGGCTTCACAGACAGGGGGGAGCTGCCTGACCCTCACTCCTGACTTCCCCCATGTCCCAGCTAGTGAATGGTGTGTGGGTGAGGGGGGGGGGAGGATGGTGAAGTCTGAGACAGCTCCCTCCCTGCATTACTAGTGAGAGGCTGGCTTCACAGACAGGGGGGAGCTGCCTGTCCCTCACTCCTGACTTCCCCCATGTCCCAGCTAGTGAATGGTGTGTGGGTGAGGGGGGGGGGAGGATGGTGAAGTCTGAGACAGCTCCCTCCCTGCATTACTAGTGAGAGGCTGGCTTCACAGACAGGGGGGAGCTGCCTGACCCTCACTCCTGACTTCCCCCATGTCCCAGCTAGTGAATGGTGTGTGGGTGAGGGGGGGGGGGGGAGGATGGTGAAGTCTGAGACAGCTCCCTCCCTGCATTACTAGTGAGAGGCTGGCTTCACAGACAGGGGGGAGCTGCCTGACCCTCACTCCTGACTTCCCCCATGTCCCAGCTAGTGAATGGTGTGTGGGTGAGGGGGGGGGGGGAGGATGGTGAAGTCTGAGACAGCTCCCTCCCTGCATTACTAGTGAGAGGCTGGCTTCGCAGACAAGGGGGAGCTGCCTGACCCTCACTCCTGACTTCCCCCATGTCCCAGCTAGTGAATGGTGTGTGGGTGAGGGGGGGGGGGAGGATGGTGAAGTCTGAGACAGCTCCCTCCCTGCATTACTAGTGAGAGGCTGGCTTCACAGACAGGGGGGAGCTGCCTGACCCTCACTCCTGACTTCCCCCATGTCCCAGCTAGTGAATGGTGTGTGGGTAAGGGGGGGGGGGGGAGGATGGTGAAGTCTGAGACAGCTCCCTCCCTGCATTACTAGTGAGAGGCTGGCTTCAAAGACAGGGGGGAGCTGCCTGACCCTCACTCCTCCGGGGTATTGTGATCTTCCTGCACACAGTGCCCTATCCCTGATACCAGGGGTGTTGTGATCTTCCTGCATGCAGTGCCCTATCCCTATTAATACCAGGAGTGTTGTGATCTTCCTGCATGCAGTGCCCTATCCCTATTAATACCAGGAGTGTTGTGATCTTCCTGCATGCAGTGCCCTATCCCTGATATCGGGATGTGTGCAAGAAGATCACAACACCCCCGGTATCAGGAATAGGGCACTGTGTGCAGGAAGATCACAACACCCCCAGTATCAGGAATAGGGCACTGTGTGCAGGAAGATCACAACACCCCTGGTATTAGGGATAGGGCACTGTGTGCAGGAAGATCACAACACTCCTGGTATTAATAGGGATAGGGCACTGTGTGCAGGAAGATCACAATACCCCTGGTATCAGGGTTAGGGCACAAGTTCTAGTCACATTGACTGATCACATTACTTGTTTTGTCAAGCTACCAACTGTTTCCATTTCCCATCCCCCATATACTGTCAGTAGGAAACTTGGTAACATGAATAAATAAGAGGGCAGCCAATAGGAATACATATTCATTCCTAAACTGACCTTAACTGACCTGAAAAGTGTCAAATTGTATCATTTTCAGTTAGTGCGCACTAACTCTCCGTTAGTGCGCACTAACTCTCCGTTAGTGCGCACTAACTCCCGTTAGTGCGCACTAACTCGAGTTAGTGCGCACTAATCGGAAAAAACGATTTTTAACGATTTTTTAACTAAAAAATCGTGCCTAAGACGATTTTCTTGCCCTGCCACACGATTTCTATCGTTAAGACGATATGGAAAACAATTCACATCCCTATTAGGTAGTAGTGTAGGGGTTAGGGGTCACTTTTACATGCAGAATGAGATGTACGAACAGAACAGTACACTCTTGTGAGGATTTGATGTCCTTCGGAGTGAGGAAACTCACACAAAGATGAGATTTGTACAATGTTCTCTCAACCTAGCTTGATGTTACCCAGGTAGAGCGTCCATCAAGCTAAGTTGAGAGAACATTGTACAAATCTCTCTCTCTCCCCCCCCACCTTCCTCCCCAGTTGTGAAATGAGATACCTATGCAATGAGCTTTTAGGTCTGAAATAAATTATATAACCTGCATATATTTTTTAAATATTGCTCCTAACAAGAGATACATATGTGCATTGGAGATTTTCTGAACCTGGAATTATTATGAAATGATTTAACAGATGGAGAAATTTGCTTACTTCATGAAATGGAAGCTTCAATTTCAAGTATTTCTACCAGTAGTCACCTTTTGAAACTCCACCACCAGAAGATGCCATTAGTTGTGGTGCAAGAAGAAGAGGTGGTAGCAGAATAAGAATCTCTTTGGACCAAATGGAGAAAAAATATATATTAGCATGGACTAAATGTATTTATTTCCATTATATAATTGTTCTTTGATTTATTATATTGGAATATTTAAATGTATTCCACTTTTGTTTGTTGTGATTAAAAACCAACAGTGCATCAGATAAACATGTATGGGTCAATATTCGCAAGTTACCCAGCTAAATGGTGAGTTTTCAATATTCCCATTACTTATCCACCTTAAAGTTTGCAGGATAAGTTATTAACCCGCTAAGATGGAGCTGAATATGAAAGGGGAGTGTTGGCAGCATTCTGGAGCAGGAATGAATTAGCTGAATAATTTATAAAGCTAATTCCGATATTTGGATTTAGACAAATAAGTTATTCAGCTGTCTCAAGACATGCCTAAGAGAAGGTCTAAAGTTATCTGGGAATGTGTTCCCGGCTAACTTTACCTTAACAGCTGTCTATATTCAATAAAATATACGGTACTTGATTAGTGGAGCTTGAAATCCAGAATACTGCTGAGCCAAGCCTACTGCTCCCCCATAAATCCTTCACACTCATCTTTTAAAAAGGTAATTTTAAAGGGCCAGTGCTGGCCTCCCCTTCCCCTTTCCTGCTGACTAGTTCTGCCAAAAGTAATCCAAATATTCCTTCACAGGATCCCCTTCCTCCCCTCGGCTCAAAGCCTAACTCTCCCACTCTCCCGGAACATTAAAATTATACAATGTCAGCTCAGATCTCTTCCTTTAGATGATTGTGCATCTTGTTTCTTTTATCACTCTTCTCAAATTCAGGTTGGGGCAGTTAATATCATAATACATTTCTTCTCATACCTATTTGATACCTCCTTGTCCCTATGCTGATTTCTTTTTCCTATCCATAAATTCTGTTGTATTACAAGGTTCTTATTTTAGTTCTGGATAACAAATTGATTAGATACATTCAAGAGTAGGGAAGTCTCAATTAAACGTTTTTTAATTGAGTCTTCCTTTACATTCATTCTGGGCTTCCTTAATGTTTTTAATATGTTAAATAAATATGAACATGTTTCTTAGGGGGTCATTTATCAAAATACGCTAAGGCATTTCCGCATGCGTTAAGGGCTTATCACATGCAAAAAAACCCGTTAATGCATGCGATAAGCCCTTAACGCATGCGAAAACGCCTTTAATGCATGCAATAGCACCATATCATATGGTGCGATGCAAATCCGAAAAAGAGGAGGAGTTAGGGGCGGGAGTGGGCTGGGTTTACCAGTTTGCGAAGTCCTATCGCATGGACTTAACGCTGATTTTACCTACACCTTTTTCAGTAGCGTTAAGCCATGCGATAGCTTGTGTTATGGGCCGGTAAGGTGTTAGTGCATTTCGTGATGTCTCCTGAAAGGCCTGTTTTAGTAGGTTTGAAGCCCCTGGGTGGGGGGGAGGGAGAGAGAGAGAGTAGCCATAATGCTCTCTCCCTAGATAGGTATTTATATCCCTATGGGTGGCCCACCTAGTAACTCCAGGTGAGGTTTAGGTATTTGTGTAGGGGGTTAGGGGCCACTTTGACATTCAACGTGAGACGTACGAACAGAACAGTTGTCTCTTGTGAAGGTTTGATGACCTTCAGAGAGAGGAAACTCACACAAAGATGAGATTGGTGTAATGTTCTCTCCACCTAGCTTGATGTGAGTCCATCAAGCTAGGTGGAGAGCACATTACACCAATCTCATCTTTGTGTGAGTTTCCTCTCTCTGAAGGTCATCAAACCTTCACAAGAGACCACTGTTCTGTTCGTACGTCTCACGTTGAATGTCAAAGTGGCCCCCTAACCCCCTACACTAATTCCTAAACCTCACCTGGAGTTACTAGGTGGGCCTCCTATAGGATATAAATACCTATCTAGGGAGAGTGCATTATGTCTAGGTGTGTTCTCTCTCTCTCTCTCTCTCACACCATTAAAAATGGTTCCCCAATGGTTGTATGCAGGAAATACAACAGGTCTGGCACATATCGCAAAGTGTGAAAACATTATCACAATTTGCGCTAACTTAGCTCTTCGCATAGGTATTTGTGCAAATTGCAATAAACTGTATATTTGCATAAAACACACCCCATTTGCTATCGCATGCGATACTTATCGCATTTTGATAAATCCAGGCCTTAGTCTGTATTTCAGCATGCCCAATGAATTTGATATTCTTGACTTTGACCTACCCTAGCTATATTTCCATTTTTATAATATCTATACCCCTGTCATCCAACATCTGCTTAGCACTCTTCTGTTTATTATTTTCTTGCAGTTACATATTCATACATTAATCTGTTAAATGTCCTCCCCATGTGCCTGACATATTCTTTTGTTTGCTATATCTTTTCTTGGATTTCCTCCAAAAATAGTGACTCACTTGCTTTATCTTTGAAGAACTTCAGTAATGTTTTCACATTTATGTATTGACACATATTTTTCTCTATCTCAGTGATGTTTATTTCTATCCTCCTCCCGTATCTTTCCACTTTCAAATGTTTCCTTCCACTGTGTTCCACTTTTCTATGTGCAAGCTGTGCATTCATCTTACTTGCCTAATATCTTTCTCCCTTTCCAAATCCTTTTATATGACTTCTCTCTTCTACATTGCCTTTTAATGTAAGCTGTCTACTGCCATCGACTGAGACTGCATTCAACGTGCAGCAGATACATGACTTTTACTGGCAGCAACTGCAGCATATCATATTGATGGATAATATATACCTTGGAACCTTATTTTTCTCTCTTTTTCCTTCAAAGAAATGAACAGTAGCCCTATGTGAAAATCATTTGCATTCCTGTGCTGTATGTTTCTCTATATTATAAAAATACTAGTGGCTCCAGGAAATCATTGCATCGCACCTGCCCATGCATGACATAATGACCTCACCCGGCGAAGTAGGAGGAGCTATAGTAAGTGAGAGAACAGAGCTGAAGCTTACATCATGGCGCAGGACCAGCCAGTGCAGCAGTGGCACCAGAAAATGAAAAACTTGTAGGTATTTCCTGGGCTCTACCAGCAAACCCAGAGCAACAAAAAAGGCTGGTGGGGGTTTCCTGGGAAACAAAAACAAAACACAGAGGCACCAGCAGTACAAGAGCTGGTAGGGTTTCCCAGGCCCACAATGAAAAAGCAGCAGCAGGCACCAGAAGAGATGGTGGGGTTTCTGAGGCCCAACCAGCACAAAAAACCAAACCCCCTCACCTCCCAAAAAAACAGAGATAATGGAATCAGAAGGGTTGGTGGGATTTCCTGGGCCCACCAGTGAAAGAGGTACACAATGCAGGCAGCAGAATAGCTGGTGAGAGTTTTCCGGGCCCCACCACCACAAGGAAATGTTAAAAAAAATGGAGAGTTCAGTAGCAGAAGAGCTGGTAGGAGTTCTCAGGCCCCATCAGCCACACAAAAATGACCTTGGAGCCTGAGGTGAGAGGGGACTAGGAGGAGGGAGGTGACTAGGAGGGGAGTAGTAGGAAAGAGAATGTATTGTGGGAGGGGGTAGGAAGCAGAGGGGGGAAAAAGGGAGGAAGGGAAGGCACAATTGGAGCGTAGAGCGAGGGGGAAAGGGGCAGTTGGAGATAAGAGGTGTAACGGAAGAGGGATGGGGCTAGATGAAGGGAGCAGAGGGAGGCAGGAGGAGAACAATGGGGAGAGCAGTGGGAGAGTGAGCAAAGATGGGGGCTGGAGGAGATGAGCAGTGGGGAAAGTGAGAGGTGGCAGGATATGGAGGAAGGGAACAGTGGGAGAATGAGAGGTGATGGGGCCGGAGGAAGGATGCAGTGGGAAAATGAGGAAAGAGTGAAGGAGGGATGGGAGGAGTGGATCAGTGGGAGAATGTGGGGAAGGGGAGAGTACAAATCCACCACACTGAGACCCCCCACTCCACACCCCCACTGTCCTCCATATACACAATGTCTACTTTCCCACCCCCCACCCCTACCCCACATGCATTTCCCCTACCCCACCCATTCCCCTCACACCCCACCTCTCCCAAACAGAAACCCACTCAACTCCCCCAACACATATGTACACACACACACATATATATATATATATATATATATATATATACACACACACATATACACTCACCCACTCACACTTACAGGCATACATACTCCCTCATATCACTAACCTGCACCTTCCCCTACACTCTCATCCCTATACTACCAACTGTACACAAATGTTTTTCCCCACCAAGCATGCCACACTACTCCCACATTCTCTGCTCCAACCACACAACACATATGTACCCTTGCATACATGCACACCCACACAGCAGGAGAAGGGTGAAAAGGGGAAAATGCACAGCTCCCACTCATTCACTCATTCACCCAGTCATTCCCCTACACTCCACCCACCCAAGCTCCCCCACCCAACTCAATCCTGATATCCACTTCACTCCTAATCACCCCCCAAAGTCCCCACACCACATGCCCAGTCACTCCCCGACACACACATTCTCAGTTATTCTCCAACACACATATATCAGTCACTTACACCAAACCCATAACATACACACATGCACACACACACATCATCCCCCCACACACACATACACTGGGGGAGGAGAGGGGTGGAGGGGCAAAATAGAGTATGAAGTAGAGAGTTATCACACACATACCCAGCTCACTCACTCCCAACATGAACAAACTCCCCAATTAACCCCAAATACCATTCACACCAGCTCCATAATGTACACACACACACACACACACACACACATATGAGGGAGAGATAGTCTTTGAAGACTACAAGGAGAAAGATTCCATCCCCTAACACACACACACATACCCTCACTCTCACCTCCCCACACAGACATACCTTCCCCTAACTCTCCCCCCCCCCCATGACAGAGGAGGGGGAAATGGTGAGTACAGCGGAGCAGAGAGAGAATGTACACATACACAAGGAAGGAGAGAGATGGAGGGTGGCCAGAAAATGAGTATGAGTTCCTCCTAACACATATATTTCACTCACCTCTTGATACCACTTACACATCTACCACACACACACACCTATGACACATATACACCATTCCCACACAGTTATAAGGGGAGAACATGGAAAGTGCAAGGGGGAAATGTGCACACACACACACACACACACACACACACACACACACACACACACACATCACTACACCACATCACTCACACCCCCACATCAACCCAGCAACACATACCACCAGATACCTACTCTACTTATATCCCAGCTATCACCATGTATCCCACCCCATTCACCCCTAACCCACCTTTGCATCCCCTCTGCAAGCCTTCTGACACACCTTTCCCCATGCCTTCCCCACGAAACACCCCCATACAGACACCAAGGCATGAGCATGGGGTTTAGAACAGAGAGCTCACTGGCAGGGTTGGCGATGCATCCCCTAGAATTGCCTATTTTTACAGATATTTCTTGATTACCATATTTAGTCCACTCTGAATTCACATTCACAAGGATTATTTTCAACTGTTACACGATAAAATAAGATACTTTAAGTGGTAGACTAGCAAAAATATGGTTAACTGGAAACCATAGAAAAACCCATTAAAAATCATACTACCGTAAGCATTAAGACAAGAAAGGTGGAATTGAGGTAGGAAGTACAGTACAAGCTAACAAAAATAATAAAGTTGAAATACTATTTGTTGTTATTACTCTGCCACTTAATTGTTTCAAATTATTTGGCATCAACTAATGAGCCAAAATGGAAACTTATGTATGTATTTTTGTGTCTTATATACAATATGGGGCAGCTAAGTAAATATCTGTAAAGTGACTGTTTACTTTTGCTCTGTAGAAGTCTGAATTGCATATGTAGCTGTGAGACCCTTGCAAGTCACAGAGCAACCCAGTCCAAGAGAATGAGTTCTGCCCAACCTGGGAATACTTTAATTTACTGGGAAAGTTTTCATTCTACTGAACCATCAAGAAACAATGAATATTTCTCTTCTGAATCATTCAGTGTGTTTGAAGAACATGAAATGTTTGATCATATACTTCAAGCAATAAATGCTTTTTTTTTTCAGTTTCTGGAACTTCATTATAAAACAGATTTACAGTTCACAGTGGGCCTTCACTTGGTGAATAATGGTGAAATAGCAGCTTTTACTGAATCTCAACTTTTGTAAAAAGAGAAATTTGGTCAATATTTTATTCATTGTGTTTGGAAGCTTTCCAAACAACATCAGTGAAGCTATGAAAAAGGATATTTGTAGTACACATGTAACTCCTCCTTCATAGGATGTTCCAAATAAAGGAGGTCACACAGTTGCCATGCCTGCTCTTTAACTTCCTGACCTCTTCTTCACACAATCATGGTTCACACAAGCCTCTGGGAATGCCTGGGTTCATCCAGCAGCGGGAGGGGCGAGGTTCAACCTCCTAGGCCCATGGTGTGGTAGTGGGTAGCTCAGTCTCAGTTGTTAATTCACCCCCCCCCCCCAACTCTCTCTCTCTCTCTGACCAGTAGATACTCACAAGTGCGGGACCATCTCCGAGGAAAAGGCACTCTTGAATAAAGCATGGAGTTAAATGTTGACATTCAACTGAAAAATGTACTTTAACTTAAACTTCAAGATCCAGCCTAGGATTGTGAAAATCATGAATAGTAAAATAAAATCAGAATAACCAAAGCAGTGGTCTCTTTATCCATGGTGTGCCCTCTGTTCACTCTTCTTTCTTTAACTAAACCATTTTCCACTATCCCTTCCCCTTGGAGGGTGTGAAAATTATCTTCAAAAACCAACATAAGACTAGGACAGAATGGAAAAATCCTCTTGCTGCAAAACTCGAAAACTTCAAACGTCTTCAAATCCCTTTTAAAATGTCTTTACCCTTGCTGTTAACTGGGCTTAAGGGAGAAACCAGAGCTCAGTTCTTCAAGACATGGCAGTATTTCCTTTCTTTTGGGAACTGGCCAAAAGATCGGAACAGGAAAAACTCCTCTTACCAAATGCTCTCACTCTTCTAGTCTTTAAAATGCTTCACTTGAGCTCCAAAACAATCTATAACTTCTCCATAATAACTCCCAACTTCTTGTTCAATCAACTGAGGAAGAAGAAAAACATTTTGCACATGCTTGGGGGAGAGTTTATACTCCTGAGACCCATCTCAAAGGGATGGAATAAAAGGTGGAAGAGTGTCCCAATATGCAAAAAAACCCCAAACCTCAATAGATGAAAGCCAGGGTAATATTAGTGGCAGTGTCAAGGCCCTGCTACACACAAGAGGCAGAGGCCATCTATACTTACCAGGTTTCATTCTGTCTACACTGTCGCTTACATGTAGCAATTCATCCACATAGGCATACAGCGCTTCACTTCTCTGAGGCCTCCACCCCAAATAGATTTACTCCAGCTCAGGGCAGGAATAAGTCTGAGTGGCCTTCTTTATTCCCCAAATACCTTGAATTTTGTCCTATGGGAGAAAAAGTATTATTACTTTTTTAAAACTGTATTTCCTCCCATATAAAAGCAGGGAAGTCAGCTCCTAGTACTACATACACTCTTTTTTTTTTTTTTTGTACTTATCCCATTTCAGCAGAATGAAAGCCCACAAATGGCTCAGGGAAACTATTTTTTAAAATCCTGTTTAGGAACCATCTTCCACCGCTTTTAAAGAGATATTCCAGTCATCGTCGCAGTGCAGTAATGCACTTGCCTCTTGAAAAGCAGTATTTACAGTACCTTGTAAACTCTCAGGCATCTCTACATACTATCTATTCAAGTCCAAGGCAGTTTGTGATTCAGAGTAATGGCCTACTTATGGGACGAACGGTTCTCCTTTCACTGCTCTTAGAGGCAGAGTATTAGCATGTCTGAATGAAAGAAAAATCGAATCACTCAGGATGACTTCCAAACAAATCAGCAAGCTGAAAGAAGGCAGTACACACAACTCCACCTTCAAGTGGACATCCCTTCCTCTCCAGCATTTTTTTTTTTTGCCTGATTTTTTTGAGATTTTATTACAGTTCAGTGGCAAATTTGTCTAAATTAACATGAATTTAGGTTCATCAAAGAAATATAGAACCACAGAAATATGATAGCAGAAAACAAAATATGGTTTATGTAATCTGCCCATGCACACAACTGGTGAACTCTGTAATCTCTGTCACTCTCTTAGAGCCTCTGCACTTGCCCCATGCTTTCTAAACTGTCCTTGTCTCTACCAGCTCCATTGGGAGGCTATTTCATTCATCTACCACACTTTCTGAAAATAAATATTTCCTTAGATTACTCCTGAGTCTCTCCCCTTTTCACACTCATTCCATGACTCCCCATCTCAGAGCTTCCTTTCCATTGAAAGAGGCCCATTTCCTGTGCATTGACACCTTGGAGGTATTTATGTGTTTCTATCATTTCTCCCCTGTCCCTCCTTTCCTCTAGAGCAGTGTTTCTCAACCCAGTCCCCAATTCCAGTGTACACAGATCTATCTCATGCATATTCATTGTGGATGCCCTGAAAACCTGACTAGCTAAGTGTGCTCTGAGGACTGGGTTGAGAAGCTCTGACTAGCGTAGACATGTTTAGATTCATCCTCATACGCTTTACAGAGAAGATACCAGACCATTTTATTAGCTACTTTTTTGATGGTGTGCTCTTCAGAATTTGTACCCAGTATTTCAAATGAAGTCTCATCAGGGACTTGTACAGGGGCATTATCACCTCCCTTTTTCTGCTGACCATTCCTTTTTACTATGTACTCCAGCATCTTTCTGACTTTTGCCATTGCTTTAGTTACCTGTTTGGCCACCTTGAGATCATTAGATATGACCCTTCCTGGAACCTGCTCATGTTTCCTCTTCCTTTATTTTCTAACTCCTCTCATACCCCTCCGTGTTGTGCTTGTGGACCCTTGAGCCGGCTGAGAGCAGAGGGGTCCACCGAGGGGAGGCCCTCTAATGATACTCTTAGCCGGGAGGCAGTACAAGACCAGGAGACCAGACTGGAGCTTCACTTTTACCAGTCCTCGTGCCCCACAGGTTGAGCCCTTGGGTGCCGGGGCCGGCAGGACTTAGGCGAGGGTCTCCTGGCAGAGATAGTCTAATGGGCGATCCAAGTCGAGGCTGGTGGAGGTGTGGAGAAACAGAAGCTGTCCGAGTCGAGGCGGGCAGCAGCAGCAGTGCAACACCGTAAACCAGACAAGAAGTCGGGGCAGGCTGAAGACAAGCAGGAACCAAAGAACATGGCAGAGGTCAGGACGGGCAGAAGACAGGAGAATCAGGATACCAAGCCGAGGTCGGAGTCGAGGAGTCAACCGAAGACAGGAGTTGGAAGAGGAGCGGAACCACAGGAGCAGGAACAGAAGCAGGGGCAAGCAGGAAACAGGAACAGAGGCAGGAACAAGCTGGAACACAGGAACAGAAGCAGGAAAGCAGGAAAGAACAGAGGCAAGGCAAAGCAGGCAAGCAGGAACAGGAACAGAGGAGGACAAGCTGGAACCAGGAACGAGCAGGGGCAACAGGAAACAGGAACAGAGGCAGGGGCAAGCAGGAACCAGGAACAGAGGCAAGAACAAGCTGGAACACAGGAACTGGAACAAACTGGAATGCTGGAAGGAAGCAGGAATGCAGGACAAGCAACTAGCTACTCTCACGAGCTGACCTGTTGCCAAGGCAAGGAAGGGAAGCAGGAAGTAGCCTTAGATAGTCCTAAGCCGTGATGTCATTGTTTGGGGGCCAGGCCGAGGTTTCCCGCCACGGCCCCTTTAAATCTGGAGCTAGGCCGCGCATGTGCCTAGGGAGGAGGAGTCCAGGAGGCAGCCGGTGGCATCTCCCTTGTGGGGAGAACGCTGCGGCAGAGGCCTGATGTGGCCTGCTTGTCGGTGCAGTGGGAAGAGACGGAGACCGGCGTCTGCCGGGTAAGTTGGGGGGATCCGGTTGCAGCGGTCCGCGGCTGGGATTCACAACATCCGTTATAGCATCAGAGGATTCAGAGAAATCTCTTCTGCTTATGCTTCTGACAGCAAGCAATAGAAAGTCACAAAAACATGGGTTTGAGCAGAACCAGTATGATTCTGGGACCAGTCCAGTTATTGGAAAATCCTAGACCCCTCTTAATGGGTCAAGCTTTTTCTCTAGAAGTATACAAACTTTAATCTCTCATATAATATATCACTAAATTATGAACACTCATGTTAGACCTTGACCCTCTGCTGTGTTTCTGGTTTCTTTAATTGCTTTTCACAAATTCAGTTTTTGGGGAATTTAACAGCATAAATTATTATTTCTGTTCAAACCTATTTTCTAACTTGCTGCCCCTTTGCTGATTTTATTTTTGCTATTGACAATAAAATAATATGGGGAATTTACTCTTTATTCATTATTAATTATTGAGTAAATATAAATATAAAATCTTTAAAAGTAATAGAGTCTAGAAATTTGATAAATTAATAGAATTTAGAAGAAATCTTTTAAAGCAATAAACTTCAAAAATTTAACAGAATGTTATTGGAGAAATATAACTTAAAAAATGTAACAGGATCTACTGAATTATAACTACTTATGGTTAGCTATATCTGTTTTTCATTTATCTGCATATTATATATGATAATTTAAAATACTAAAAATGTATCCAAGAGGTGTCTGGCAGCATGGCCACTGCTGTTTGGATAGTTGTGGGTGGGAAGATCTTCCAAACATAGCCTGGCACTTAGGGGCGGATTTTAAGAGCCCTGCTCGCGTAAATCCGCCCCCTCCGGAACCGCCCCCAGGTTGCGTCTAGGCGCGCCAGCGGCCCACTGGCGTGCGGGGATTTACTTCTCCCTCTGGGAGGCGTAAATCCCCCAACAAAGGTAGGGGGGGGGGGTTAGACAGGGCCGGGGGGGTGGGTTAGGTAGAGGAAGGGAGGGGAAGGTGAGGGGAGGGCGGTAGCGAATTCCCTCCGAGGTCGCTCCGATTTCGGAGCGACCTCGGAGGGAACGGAGGTAGGCTGCGCAGCTCGGCGCGCGCCGGCTACACGAAATCGGTAGCCTTGTGCGCGCCGATCCAGGGTTTTAGCAGATACGCGCGGCTACGCGCGTATCTGCTAAAATCCAGCGTACTTTTGTTTGCACCTGATGCGCCTACAAAAGTACGCGAGGGCGCCCTTTTTTAAAATCTACCCCTAAGATGCATGACTATTTATGGCTAGCCAATCATCACATCCCTTATTTCAGTATTGCTAGATTGCCATTTATAGATTTAACATGCTTGCCATTTGGGGTAATTTAATCTTAACATCTTTTCATATGCTTGCCATATTTGTAGTCATTTACAAGACGATGTAATGGATGTTTCATAATTTCTGATGGTATTGTTTTCAGCTGTTTTCCAGTCATTGTTGCCAGCCTTCTGGTCTTCTTTAGCTGTATTTAGCTATCTGATGTTTGGACGCATGTAGTTGTCAAACATTCATCAGCTGTAGAAACATTTTTTTTTTTTATTTTAAGAATCTTGAAAGTGTTATTTTGTATCATGCAGAAAATAATTGCTTGGTTCTACTTGAATTTATCTTCTTCCTCATCAATCTACAAAAGTACTTAAGAACATAAAGATATGTCATACTGGGTCACACCAAGGGTCCATCAAGTCCAGTATCCTGTGTCCAACAGTGGTCAACCAAGTCACAATTTCCTGGCAAGTACCCAAATATTAAATGAATAAATCCCAAGCTACTAATCCTTATTGATTAATAGCAGTTTATAGACTTCTGTTTTAGGAACTTATCCAAACCTTTTTTAAACCCAGCTACACTAATTGGCATAACCACATCCTCTGGCAATGAATTCCAGAGCTTAATTATGCGTTGAGTGACTTTTTTTTCTCAGATTTGTTTTAATTGAGCTACTTGCTATCTTCATGGATTGCCCCCTAGTCCTTGTATTATCTGAAAGATTAAATAACCGATTCACATTTACCCATTCAAGTTCTTCCATGATTTTGTAGACCACTATCTTATCCCCTTTCATCTGCCTCTTCTCCAAGCTGAACAGCCTTAATTTCTTTAGCCTTTCCTCATAGGGGAGCCATTCCATCCCTGTTATCATTTTGCTCACCCTTTTCTGTACTTTCTTCAGTGCAATTATATCTTTTTTGAGATGCTGCGACCAGAACTGTACACAGTATTCAAGGTGTGGTCTCACCATGGAACGATACAGAGCCATTATGACATCCACCATTTTATTTGCCATTCCCTTCCTAATAATTCCTAACATTGTTTTCTTTTTTGACCGCCACAACACACTGAGCTGACGATTTCAATGTATTATCCAGTATGATGTCTAGATCTTTTTCCTGGGTGGTTACTCCTAATGTGGAACCTAACATCGTGTAACCACAGCAAGGGTTATATTTTCCTACATGCATCACCTTGCACTTGTCTACATTAAATTTCATCTGCCATTTGGGTGCCCAATCTTCCAGTCTCACAAGGTCCTCCTGCAATTTATCACAGTGTGCTTGAGATTTAACTACTCTGAATAATTTTGTGTCATCCGCAAATTTAAGCACTTCACTCATTGTGACCCTTTCCAGATCATTTATAAATATATTAAAAAGCAACAGCCTAGTACAGATCTCTGAGGCACTCCACTGTTTACATTTTTCCACTGTGAAAACTGACCATTTAATTCTACTCTCTGTTTCCTATCTTTTAACCAGTTTACAATTCACAAAAGGATAACACCTTCTATCCCATAACATTTTAGTTTTCTTAGGAGCCTCTTATGAGGGACTTTGTCAAACGCTTCTGAAAATCCAAATACATCACATCTACCAGTTCACTTTTGTCCACATGTTTATTTACCTCTTCATAAAAATGTAGAAGATTTGTGAGGCAAGACTTCCTTTGGATAAATCCATGCTGGCTGAATCATGCAAGTACCCAAGTTATGGACATAAGGAAACCATAAATGAAAGACAAATTGCTATCATTATACTTCAATCATTAATTATATTCAGCATCTAAAATGTCAAATCCGTTACGGTTCTGGCCGCGAGCGCCGCGACCAGACCCTTACCTCCATGTTCCTGGACCTGTTCCCACTTCTGCTGGCCTAGTTCGCGGCCTGTTTGGCGGCGTCCCTGCGGGGTTCGCACTGCCGTGAAGCCTCCCATGGATGCCCTGCCTCTAGGTATGCGCGCGTGCGCGCCACTTGGGCACTTTTCTAGGCCATTTCCCACCAGTGGTGACTCCGCCCAGTTCCTGACGTCAGACGCCATGGCCTTGATAAGCCGGCCACGGACACTCAGTCTTTGCCTCCGTGCCCCGGAGTGAGTTGCCTTGGTACTTGCTCCGTTCCTGCTTGCTGCTACAGTTCCTGCCTGGTTCCAGTACCAGAGTCTTGCTTCAGTTCCTGTCTACTGTTCTAGTCTGGTTCCAGTTCTCAGTCCTGATCATCAACCCACCTAAGTCCCAGCGGCTGGGCTCCTACGGGCTCCTCCCAGGGGAGCACCAGCTTCCAGGGTGAAGAGCACCTCTACTTCCTGCCTGACATCTGCCTCCCGGCCTGCGGTGTACCAGAGACATTGAACACATTTCCCAGTCTCTTGCAGGTCGGCCCAAGGGTCCACTAAATTGAGACTCCATAACAATATCTAGGCAGAAATAAATTCTGTTGTATAAGAAAGTTCATATTTTAATCCTGGATTAAAACATTGAATAGATGTATTCAAAACAAGTAGATCTCAATTGGATTGTTGAAAAAGAATTGTCATTTGAAACTTTTATTTATTAGATATTGGCTTTGTAAAAATAACATTTTGACAAATTTCTTGTTATTTAATTGGACAAGCTGAAGGCTCAGGGATTTAAAGTGACATGGATAATCAGCTGTAGATGGGAGTCTAAAATTCATGGCTCAGAATTTCTCCTGGATCTTCTGCAGTGTTCTATGAACTCATTTCTTTTTCCTTGAGGAAAGAATCATGTTGTTCAGGTTTCCTTTGTAATGTTCTGTCATTCGTGTTCACTTGTGCCACTCTCAGGTAAACCTTTTTTTTGTGATACCTTTCTTGATGAAGTAAGGTATGATGCTTGTGCAAGAGCATATTTTCCCCATGAATTTTCACTGATTAGTGAGAATGTAGGCTGTAGGCACGGTGGATATTTGTCTCTTATTTCCATGTTGACTGAAATCAGAATTGCATTGCAAAGAGAGTGGTAAAGAGTTTTACGCATGCTGTAATGGACAGCAGTTAATAAGCAGCATGAATTATTGAGCCAGTTAGCAGCCAATATGCAGGCAGCTTCCCATTCCAAGCTGATTTTTTTTTTACTTTCAGAGAAGTAATAGGCTTTACTGGTTCATGTGTCTTTCAGAGATGATGAGCCAGCTGCCATGTGAGACACTGCCTTATAAAAGAATTCAGTCCCAATTATATATGATATTATCTGTCACATAGGTGTTGAGGAATGAGTGTGACTCACTTTAGAACTACAACTACATGGTGGAACAGATTCCATATGGATCATATAGATTTTTAAGAAAATTCTAAGATTATCACTAAAATGTTTCATGGCAAGAAGTATAAATCATCATAGCCTAGATTCATCATTCCACTATGAACTGTAGCCAGAAAAGGGGCAGGGGGACAATAGTGTGCAGCTGGCCACATCGTGGCAGTACGTTTTTGCCCACCACAGTTGCAGCCACACCTAACACTATCGCCCCAAAATGCCACTGAAACAGGTGGTGTTATTTCCGGCGCTACTGCCGGTGATAATGTCTAAAACATTATCGCCCGCAGCCGTACCAGAAAGAAAATGTTTCAAAATCTGCCCAAACCCCACCCAAACCCCTCCCCTTTCCCTCATTTAGATGCTAACGTCACGATGCAGTAGTTATTGTGTGCATTCGGGCGTTATTGCGTGCAATAACACCCTAACGCATGCGAATAGGCCACATCGCGTTTTAATGAATGACCCTGGTTGTGCTGCATGAACTTAAATTATATTTATGCAATAAATATTAACTACTGCTTCCTGTCGGCTCGATCCAGTAAGGCCGCGGTAAAAACAGTGCGGTAGTGTCAGGCGCACCCTTCCTCCCCGCACGCACAGTTCTCTTAACTAACTCCCCGATACTCTCCTCTAATCGCATGCAAATGCATGCCGCGGCTTTAAAGCGGTAGGGAAGGGTTATGGCCGCGTAACCCATTTTACTGTATAGGCGCTTAATACAGCGCCTATACAGTAACCTGGGTGCGCTGGTACCTGTCATTTCAAATGACATTTGAAATGACAGGTACCAGGAAGTGTAAAAATCAAAATTTGTAAATACCTGTCGGAGGGCCGCGTGGGTCCAGGCGGCCGGCGGGATCCGGGGGGCCGGTGGTCGCGTGTTAAATCTAGGCCGCGGGGTGGGCGCGGCGCAGCGGCGGCGGGGGGACACGCGTTAGTTCGAGACGGCCGGGGGCGGGGGTGGTCGCGTGTTAAATCTAGGCCGGGTCCGCACAGGCGCGCATTCATTCATTCACTGCCGGTGGGGGCTGCCGGAGAGGCAACCCCCACCGGCAGTGAATGAATTCATTCATCCAGGCGGAGGAGCCGGCTGCTTTCGCCACCGGCTCCTCCGCCTGGATGAATGAATGCGCGCCTGTGCGACCCCTGCGTTTCGAGCGCCGAAACGCAGGGGTCGCACAGGCGCGCATTCATTCATCCAGGCGGAGGAGCCGGTGGCGAAAGCAGCCGGCTCCTCCGCCTGGATGAATGAATTCATTCACTGCCGGTGGGGGTTGCCTCTCCGGCAGCCCCCACCGGCAGTGAATGAATGAATGCGCGCCTGTTCAGCGTTCAGCGATACAGTCTCCAGCGATACAGTCGTGCAATTGGGTAGGGTAGGCAGCAGCGGGGTCCGGGGGTGGCAGCGAGATCCGGGGAGCCAGCAGCGGCAGCATGATCGATCGCGCAGGCAGGTAGGTGGCAAAGTAAAGATGGCCGCCTGCACGGGAAAATCGTGCAATTGGCCGCTGAAGACGTGACGTCACACCCCGTGACGCCAAACGTCGTGACGTCACGTCTTCAGCGGCCAATTGCACGATTTTCCCGTGCAGGCGGCCATCTTTACTTTGCCACCTACCTGCCTGCGCGATCGATCATGCTGCCGCTGCTGGCTCCCCGGATCTCGCTGCCACCCCCGGACCCCGCTGCTGCCTACCCGCCGCTCCCAGATCCTGCTGCCGCCCCCCCGCTGCCGCTGCCCCCCGGCCCCGCTGCTGCCTACCCGCCGCCCCCCCCCCCCCCCCCCCGCTGCCGACCCGCCCGTGCGATTTTGGCGCTCATCCAGGAGGGAGGGAGGAAGGGAGAAGGGACTACCGGATGCCGCTGATGGCTGCCCGCCGCCCACCGCCTGGACCCACGGCCCTCCGACAGGTATTTAAAATTGTTTTATTTTTTTATATAACACACAGGTTTTTTGTTTTTTACACTTTTTAACTTACCATAGCAGGCCCGAGCCTTGCTACTTTTTCGTTTGTTTTTTTTTGCCCTGGTCCCGTCCGGTCTCCTGCAGCCCCGTCCGGTCCGGACGGGGCTGCAGGAGACCGGACGGGACCAGGGCGGTAAGCAATGTTTTTACCCTACACTACACTACACTAACTCCTACTAGGGGGAGGCGGTAACAAGCAGGTTAAGGCCGCGGCAGAACAGCGGGTTAGGGAGGAGATAATATCAGCGCCCGTTACAGTATCGCAGGGGAATAGATAATTCCTTCATTATACAGCTTTTTCGTTCATTTACATGCCGGGTGCGGAAAGGGTTATGCGTCTGTTTTCAGAAGCGATACGGACGCGTGAAACTGGAGACTGTATCGCTGAACTGCCTTGGCGCCCGAATTGTGCGCTACGAGCACGTTACAGACGGGCAATCCTCGAGCGGACGATACTGGATCGAGCTGTTGTGATTGTCAGAAAGATGAATTATTCTTACAAGTTGTTTATGATTGCATACTGTATGGTTTCACAACTATGATACAGAAGAAATATTTGAAGTAAGGTGACAAACTGATTTATATTGCATGGTCATAGCAAATCTTCAGGTATGCTCATGTTTAAGGCTATCATCTACAAATTATAAATAAAATAAAATATTATATTTCAAAATTTCAGAGATATCACTATTGATATTTGGTCAGACTTAGAGACAGGAGCATAAATGACCTGTTTTTTTTCTGCTTTCTCTGGGAACATTTACCAGACAAGTATATAACTTTCTATATTACCAGTAAATTGCCGTAATATATCTAGAAGTAAAAGTCAACAAACAAGTTCTAGATGAAAGCTATTTATTGAACATGTTGAGTTTGTGGACCCTTGAACCGGCTAGAGATGATGAAAGCACACTGTGAGAAGGCCCACAGTGGAGGTCGTAGCCGGGAGGCGGATCGAGTCAGGAGACCCACCGAATCTTCACCACTGGAAGCCCGAGATCCTCCCAGGAGGAGCCCTTGAGGATCTGAGCTGCTTGGACTTATGTGCAATCTCCAGAAGATGAGTACCTGAAGTGTGGTCCAGAAGTTGTGAAGTGAGAGAGAGGAGTGGCTTGGAATCAGGAGACCAACCGAAACTTCACCACTGGAAGCCCAAAGTCCCCCCAGGAGGAGCCCGTGAGGACCCGAGTCGCTTGGACTTAGGCGAGGTCTCCTGGACGGAGCAGTCCGGATCATATCAGGCAACAGACAAGCAGGAAGTAGAACAAACCAGTAGTCGGGGCAGGTGGCAGACAGCAGATACCGAAGACGAACCAGAGTCGAGACAGGCAGCTAGCAGGATACCAGAGGACAAGCTGAGGTCAGGAGCCAGGAGACGAGCCAAAGTCAGGAGCCAGGAACAGTCAGGGAAGGGCTGGAGAAGGAACAAGGCAGGAGCAGACGAAGACAGCAACTAGCAAGACTTAAGAGCGAACCTCGTTGCAAGGTGAGGCATGAAGGGAGCAGCTGGATTTAGTACCCAGCGGCATCTGACGTTGTTCCAGGGTCCGGGCCAAGATTTCCCGCCGTGGCCCCTTTAAAACCCGAACCCCTGCGCGCGTGGGCGCCTAAGGGGTGGGGTTAGGAGCAGGAGCTTGGCGGCGTCTCTCTCTCTCGTGGAGACGCCGCCGCGGAGAGGCCACGCTGAGGCCCGGGAACGGCCGGGGAATGCCACGACTTGGCAGGAGCCAGCAGCAGGAGAGGTAGGAGCCCCCATGGTCAGGATTTATAACAGAACAAGCAACTCTCAGCCTAATTTGATGCACTCTCTACCTAGCTGTTACCATGCTAAGTTGAGAGTGCAATGTTCAAATCTCATCTTTGTGTACCTGTCATCACTCTAAATCACATCAAATCTTTACTGATGTCTACTGTGTATTCGTACCTCTGACTGTGCATGTAAAATTGCCCCCCAAAACCTAGGCCACCACCAAAATGTCACCCCAAGTTACTAGTTGCCCCTCTTATAGTGGTATAAAAAGTTGACTAATATGTATACCTCCCCAGGGTATGTATGACTAATATGGGTATGTTGACTAATATGTATACCCCCCAAAGACCTAGCTAGTCTGCCAAGTTTACTTCCTTGGAGCATGTCATAGAATCCACTTGATCTCTGGCCTTATTTAAACTTCCTTCATCAGGTCAGTGCAAGAAAGCTAATGATGACATCTACATATACAGGTAAATTGTAGGTTGGATGATGCAATCAGTAATTTTAGGGATGTGCGAAGCCCAAACTTATTGGTTTGGGCTTCTTTTTTCGCCCACCGCGGGAAATTTCATATTTTCCGCAGTTCAGGCCGTTAAAATTCGGGGAGACCTGAATTTCATTTTAGTGCACACTAACATTTTTTCGTTAGCACACGCTAACCCAGTTAGCATGCGCTAAACCCAAAAACAAATTTTTCCCAAAAATCAGGAAAAATTATTTCGGGTTTCAGGCTCCCCAAACCAGGACGAATGCACATCCCTAGTATTTATTACAAATGAGAATACTCAACAAAATAAAATAATATTTTACGTTAAGGGAAAAGTCAATCATTGATATAATTCACACTTAAATCAGTAGCAGTTGCTTACAACTGCCATTTCTAAATGATTTTAAAACACAAAATAATGCAAATCACTAGTACAAAAGCTCCCTTTCTGAATTCCTATATTTAGGGGCTGATGGCTTAACCCATGGAATTTCTTACAGGTTAGCAACCCGTTTCCACCTCAGTTTGCCACAAATCCAAATGAGCTATGTAGTAGGGATGTGAATCGTTTTTCAACGATTAAAATTATCGTCCGATAATTTTAATATCGTCTTAAATCGTTATAGAACACAATACAATAGAAATTCTAACGATAAATCGTTAAATCATGTTAGTGCGCACTAACGGGAGTTAGTGCGCACTAACAGAAAATGATACAAATTGACACTTTACAGGTCAGTAAAGGTCAGTTAGGAATGAATATGTATTCCTATTGGCTGGCTGCCCTCTTATCTATTGATGTTACCAAGGTTCCCACTGAGGTGATGGTTGGGGGGGGGAAATGGAAATGGAAACTCAGGAACACTAACAGAAAATGATACAAATTATTGACACTTTCCAGGTCAGTAAAGGTCAGTTAGGAATGAATATGTATTCCTATTGGCTGGCTGCCCTCTTATCTATTGATGTTACCAAGGTTCCAACTGAGGTGATGGTTGGGGGGATGGGAAATGGAAACTGTTGGTAGTTGACAAAAAAAGTAATGTGATCAGTCAATATGACTAGAACTTGTGCCCTCTTCCTGATACCAGGGGTGTTGTGATCTTCCTGCACTCAGTGCCCTATCCCTGATACCAGGGGTGTTGTGATCTTCCTGCACACAGTGCCCTAACCCTGATACCAGGGGTGTTGTGATCTTCCTGCATGCAGTGCCCTATCCCACCTGCATTACTAGTGAGAGGCTGGCTTCACAGACAGGGGGAGCTGCCTGACCCTCACTCCTGACTTCCCCCATGTCCCAGCCAGTGAATGGTGTGTGGTGAGGGGGGGGGGGGAGGATGGTGAAGTCTGAGACAGCTCCCTCCCTGCATTACTAGTGAGAGGCTGGCTTCACAGACGGGGGGAGCTGCCTGACCCTCACTCCTGACTTCCCCCATGTCCCAGCCAGTGAATGTGTGTGGGTGAGGGGGGGGGGGGAGGATGGTGAAGTCTGAGACAGCTCCCTCCCTGCATTACTAGTGAGAGGCTGGCTTCACAGACAGGGGGGAGCTGCCTGACCCTCACTCCTGACTTCCCCCATGTCCCAGCCAGTGAATGGTGTGTGGGTGAGGGGGGGGGGAGGATGGTGAAGTCTGAGACAGCTCCCTCCCTGCATTACTAGCGAGAGGCTGGCTTCACAGACAGGGGGGAGATTCCTCACCCTCACTCCTCCCTCCCCATGTCCCAGCCAGTGAATGGTGTGTGGGTGAGGGGGGGGGGAGGATGGTGAGGCTGAAACAGCTCCTTCCCTGCATTACTAGTGAGAGGCTGGCTTCACAGACAGGGGGGAGCTGCCTGACCCTCACTCCTCCCCTCCCCCATGTCCCAGCCAGTGAATGGTGTGTGGGTGAGGGGGGGGGGGTAGGATGGTGAAGGCTGAGACAGCTCCCTCCCTGCATTACTAGTGAGAGGCTGGCTTCACAGACAGGGGGGAGCTGCCTGACCCTCACTCCTCCGGGGTATTGTGATCTTCCTGCACACAGTGCCCTATCCCTGATACCAGGGGTGTTGTGATCTTCCTGCACAGTGCCCTATCCCTATTAATACCAGGAGTGTTGTGATCTTCCTGCACACAGTGCCCTATCCCTAATACCAGGAGGGTGTGATCTTCCTGCATGCAGTGCCCTATCCCTGATACCGGGATGTGTGCAAGAAGATCACAACACCCCCGGTATCAGGAATAGGGCACTGTGTGCAAGAAGATCACAACACCCCCGGTATCAGGAATAGGGCCCTGTGTGCAGGAAGATCACAACCCCTGGTATTAGGGAGGGCACTGTGTGCAGGAAGATCACAACACTCCTGGTATTAATAGGGATAGGGCACTGTGTACATGAAGATCACAACACCCCTGGTGCCAGGGTTAGGGCACTGTGTGCAGAAGATCACAACACTCCTGATATTAATAGGGATAGGCACTGTGTGCAGGAAGATCACAACACCCCTGGTGTCAGGGTTAGGGCACTGTGTGCAGGAAGATCACAACACTCCTGGTATTAATAGGGATAGGGCACTGTGTGCAGGAAGATCACAACACCCTGGTGTCAGGGTTAGGGCACTGTGTGCAGGAAGATCACAACACTCCTGGTATTAATAGGGATAGGGCACTGTGTACATGAAGATCACAACACCCCTGGTGCCAGGGTTAGGGCACTGTGTGCAGGAAGATCACAACACCCTGGTATCAGGGTTAGGGCACAAGTTCTAGTCACATTGACTGATCACATTACTTTTTTGTCAAGCTACCAACTGTTTCCATTTCCCATCCCCCATAATTGTCAGTGGGAACCTTGGTAACATGAATAAATAAGAGGGCAGCCAATAGGAATACATATTCATTCCTAAACTGACCTTAACTGACCTGAAAAGTGTCAAATTGTATCATTTTCTGTTAGTGCGCACTAATCGGAAAAAACGATTTTTAACGATTTTTTAACTAAAAAATCGTGCCTAACACGATTTTCTTCTCCTGCCAGACGATTTCTATCGTTAAGACGATATGGCACACGATTCACATCCCTACTATGTAGCAAACATTTGAAAAGCTTACGTTATTGGGCGTGACTGAAAAAAATAACTGCGTTACACTGAGGTGTAGTTTCCTTTTTTTGTGAAAATTGGTGTGCGAAGACATCGTCAAGGGCTGGTTTTCACATAGCTTGACTTAGCTGGTTAGGGCTGAAAATCAACAGTGAGCTAAGTCATTATTAGCAAACCTGCCTCAAATCGTCTCCCTATACAGGCACTCAGAAATTAAAAAGAAAATACCCTTGTTGGGCTATCCCTGAAACCCCTCCCTACCACCAGCACCAGAAGTTTAAAAACAGTTCTCTGCGAGGCCAGACCCCCTATCCCCTTCCCTCACTCCACAGCACTACCGATTTTTTTTTTTTTATTTCATGTAAAACTAGCTCTGTACCCCACTCCATCCCACTGACAAGCAGAATATTAAAAATAAACCGACCATGTGGAGGCAACCTCAGATCCCCTCCCTTCCATCTGCACCGTAAATTAAAAAAAAAAAATTCACCGTGAGGCTAGCCCCAAACTCCTTCGCTCCCACCAGTACTCATATTGTCAAACATAAGAAGGGCTGGGAGCAGGATTCCCTCCTCATTCTAGCTGTATATAAAAGTGCTCTCCTCCCTCTTTATGACTATTCTTCCCTTAAAAATAAAAGACTGGGAAGCCTCTTTGATCTCCAAAATAATCCTAAGGCCCCTATATTCGGTGTGGGTTTCCCTAGCCGGCACTGTCTTTTCTGGGCAGAAGAGTCATGAGGGAGGAGATCAAACGAATACTTTTTTTTTTAACAGCTAGAGTGAGGAATAGAGGAGGAAATTCCCCTGACAGCTTGAGTGCCAGTGGGAGGGAAGGGGTTCAAGGCTGGTTTCATAGGTTTATTTTTTAATGTTCTGTTTGCTGATGGGGGGGAAGAGGTTTGGGGCTGGCTCAGCAAGCAATTTTTAAAAAAATTATTGACAGAACAATGTGGGTGATAGGGAAGGTGATCCATGACTAGCACTTCTGAAAAAACATTTCGAGGGGATTAGCCACCAGACACTCTTTTCTGTAAATACAAGATGAGAGGGTGGCTGGCCAGATTTAGGGGGACTGCTAGAGCAGTGCCTAGATTTGGCCACCTAACTTTCTCCCTCCACTCCTAACCCACCCTCAGGTCAGTCCAGATTTTGATTAGCTAAATTTAGTTGCTTAGAGGTAAATATTAAGAGCCGTGTGCGGGTGCACATGTGCGCGCATTTGCTGGCGTGCGCTAGTGGCCACCGCCATTTTATAACATGCACATATATGCACGCATGTGATAAAATAGCCTGGATGCAGGTACATGTGTGCCCCAGTTTATATGCATGCACACATGTGTGCATAAATGCCGCCTGGAACGCATAAGTGGGGGGAATTCATTAGATAAGCCCGCCGACACTAGGTCCCATTTCCCCAGTTCATCCAGTTAAGCAGTCACCATTCCTAACACCCCCTGTTAGTTTGCCTACCTTTTATCCTGTTAGGCCAGGAACCCTAAATCTCACTAAATAGCCTATATTTTTTATTTTCTTATTTACATACTGTCTATAGCAGAAGTAAAGTTACACGGTAGGTGACCTGCATGTGCTTGTGCGCATAAATATGTATGCGGAGACTTCATATCTCAGTCCCAGCCCTCCCATGCCCCGCCCATTCCCTGCCCAGACTATGCCCACACACTGCCCCTTTTTCCAGAAAACATTTTGTGCGCGCACCGGGAGATACATGCATTTTTATTTTATTTATTTATTTATGTGTTTTTGTATCCCGCGGCACGCTCGGAACATCACCTCGGTTTACATGTAACAATAATGCAGCAACAGGCTTTACAAATAACACATAGGCAGAAAAATATAGAAACAGGGTTTGTACAGTAAACAAATATTGTAACAGGGAGAGACTAACCGGGGGAATTATGCGGGCCTTTTAAAATCCGCACGGTACACACGCATCTGAGACATGCGCATATCTCCCAGTTTTTGTGTGTGCAAGACTTTTAAAACTGACCAGTTAGTGAAATTTAGGGGATACATTTAGCTGGATAGGTCAGTCAGTTTTTAAAATCTTTGATCTAGCCGGCTAAGTCCCCTTGAATATTGAGATTTGTCTGGCTAATTTTTGGACTTAGACAAACTGCGGGATTCAAAGACCACTACTCTGACTGCTTCTGACTTACCTGGATATGATTTTAGCCTGATAACAGTTACCCAGATAAATCTGGGGGTGGAGCTAATTTACCCAGATAATTAGCAAGTAAGTTATCTGGACAAGTCTAGTCATTCTGGAGAGCAGTCCTAAAGTTATCCAGATGACTGGACTTTATTCTGTTTAATTCAGAGAACACATGACCAGTAAGCTTCGCTGAATAATCAAGTAAAGTTATCTGTGTAATTTAACCTATGTAACTTACCCACTGTGGGGTAGATTTTCAAAGGGGTACGCGCGTACACCCCGAAAAACCTACCCCAAACCCCCCCCCCGTGCGCGCTGAGCCTATTTTGCATAGGCTCGGGGGCGCGCGCAAGCCCCGGGACGCGCGTAAGTCCCGGGGCTTGCATGGAGGGGCGTGTCGGGGGGGGTGTCGGGGGCATGCTGGGAGTGACACGGCGTTTCGGGGACGTGTCGGGAGTGACGCGGCATTTCAGGGGCATGTCTGGGGGGGCGTGGTTCCAGCCCGGGGGCGTTCCGGGGGCGTGACAGCGGCGCCTGGACCAGCCCCCGGACCGGAACATGGAGCGCGGCAGCCGGCCTGGCACGCGCAAAGTTACGCATGCTTCGAGCAGGCGTAACTTTCATGATAGAGATAGGGGGAGGTTTAGATAGGGCTGGGGGGTTGGGGAAGGGAGGGGAAGGTGGGGGGAGGGCGAAGGAAAGTTCCCTCCGATACCGCTCCAATTTCGGAGCGGCCTCGGAGGGAATGGAGGCAGGCTGCGCAGCTAAGTGCGTGCAGGCTGCCGATTTTGGGCAGCCTTGCGCGCGCTGACCCTGGATTTTAATGGATACGCGCGGCTACACACGTATCTATTGAAATCCCGCGTACTCTTGTTCGCGCCTGGTGCGCGAACAAAAGTATGCGTGTGCGCAGATTTATAAAATCTGCCCCAGCTGAATATAAAT